>NC_142342.1:32412954-32737272 GCF_054954075.1 Amborella trichopoda
TATAAAATGCTCCCACATTTTTTACTATTTTTTGTTTTTATTTTTATTTTTTATTTATGTATTGTACATAAAACTCGGGGTAAAACTCGGGGGGCAAGGCTGAGTAACTCTGCTGAGTTCAAGTGGACTCGGCCAAGTTCTGTGACACTGCATCAAACAATTTGAAGCACATTTTATAAACTAAGATCGAATCCTAGTATTAAAAAAATTGGATATGTGATTATGGATCTAGAGATTCAGTTGCACCTGAAAAAGGGACCCAGGTCTTCAGTAATTTAGTTTTGCTTAGACAACTTCACGAAAACCCTGATGCGCATTTCAATGTTTCTTTCATAACCTTGGTAGTTACTATTATGCAAATCCCCTCCAAAATGCTTGACAATTCTTCCTTAACAATATTCAAATAACCCAAAGTTGACAATTTGATCTCTTGATTCATAAAACACAGCCCAAAGAAAAAGAAATGCTCAACACACAAATTTATCACAATTTATACATCTCTAAACGTATGGATGAAATACAGGGAATCCACTTCTACAAATTAACCATGCAAATGATATAATTAAATCAATGAGTACCAAAAACAAATGCAAAAAAATGTAAACCATGGCCTAAATGCTGTCACCATTACATATATTGACCAAAAAATTCAACTATTAGCAATGCAGGAAAAATCAGTTATTTTGGGTTTTTTTACTTTTTTAACTTGTAGAACACAGTTTTTTGCGTTGTTTTCTGGCTATGAGTACAAGAAAATGGGCAGTACTCAGATAGATATCCCCAAAAGTCAAAAAAGGGGAAAGTCACGTATTCCAACAATTTTAAACAGAGAAAACACCAAAACCCAAATTCTGATACACAAAGAAGAAGGCATGCATGCATTCCTTGAATGCTTATAAACCTAAGAATCAAGTGTCTAGAAATAGCAAAGAAACCCACTTCAAATAATCATTTCAACTAAGTCTGAAAATAAAATAGCTCGCCTTTTTCTTTTGCTATAACTTCCTATTGATTTGGACGGAAGTTTTTTTAAGCTTAAGGGGGGTAAGTTCTACTAGGAACTTCCCATTTTAAACTTACCAACTTTTATCAAACACAAAAGAGCTACAATAACAAGTAAGTTCCTGCTTCTAGGAAGCAACTTCCATAGGACATGTTTGATAACTGGAAGGTAAATGTTCCCTGGAAATTGGAAGTTCTTTTTTACTGAGAAGAAAGAAGTTATTGTAAGAAGTTCTGGTTTCTGTGTTTGATAACCTGCTGGAATGTTAAAGAAGTCATGGGTTTATGTGTTTAATAACCTGTTGGAACGTTAAAGAAGTTATGGGTCTTTGTCTTTGATAATCTGCTGGAATATAAGGAAGTTCTAAGTTACATAACAGGCCTTACACTGTAGTCTACACGCACAGACAAAATAACGATGTAGTCTACACACACAGACAAAATACTCTTTGATCAGTTACATAACAGGCTTTACTCTATAGTCTACACACAGACAGAATAACCATATTATCATTAGAAAAGACCAAAAGAGAGCATCAAACATCAAAAGCTATGTTACTATCGACATATTCATTCGTGAGGAAACAAGTCCAATAGATATGAAGGGCCAGTTTTCAACTGATAACATACTATAAACTGTATAATAGGGAGCAGATGACATTATAATGGTGAGCAACATTGACATTCTTTTTGGATAGTTCAGTCACATGAAAGAGTCATACAAACTTTAGAAGCAATAAACCTTTAAATATTTCAGAATTACCCCAATCACAATCATAACTAAAATTCACCTCAATCATCAAAGATAATCAATTTTCTCTCATTCAAACTTCATGGCAATGATTTGTTCTGTTTTGCCTAGGAAAACTATTCTATACATCAAATTGTCAGGATCAATTAAATTGAATATTGGATTCTTCAACCATTTCCTGAAAAAAATCCACAACAAACTCAACAAATTTCCTGCTGATTTCCTTGAGAAATGTTGTTATTTGTAAAAAATTGCAGTAAATCTATAACAAGTTGTTTTTTTTTTTTGTTCGCTGATTCTATAATTACATTCTCAATGGTCAGATAAAACCCTATGCTTGATATTGAAAAATAAAAAGTAAGCTTAATCTAAACCTATGGCAAAAAGGAAAGCAATACTGCAATTTTCTTTCTTTCTTTTCTTCATGACCAACAAAAGAACTACCAATGAAGAAAAAAATAAGCTAACCATGAATCAAATTTAAGCAATCTCATTGATTATCTCATTTTCAGATGATAGCAGTCACAAAAAAAAAGGGGGACACCAAATGGTTATGATTGTAATAGAAAAAACTAGATAAAAACAAGAATTGGAAAATGAGAGAACTGTGAAATTTAGCTGGAGTGGAGAGATGAAGGCTTCAAGGGAGGGATGAGGGGCAAGGTTTTTACAGAGAAAAACAACCAAATTATTTTTTCCCTATAGAGAACAATTTACCACAGAACAATATTCAGAAAAAACCCTAGGTCCATTTTCACCATGTTTGGAACCTAGAGAAAAAATCAGAGAGCAAAAAAACCCATGGGATAGAGAAAAAACCAGAGAGAGAAAAAACTCAGGGGAGAGAAAAAAACGAGAGAGAGAAAAAACTGAGATATACCTTTCGTAGGCGCAAAGAGAAGGCTCGAGATGGTCTCTGCCCTGTGGTTAGGGCAGTCGAGGGCAAGCTAATATCCCTTCTTCGCACGTGGATAACTTATTTTAATGAAATTAAATGAACTTTTAAAAGATTGGTTATAAACGAAATTAATGAACACAGAAATTCATAATTTGTTTTTTTTTTAAAGTTCGTTTACTGAGAAGTCTTATACCTGACAATATTATTTATTTCACTTTTAAAATCTATAAAAAAAAGTTAAAAAACATTATCTTTAAATAATAATATAGGATGTAACATTCTTATAATTATTAATAATTATAATCTTTGCATGAACGAGTACAACTCGTAAAGTTTTTCTAAAAAAAGAAATACGCAATATAGATCATAATAAACACAAAATACTAAAAAGTAAAATATTACATGGAACTATTACCAAAAGAAGAAACTTAATCTTTGAATCCATATAACAAAACCTGAAAAAAAATTAGTAAAAAAAATAATATAAGAAAATGAAAAAATAGAATACTAGATTTAGAGAGAGATAGAGACCAAGTTGAGAGATAAGGGGAGAAAGTGATGCAGGATAAAATTAGTGGTGATTACACGTCGAAAAAAACAACCACGGTTTAATAGAGAAAAAAAAAAATAAAAAAATATCTTTATAGGTTTCATTTTCAACTCTCATTTCTTCATTGACACAAAACCTATCTTACTATATAAAAATTTACTTTATTATATTTTTTAACTCTTTAAACATATTTCATTTATTTATTACTATTTTTTTTGTCCAAACTAGTTTTAAAAAAACATTATTTTCTTAACTCCTCTCTCTAGACATGATTCCCGTTTTTACTCTCCCCCCAATCAACCTCCCAAACCGCTCTCCCTCTCTCAACCCTCTCAAAATTTACCACCCAAAATTTGGGGTTTTCAGGCTAAAGCCCAATTTGCCGGCACAGGCCTCTTCTTCTTCGTCGCGTTTTCCGGCAATCGTCTTTTGGACAAGCTCCTTCGAGCATACAGCATAATGAATGAGAAGGGCCCGGTGTTGAAGATACTTCTAACATGTGCCATTTCTCTCCTCACCTCACCTCACCTCACCTCATGCTGCGCTCATGGCCTTTCTTGGCTCGCCAGCTGCACCCGAAAGCCTAAAGGAGCCATGTCCAATTGTCAAGAGCTTCAACTACCCTCCTGGCCTTACAAATGGCCTCGCATCCCTCTTCCTCACTTCCTGACCTCGACCCTCGTCTTTTTGTTCCCTTGGGAGCCACTTCCTTCCTTGGAGGCACCATGCGCATGACTGTCTTTGTCTGTGTAATCCTTTTGGAGCTTACAAACAACCTCTACATGCTCCCCCTTTTGAGGCTCATTCTCTTAATCTCGAAAACCGTGGCTGATGTTTTTAACCGAGGTGTATATGACCAAATAGCTGAAATGAAGCGCCTCTCATTCTTAGAGGACCATGCCGAGCCATACATGTTGTCGAGCTTAAATGGGTTGCAGAAATGGAGGGAGGAAGAACCAGTGTTCGCAAAATCGAACCGGAACGGTTAATCAGATATGGGGTTGGGAGCGGCTTGAACCTGAAATGGACTAACGGGAGCGATTAACTGGATTAACCGATCAAGTAAATTTTTTTTATTTAAAATGGATCAAAAACCCCCAAAAAAATAAAAAAAATATAAAAACTTAGTTTAAATGTACAATATCTTATTGCATACATTTATCTTACAATAAAAATTGAAACAACATTTTATGAATTAATATTTGAATACTATGGTCCTGTGCATGATCCCAAACAGCTCACATAGATCTTTTTGTTTTCTAGATTAGGATATTAATTGAAGATATTTTTCTCATGTAACATCTTCTTTCAAGAATTAATATATTCATACCAAACCTTACATGATACACTTTCTAGTTTCTTTTGTACAAAAATCGCTCACATTAGGAATGAATGTTTATGCACTTTTTTGCAAATAACAAAACTAGCTTGATGCTATTAAATCAATAAAAACACTAACTAAAAAGAAAATAGTAAGAAAGAACTTAGCATTATTGATCTAAGTAAATTTCAAAATCCACGACTGTTATTTAAAAGCAAGATCAAATTTTTTTGATAATAAAAAATTTTAAAATTGTGAATGCCTCTGCCAATACAATTATAAACCCATTTCCATTACACAATTACAATTTCAATTCCATTATTACAATAATTACAATTATAATCCTATTTTACTTATTACAAAGATAATTATATCATACACTTAAAAAAACAAATCGAACAAAAAAAAGAAGAAGCAAAAGTAAGACCTACATTATAATGCACTAAGACCTACATTATAATGCACTTACTTTTTTGTTTGTTATAAAAACTATAACATTTAAAAAAAGAAGAATCGATTTTTGGTCATATTCATAAAACAAAAATATTTTTATCATAAAAACATAATTTTATCAAAAAATATGATTTTAGTAAACAAAATAGAGAAACACTTCCCATATTCATCATAAAAAAAAAGTTTATTGTTTAATAATATTAAGTAAAATTATTTTTTTTTAAATCGTTTTCTAAAAAACCCCTAAAATCGAGCAACATTTCAAGCAAAAACGATCATCAATGTTCGAAAAATCGAACAAATCAATACAAAAAGCTTTGGAAATGCTTCCATCATCTTTCAAAATGCACCAAATCTTATAAAAAAAAGATTTGGTATTTTTTATTTAGTTTAAAAAATTGCAGAAAATTTAGACCTATGAAACTTTCATGACATCAAGCAAGAAATAAACTCATATAAATTTTTTTTCTCAATTATAAATCAACATACCTATTTTATATGACAGATGAAGCATTGGTGATCAAACTCCATAAATAAATTTGATAAAAAATACCAATTAATTGATAAAAAATCAGTTGTTTTGGATTGAAGACAAGTTCTTCGTGTAGCAAATTTTGAGGCCCAAATCAACCCCAAATACCTTGATTTTTTGAATAAATTAAAATATGGATATGGTAATCAATTCAATTATAATTCAAGACCCTCAGATTTCATCAAAAATCGTTACCTATTAAAGATAAAATTAAGGAAATGGCAGATCGAATTAGGGTTCTTTGAGCAGCTTGAACACAGGTTCTTCGAGCAAATTTTCGGGCCAAAATCAAACCCTATATCTTGTTTTTTGAACAAATTGAAATAGGGATATGGTAACCAATTAAATTATGATTCAAAACCCTCAAACTTCATCAATAATAGTTACCTATTAAAGATGAAATTAACGAAATGGCGTATCCAATTAGGGTTCTTCGAGCAGCTTGAACACAGGTTCTTCGGGCAAAGTTTCGGGCCAAATTCAACACCATATATATTGTTTTTTTAACAAATTGAAACATGTGTATGGTAAAAAATTCTATTATGTTTCAAAAACCTCAATTTAATCAATAATCATTACCTATTGAAGAAGAAATTGATGAAATGGTAGAGTAGAAAATCCGCCACTTCAATCCACAAGAACTATTTTTTTTTATATTTGATTCGAATTTTGTTGCTGTATAGACAATAAATAATGGTTTACAGCACTAAAGCATTAAAAAAAGTCAAAAAATAGCAAGAAAATCGAATAAAAAAAGCAAGAAAAATTGATTCACAGATCTTGCTGCAAATAACGAGCTCTATTTCAAAAAACGGTCGTTATTTCGTTTTGCCCGTTGTTTGCCCAAAAACGCAGTGTTAACCGAAAACCGGTCTAGTTAAATCAAACAGGCCGGTTAGACATAATTATGGCCGGTTCAACCCAAACCGGCCTGTTCAACCCTAACCGGAGTCGGAACCATGACGGTTCCGATCTAATTGGCCGGTTCCGATTCTAACCGGCCGGTTTTTCAAACACTGGAAAGAACAGTCTAGAGAGATTGAAACACGTGAGGAGAGAGAGAGTTAGAAAAAGATGTCGTTTTTAATTTGTTTGGATTAAACGTTGGAATAAAAATAGATAAAGTTATTTGGAGGGTTAGAAGATAGACTTTGAAATTTTGTGTTTAGGAAGAAATGAAAGTTGAAAATGGGGTCTATGGAGATATTTTCCCAATAAAATTGTAAAAGAAATTACAATAAAAAAGAACAAGCCACGCGGATACGAGTATTTCGGCATGGGCCTATAAGCAAAAGAGAAGAAAAAACACCCACAAACGTCTTTCTCTCATTTTACATGATCTCAAATATCACTTTTTTCAATCATAAAAATTCAATCACCCTGTTTACAATGCTCATTTTAAAAGAGTTTGCTTTCACAACCCTAAAAATAACCGCTGAAAGAAGAAGACAAACAAAATACTATTGACTCAACGTCTACCCATACCACTTTACAAAAAACAAATGGAACTTTTCCTTTCCATAACCTATAAATTTTCCAGTATCTCTCCTCCCTATAGGGGATGAGCCTCCTTCAATTTACCAACTCTCATTATAGACCTCCTAAAATATCTTCCTACTAAATAACCAAAATTAAGATAAATATAAAACAAATCCAAAACAAATCTATCTTAGTTGCTTTTATCCACGCCACGTTCTCGTAAAAAGGACCTACCAAGTACCAACCAATACCTCAAAAAAAATCCGTACTTATCTATTCTTTTGTACTTATAGTTTCCAATTGTGTACAACTTAATTATGCATAAATTATTCTATGACAAACAATTATTGATTAAAAAAAAAGGTAAAATTTGTAATTACTTATTGCTGAAATACATTTAATAATCCCAGTTAAATACTCCAATGATAATGATATTTGATCTAAGCATTGGAGTGAGGAACTCAATCATTTTTACAATGACTGCCACTTGTGCAAGCTGGGATACTCCATCATCATCCCTTCGAGAACTAAAGTATGTAGCAATTCCAGGAGAAACATAAATTTTAACCATGAATCCCTACACAACCTCAGAGCAAAGTCAAGTTTATTTTTAACTATTGAAGGGGAGCCTTTTTCTCCCTTTTTTAAATTTTTATTTTTTTTATTTTTTATTTTTGCATGTTTTTAAAATTTTTATTGACAATTTGTTTCATGAGAACATATAGGAAGATGTTGGAATTAAGTTATGGGCATACATCATTTTAAATGGGCATACATCATTTTAAATGGTTGAGTTGAATTTTTCTGTAAATCCACATTGAGACAACATCCCCCCCCCCCCCAAAAAAAACACACACACACACACCAAGAAAAAAAAAAAACCTTCAGCTATTTTTTTTTTTTCCAGAATTACCCACCTATTTCCAGCTCCAAAAATTTTCAACCATCTTTACTAGTATGGGCTCATTTGGTATGTGTGATGACAACCCTGTTATTCGGTATTACCAATCCCGGACTGTTTAACTTATTTTATTTTTCAAAAGATTTTCCTTTATCTTTTATTTGATCTTCCACTTTTATATTTCTAATTTTCTATTTCTAGATTTCTATCCTATTTTAAATTTTGATTGTACCATTCTATTATTTTATATATGTAGTTGCATATTTTAACTCTAAAACTACAAAAATAGAAAAGGAAATAAAATATAAGTAAATACCTATATCTATTAAATATTTCATAATAGAAAAAGTAATTTATTATACTAAATTCTATTTTAAGAAATTTTATTGAAAAATATATTCAAATACAAATAATAATAGATAAAACAAGAAATATAAAATTACTTACATTACATAAATTTTATTACAATACTTTAAGAATTTCAATAATAATTATTATTTATAATATGTTCGATTTTTTAGTGCGAAAAAGCTTAGAAAATTGAGCGGTCCAGAATTAGAAACACTGAACAAGTTCGATTTTGCAAATACTAGACAAGCCCTTACTAATATAAGTGGCCTAAAATTTGTAGGACTTCACACATAACTAGTGTTGGAAATAATGGACGGATGGGCAATTTTGCAATAAAAAGAAAGGCCACCGGGTAGGGGGTTTCTGCGTAACTTTTGCAAAAAAAAAAAGGCCCATACCGTAATAAGGTTGTTGAAAAAGTATCCATATGTAATTTTTTAAAAATATAATTTGGACTATAAAAAAGTAAACATGAAAAAGAGCCATGGCAAATAAAGCCAAGGTACATCTGTCAGAAGTGTAGGTCATCACTCTTGCATGAGTATATTGATATTGACACTAACATATAGAGTAATGATTTTGTGGGAGCATAGTATATATTTACGTGGTTTTTTTTTATTTGGAATTTTGGGATTAATTATGGGATGAATATTTTCCGAAATGAAATAATTAAAATTGGAGTTGCAAAACTATCTAAACAACATAACCAATCAACATTCAACATAACCCTTACATAAACTTTTTCCATCTTAAAATAGAATTTTATTTCTTTTCACTGTTTACATTTGCTACCTAAAATACCCTTTATAGTAGTAATAAAGATCTGAAGGTTATTAGGGTTTTATTAAGACCGTGATGCTCATTAAACGACCTTTCAAACCGCTAAAACATCACGGTCGCCTTTTGACATATCAACCATCATGATCCTAATAGTACCGTGATGGCCTTTGAAGTTATAAAAAACATTACGGTTTTATTAGAATTGTGATGGCTTTTAAATTATCAAAACCATAACGGTTTTATAAGAATCATGGTTGATATTTTAGGGAAGGAGAGAGAGCATTGGTGTTGTTATAGAAAGAAATAGTGAAAGGGAGAGGAAGGCCTAGTGTTGTTAGAGAGAGATAAGGGGTGGTGTGAGAGAGAGAGAATGCGAGTGGAAGAAGATAGAGAGAGAGGAAGAAGGGTTTAGGGCATTTTAAATGAAAAGGGAAAGGGGTTTTATGAGCACATAATGGTATGCGGCTTGTGAGAAGGCATTGCATTTCTAATAGAACTATGATGATTCCCAAGGTCATCATGGTTCTAATAGAACCGTAATGGTTTTGATAACTTAAAAGATCACTATTCTATTAGAACTGCAATGGTTGATATGTTAAAGCCATTGTGATGCTTTAGTAGCGGTGGCAACGGAGGTCTTGTTGGACTTGGATCGAGACCTGAAATACCACTAATGGACACATACCTGGACCCGTATCCGACGGGTCCAACGCGTACACCCATAACCATACCCAAGATATGGATTTGGACCTGAGACTCGGACCCAGTACTTGGGACAAAAAAGTGCAAATCCCCTTTTTAATGCATAATTCTATAAAAGAATCCCCAAAATTCATTAATGCATTATGAAGCTTCTTTCATGGAGAGAAAGTTCCTAAAAAAACCGCATTAAAATGCAAAAAGATAAAGCATGAAAATCAAATAAAAACCTACCATTTTTGCTAATCTTCTACCGAGCTTCAAGATGCAAATAAAAAAAAGCATGAAAATCAAATAAAAACTTATCATTTTTGCTGATCTTCCATTGAGTTTCAAGATGCAAATAAAAAAAGCACAAAAATCAAATAAAAACTTGTCATTTTTACTGATCTTCCACCAAGTATCAAGATGTAAAAAAAAAATGCACCAAAATTAAATAAACACCTGCCATTTCTACTAATCAAAGATCCAACTTGGAAGAAAAAGGGTTTGGCAAGGGAAGATAAATAGGGAGGGAGAGAGAGAGAAGAAAGAGAGAAAGGGGCTCTCATAGTCGTAGGGGAAGAGAGAGAGTGAAATAGGATTTAGAAGAGAGCGAGTGAGGATATATATATATATATATATAATAATTTCGAGCCATGTCTTGGTCGGTTCCACTGGAATCCGTACTCGGGTCCTAGAGATGGAAAGGGACTCTACCTACCAGGTCCTAATGTTGGACCCATACTCGACCCCCATGGCGGGTCTACCAAGCGAGTCCTGGGTCGGGTCTGGGTCCATTGCCACCCTTATAATTTAGCAGTTTGAAAGGGGGCTTTATGAGCATCACACTCCTAATAGGGTTGTGATAACCTTCACGGTCCATTAGGATTGTGATAACCTTTGCAACTTTGTTATTATCATGAATGGTATTTTATCAAATTCTTAAAAAAAAAAGAGGATATTCTAATAATTTATCTTAAATATACTATTAAGTTTTACCATAGAGAATAAGTAAATAGCGGCAGTGCTCATGCGAGAGAATAACACATTTTGCCTATTGTTAATAATAGTGTTTCAAATTTGGACCGGTGAAGCGGATTGTTACAAATATACCTTTATTGGATCGTTGCGTCTGTGATCCGGATTGGGTCTGGAATAGTCCGAAATGATGATAAAAAATATTTTAAAGAATAAATAAAATAAAATAAATATTATAATAAAGATTTATTTGGTGGAAGTTTGAAGGGGACCTAAGACAATATTAAATAATTCTAAAAAAATTATAAATTGGGGTTTTAGGGGAATTGGGCTAGGACCCCTATCATCCTATAATTAGGTTGGTCCTAGCCGATTCCCATTCATGAACGATAGAGATCGATTTCAAAAACTAACTAAATGGAAAACACCAGGTTCAATGTGGAAAACATAATTTCCCGTCAACCATTGATTAAAGATTAACATTACCTTGAAGAAAGTCAATATAAGGGCGATGCTCTAAACAATCAAATTAAGGCGCACCTAAAAGAAATTGTTTTGATGCTCAAAAATCCTCAAACTGATCATCTTGACCTCAAGATATACAAACATGAGAAAAAATGGATTTCAAGTATGAGACATAGTGCATCCTATAATGTATTTTTGGACTATCAATTTACAAGTTTTTCAAATGTTCATAGATATGTCCGATCTACACTATTTTTCATACTTTAAATTTTATAATTAGAAATGAAAATAAATTTTCAAACCATCACAAGGATTTCTAATATTGAAACAACATCTTTCAATATTATTTGAAGGTGCGCCTTGGTTTAATTATTTAGGGCCTCGGCCTTATACAAACCACACCCTTACATAATTACGTAACACTTAAACACCAACGTATGAATATAGAGAAAAGTTTGAACACGGTTGCATCCTTGTCATAACACATATGTTATAAGGATGTGCCCTTATCAATCGTCCAATAAATTCGATGGTTGAGATGTTGGCCCATACCTCAAGAAAGTATTTCATCAACCGGCAACCTCTAGTTTCCTTTTTATTTATTTTTTCTTCAGTTCCCTCCATTTCTCTCTCTACAAACCATGTCTCAAAAAATTTCTAGTGTGCAGTTCTCTCTCTCTCACTCTCTCTCTCTCTCTCTCTCTCTACCCTCTCATCCCAAGTTGTGTCTACTATTTGTTTGAAATGGGCATCATGGTGGATCTACAAAGGATAGTCATGCTAAAATCAATTGGATGCATCCTTACCTGAAGATGATGCCCGGGAAACTTTGATGAAGGTTTTGAGCTTCAATAACTTGCAGCTCAAGTTTATGAATGTATGCCCTATAACCCCAAAGCCTCCAATCTGAACTTCTCTTCTTCTTCTTTCTTTACTCACCCCAACTCTCCCTTATTTCTCTATCTACAAACCATTTCCCTCCAAACATATTTCTCAATCTACAAATCATTTCCCTCCAAAAATTTCTAGTGTGCAGTTCTCTCTCTCTCTCACGCTCTTTTTCTCTCTACCCTCTTATCCCAAGCTGTCACAGCTATTTTCACCATCGTCCAGTCCTCTCTCTCTCTCCAACCCCTCATCCCAAGTTATGGTAGCTGAAGTCATGTCCACCATGTCTCTCTCTATCCCCTCATCCTAAGTTGTGACAGGGGTAGCCATCTGGGTGGGTTGCTTGGTTGTTCAGAGGTGTTACATGGCCCACAACAGAATAGTTCTATGGATTGATGGGTTTTGAAGTCATGATTTAAGAAAAATTACAGTTAAATATTTTATTGGTTTGTGAAATTGGGTTTTGAGAAGTACTCTGGTTGTGTAGTTTTAGGTGCTATGGATCCACCCAAAGTTGCTTTCGCCATTGAAATATCTTTAAGATCGTTCATCTCTGCAACCATGGATTTCAGATTACTTGTTTGTAATTTTTACTATTGAAACATTTGATATTTAATTTGGCATCTCCTTGATCTCTAATTTGGGAGATATCTCTCTCTCCCCCCTTATCCCAAGGTGTGGTATCGGTAGCCATTTCCACCATTGTGCATCTGTCTCTCTCTTCTACAAAAGAATATACTCATGGATTAAAAAAAAAGGGAGGCAAAAGAAGAAAATAGAAGAGAGGAATGTTGTACTCAACATGTGTTAGCAAAGGTTCCTTTAGGAAGCCCTTGGCTCTCTCTATGTTGTTTTGCAGGTATGACACTTTTCTCTCCCTTTTTTATTTTGATTGTGTTAGTCTCCCTCCCAAATTAAATGATTTAGGTTTTCTTTTTATCTATTTAATTTTTGGTTATGTTTGTAGTTTTTAAATTTAGTTAGTTATTATATATTATATTTTTGGTTGGATCTAATGTAGGTGAATCTACATACAAAGTGAAAATCATTCATTGTTCTCTTTCTTTTTAGCAACTTATTTTTTTTGCCCATGTATTTCACATGGTTTCTTATTGTCTTTAGATATTTAAGAGATGTAATGAGCTTGTGATGATAGCTAGTGATGATTTTTTACTAGACCATATAAACGACAAACAATTGACTACTGATAATTATTTTCCAAAATGGGGATTGAATATGTATTTGTTGTCTTCAAATGATTTTAGCATTCTATCTTAATAACAACAGAAATATTTCTACATATATTCTATGTTGTCATAAGTAGTACCATCTATGAGTTCTTTTTAACATCCTTCCAATATTATATGTTTAATATTTATAAATTCGATGATATTGTTTACTTCGAAAGAGATAACCACTTAATAATATTAATAGTGCTACAAAGTAACTATAGATTGCTAAAGAGTAATATGAGCGATGATAGCGATTGTTGTAATGTGAGAAAAGTATTTAATGCTACCTTTGGGATTTTCTAAATAATTATATGATTTAAAGTTGGTAGATGAATCTTCTAACTACTTTTTTCTTTCATGTTATGGATTTATAAAATAGAATGGACATGAACTTGGACACGAGGTATACAATTGGCTTGGAGTTAGGAAGTAATTCGGTTGGTCATGGGACAGAGACATGTACGAAGGCAGAAACTCCTATTGAGGACTACCCAACGGAGGTGGACTATAATGATTTAGGTTATTGTAATGAAATGGAGGATACTAATGATTTTGACAGTGATGGCAGCAACAAGTTTGATATATGTCAAGATACAGAAGATGCATATGAGACTATCATGGATGGGCCTCAAGGTTTTGAATTTAATGATAATGTCCCAAAAGAGGGTATGCAATTTGAACCCCATAAAGTTGCATTTAACTTTTATAACAAATACACGAAAAAAATGGGTTTTAGTGTTGGGTATTCTTTGACTCGTCGATCAAGGAAAGATGGGTCACTCAAGGCTTGTGAGTATGTATGTTCAAAAGAAGGTTACCGACATAAGAAATACGAGGGGAATCAGTCACGGCCCCAAACAACAATAGGGTGAAAAGCCTTATTAAGAATAAAAAAAGATGAAGATGGTGTATGGACCATTGTGACGCACAATAAATAATTCCTTAACTTCACCATCCAAAGTTCATTTCATTTGATCACATCCCCAAATTTCAAAGCACACAAGACGAATGATCCATATGTATCACTCATGCAAATTAACTGCACCAAAGATAACAAAAGTGCTTAGTACACTGGTTGGTGGCCCAAGGAGTCTCCCTTTTATTGAAATAAACTGCAATAATGAAATCTACAGAAGTCAGAAAAAAATTCAAAGTTGATAGGAGGGGATGCAAAGGGGTTGATGGAGTTCTTTGCTACTAAGATTGCCAAAAACCCGTCATTTGCATATAGAATACAAGTTGATGAAAAAGGGCACCTAAGCAATGTACTATAGATTGATATGAAATCAAGGATTGCTTATGAGTTATTTGGAGATGTCATCATATTCGATACCACATACAAAACTAATATCTATCACATGCCATGTGCCCCAATTTTAGGAGTGAACCACCACACACAGACTATATTATTAGGTTGTGCCTTGCTCCATAAAGAAGATGAAGAGTCTTTTACATGGCTATTTAAGTGGCTTGAGGTGACGAATGGGTGTCAACCCAAGTCAATCGTCACAGACCAAGACAAGGCAATGGCCCTCACAATAAAAAAGGTGTTCTCGAAGTCCCAACATCGCTTGTGTAGATGGCAAATCACACAAAAGTTTGAGCAAAAAATGGCACAAGTTGAGCCCAAACATCCATCTTTCCATGCATAATTCTATAAATGTATTGACCAGTGCACCACCATGAATGAATTTGAAGACACATGGCCAATAATGATAGAAAAATATGATTTAGAGAATAATGAATGGTTGCGGTCTTTGTATGAAATTCGACATCAGTGGGTAGATATATATTTTCAAGATTCTTTGCTGGCAATAGGACAAGTGGAAGAAGTGAAGCTATGAACAAAAACATCAAGGCATATGTGAATTTACATACCAACTTGACTACATTTGTAGGCAAACTACAATAATTAATTGACAAAAAATTTGATGATGAGAACACTGCAGACTTTAAATCTCATAAGAAGACACCAGTTATGAAGACTGCCTCTTGCATAGATAAGCATATGGCTGAAATTTATACCCCAACTATCTTTTCAAACTGCTTTAAGCCAAAGTTGATGGATGTCATTAATCTTACTTGTGAATTCTAATAGGAAGATGAGCTGGTATGCATATTTAGTTTGAAAGAATATGGGGTATGTCAGAGCTCACATTGTCGCATTTAGAAACACCAAGGAGAAAACAACATGTAGTAGTCATCTATATGAGCGAATGGGTATCCCTTGTAGTCATATACTTAGCTTGTTTTTTCTAAAAAATATTCTTGAATTACCCCAACACTATATAATGCAAAGATAAACAAAAGATGTTACAAAGGGGATTGCTCGTAATGGCTTTGGAGTTTAAGTACAACCCAATTGTGAGGATACCTATTCAACATGCTACAATGACCTATTTCCCTGTTGCAACATTCTATCAGTAAATGGTGGGGCGAGTCTGGGTTTGTATGAGTATGCAAATATGGTTATAGATGAGGCATGTGATAAGGTTGCTGCTAGAATTGACATGGAAAAGGCTTTTGTAATACAAGCATCTTTTACCCATAACAGCCCTGCATACACATGATCCCCTTGTGTGACTCCTATCCTCTCTGTGGTTTCAAATCCACATGCGACTATAACGGCTTCAATTTATGAAAAGCCAAAGGGGTAGCCTAGCCCTTTAAGTTTGAAACCTGCACGTAATGAGAGAACAAGTAAAAGAAAGTGCAAGGGATATGGGGTTATAGGTCATGATAGACGTAAATGTTCCTCTTTGTGCAGCGCACGGTATGATATGTCATTTTTTGTACTTGTGATCTTAAGTTTCTCAATCTTGTTGTCTATAAGCTAATGCATTGTTTCTATTTTAAAATTTTGAGTTTAATTGTTGTGAATGTTTTCATGTCTATTTACTACTTTTAAAACTCTAAAAATTGAATAACTAACTTACAATTTAGCTTTGAGCAGACCTCTCTTTTCTTAATGCTTATAGTTAAATAATTGTATGGTGAGTAGAATTTAAAAAGGCTTTAATCATGAAATCTTTTTTAGGTAATCCGCTATCATTGAGTTGTTCCTTGTTTTCTATTTTGGTACAGGAGCCCCAGTATTGAAAACACAAGTAATCCCCAAGGGAGGGCGAGTAACACCTAAAATGATGTGGCTAGGGAGCAACAATGATTAGCCTTTGAACTAATAATCAATTACATATGCTTTTGATATCTACAACCTTAAGTTTTTTGATGCCTTATTACACATTTTTTTATATGTAATTATATAATTTTTTGATATCTAGTTGTATTGTTTTTTTTTGTATATGTAATCATTGCAAAAATGTAAAAATAATGCCATTCAAATACATGGGTATTTTGTATGAACAAGTAGGAAACTTAACTTGAAACTATTTGTTTTGTATACTTGATGCCTTAAGGGCTCAAATGTTGCTCGATCTAACTCTCTCCCTCTCTTTCTCACACACACACACACTTTTGGAGTCTTCAATTTTGCTCATTGTTTCAACATGTAAGGTTCTTCTCCCTCCTCTCGTTACTTAACTTTTTGATAATTCCATGCATTTGATGTGAAACTTGCTTTAGATTTACATGTTTAACCAATGTTTGCAACATCATGTGTACATACGCGTTTTCTCAAGGTCTTTCATAATGAAGCACACTAGACCAAGTATCATCTCAGTTGCTGCCATTTACCATTTTGAAAGCCATCTATCTCTCTCTCTCTCTCTCTCTCTCTCTCTCTCTGTGTCTTTCTCGTACATGGATTATGTATGATGTGTTTGGTGTTGTTGTTGTAAAGATAGATGAATGTGTATTTGGTGCGGCGATTGTGGAAGATCTTGGAGAATGTAATAGTAGTTGAGAGTTCTACTTAAGAATATGTATTTGGTGTGGCAGTTGTGGTAAATGGATATTTTGATATTGTAGTAGATGTGGCTGGTGTGGCTTGATATTTGTATTTGGTGTGGCAGGTGTGGTAAATAAATATTTTGAGATTGTATTAGATGTGGTAGGTGTGGCTTGATATTGTATTTGGTGTGGCTAAATTATGAAGATGGTGTATTTCTCTCTTATATTGTGAATGGCATTTTTGCTTGAGAATCTATATTTGGTATGGACGGTGTGGAGGATCTTTTGAGAATATAATCATTTATTGTAACGTTGTAGTATCCTAATTCAAAATTGTTGTTGATTTATGGCTATCTATACCAGTTGATGACATTGAGTTCTTGTTAATGGACAAGGTTTTGAATATATTTCTCCAATTTAGCCAAGTACCCAAAATTTTTAACATGCTTGTTACGTAGTGCTTTTAGACCCTCTTGAAACCCAAGTGCATATTATTCAATAGCAAGAGCAAGTACATAAAAGATTAAATTCCATTTCATTCGAGTAATATGTTACAACATATTCAATTTCCACTCTTTCAGTTGCTTAATGTTGCCCAAGAAGACAAAGGATGAAAAATAACTAGTATTGTAATGAAGGCAAAATAAATGAGAAGTATATCTCATGCAACTTATAACATATAATATTTTTCATTTAGCATGTCCAAATCGAACTTGCTTGAATCAAAATACATAGACATCAAAAAAACAAATATGTAAGAAACCCAAATCTATACATGATATCAGTCATTTTCTCCGTCTCATTAATTTTTTTGGGTGGCTAAGTGGAACCTTCCCCTTCTCATTAGCTTCCTTAGCAGGACTTCCCTCCTTATGATGTCGAAAATTCCATCGCGGTTCCTCACAGGTGGATTGTGATGGCAGTGCAGGAACGAACACCTGACAGCTTCAACAACATGGTGTTGTCGTCTGCGCCAATCACTTATCTCCAATTTCAACTCGTTTATCCAACTTGTAGGGTGTCTACTGACTTTCTCCCTTTTAGCTCACTTTGGAGGCTCAGTCGGAATTCCTTGCACCTTCACAAGTTGTTGAAGTACGCGGTCAGACATATAATACTCTGTGATATTGAAACTTATTAGGTATGTCTAACACAATGCAGTTTCCTTACTATGAAGGTCTAATGCGCTATATTCCTCTCCTTCCACCTTCTTGTATGGTTCCCAATTCTCCTTATAAAACAAAACATCACACAATAAACACTTATATAAATACGTGATTGATGAATAACTTGCAAATATACAAGTAAACAAACACCCCACTAATTAATGCAGTATCGTATGGTAACAAAGGAGCAGCAGAAATAAGGTCATTAACTCTAATAACAATCATGTAAATAACTAATCAAAAAAGAATTTTCAGTTGAGTAAACACTAACATCCCTCATCCGTTGATTATCACATTGACTAATTAATTCAACCAATACATAAATTTTTTTTTTCATTAAAACCGATAACATGAGCAAATTATAAATTCACATGAATCCGTGATGTGATGAATTATGAGAACAACTAGTGAAAAGTCATAGCCATGCCATCAACAATCATGGTAAAAAACAAAACAACACTTGTTGAGTATTAGGTGCTCACACGAAATCCCCATGCCACATCGTGAGATCCCTTCAAAGGCCTCAATATAAGTACATCCCTACAAACCCAGCTGAATTCACAAGTTTTTTCAAACCAAGTGAAACGAATTTCCTTATGTTACAGAGATACTTGTATATTCTAAACATGCTAGCATCTCACTATGAACTGTGATGACAATGATATTCATATTGGATAGGGCCTGGATACTTGTATTATAAATATTATAAAACAACAGAATATATATATATATATATATATATATATATATATATATATATATATATATATATATATATATATATATATATATATATATATATATATATATATATATATATATATGGAAAAAGTTGGGATTAGCCCACTAGCTCATATGAACATATGAGTCCAGTAGCCAAGATTGAATCTGGGCCGATCTGACGATCACAGATGTCCGGTAGTGGTTGAAATTTTTTTTTTTTACAAATCCAAATCACTTGAAATTTTAGACGTGTGTTTATAAAAAATAGGTGAATCTTCAAAAAAATATTTTACATGAAATAAATTGACCAAAATACCCCCAAAACGATTCGGGTATTTTGGTCATTTTATTTTTCACGAATAATTTTTTTTTATATTTTTATTAGGTGCGCCTTGATGAGAAGAATACATACTTAAAATTATAAGTGATTTGGATTTGTAGAAAAAAAATAAAATTTAAACACTACCAGACATCCGTGATCGTCAAATCGGCCTAGATTTAATCTAGGCCGTTGGGCTCATATGTTCATATGAGCTAATAGGCTAATCCTAGCTTTTTCCATATATATATATATATATATATATCAGGGTTTTGGATGCATATATTTATGTATTATACATGTAAACTGTATATCTATAGATGTGTTAGATGGGATACTTGCATATGTATCCATATCCTAAAAATTGGGGAAATTCCAATGATATCCTTCTTTTCTGTATCTATGCCCATGTACCTAAAATGAGGGGCTTGCTCCATCTTTCAAACAACCATTTGTGAAAACAACTATCAATAAATGATTTATCACATTATAATTGTGAAACAGTCATTAAAAATAGCTATCCACCTAAAAAAAAAATTACGTCCAATACATTGAGGAAATATATTTAGAGAGAAGGGTTTAATAGACATCCGTATGAAAACTGCACCCTGAAACTAAACTTTCCTAGGTGCTGCCTATGCAATTTTTAGTATAGTGATAGTGAAAAATAAGAGAGGATAGCTAGAAGAGTTGTTTATAATAGACATAAATGTTGACATTGATGGGCACTACATTCACATCAATACAAAGCTGTTCATAAATAGACATAAATGTTAACATTGATTGGCACAACCAATGTTTCAAAAGTCAGCGAGTAGAACCGGACTCGTCCGGTTTGACTCAAGAACATGCACGGTTCCACTAAAATACCGAGAATCACCCGTGTCTAGAGAGAACCGGGCGATTCCCAACAATGAATCGCCGAGTCAAGCCGGTTCCCAATAGTAAAACACGGGCTGCACAGTGTTCTTCACGGGATTCATGGTTTTTTGTCAATTTTTTTTTTATCATTCATCCTTTTCAGCTTTGTAATCGAATCTTTTAGCCTTTACTTTAATCTTTTCAGACATTTCAGTCAATAAATTGTTGTAGAAATCATCGTTTGATCACAAATATTTGGATCTGTGAAGAACAAAGCGTGATTTTTAGGGATATGCCATTTTTCTGATTTCAAGCAAAATAAGGAATCATTTTTTGTAAAATCTAAGGGTTATTGATCTTAAGAGTGTTGTTTAGAAGTTGTTGTTCATAATTTGTGAGTATTTTAGACGATTACATATCAGATTTGAATTTGAAGACAGGGTGCAGGAAAAACAGGTAAAAACTACGATTTTTTTTTTTTTTCCACCATTCTATCAATTTTATTCAATATTTTGCAAATAACGTGTTAATATTATACGGTTTTGATTCTTTGTAGTGTTGTTTATCATCACATGTATTCAATTTGATCTGATTTATTCAATTTAAGGTTGATTTTTTTAAAAAAATGATTGATATCTGTGAAGAACTGCGTTTTTTTTTTTTTCCGCCATTCAATCGATATTACTCAATTATTTGCAAATAATGTGTTAAATTTATAAGGTTTTTATTCCTTATAGTGTTTTTTATCATCACATGTATTCAATTTGAGCTTGATTTTTTAGAAAAAATGACTAATGTCTGTGAAGAACTGCGTCTTTTTTTTTTTTTTCCCACCATTCAATCTATTTTACTCAATTATTTACAAATAAAATGTTAATTTTATAGAGTTTTTATTCCTTATAGTGTTGTTTATCATCACATGTATTCAATTTGATCTGATTTATTCAATTTGAGCTTGATTTTTAAGATGGAATAACTAATGTCAGGTGGGTCTGTGAAGAACTACGTTTTCTTTTTTTTTGCCATCCAATCAATTTTATTCAATTTTTGATAATAATGTGTTAATATTATAGGGCTTTGATTCCTTATAGTGTTGTTTATCATAACATGTATTCAATTTGATGTAATTTATTTGATTTGAGGCGGATTTTCGAGTTGGATTGACTGATGTCAGGTGGGTTAGTGAAGAACTGTTTTTTTTTTTTTTTTTTTAAAATTGTGATGATCGATTTATTCGAGAAATGGTGATTTTATGAAAAATTGTCAAAATTGTGATAAGGTTTTGATTATCATGAAGAATTAAACTGTATTTTTAATTTTTATTGTTAAATTTTTAATGCAAAAAATTGCATGTTGATAACTTATTGATGCAAAAAAATACATGTTGTTAAAATTTTAATGCAAAACTATATTTTTAAATTTTAATGCGTAAAATGTATATATATCGTTAATAAAGATTTTCGATTTTGAGTCACAATTTTGTGAAGAACAGTTAGGGTTTTTTTTTTTTTCTGCCAAACTACAAATATGAGATGAATTAAAGTACTATTATGAATTATTTTAGAGGGTTTTTTAAGGTAATACTTTAATTCAATTAATTTTGGGTGTAATTTGTTGGATTAAGCAATTTTTGTTGCTTGATTTCAAATGAAGAAGAGTTGTGGCTGTGTTTTTTGAATAATTTTTTTTGGTGATCAATTTTTTTGAAAAATCGTGATTTTCTAAAAAATTGTGAAAATCGTGGCCAGATTTTGATTATCATGAGGAGTTAAACTGTATTTTTAATTTTTATTGTTAACTTTGTAGTGCAAAAAATTGCATGTTGATAGATTATTGATGCAAAAAATACATGTTCTTAATTTTTTAATTTAAAATTGTATTTTTTAATTTTAATGCATAAAATGTATGTATATGATTAATAAATATTTTATCACTATATTATCTTGAATGACTATATCATTGTAAATATCATTTGTGGCATGTATATATATTATTGGTATTAACTGTATGAATATCATTGTAAAAAAATCGTGGCACGTATGATAAATATATTATCTTGCATTTTTCAAATTTATTATTAAATTTTTAATGCAAAAAAATATGTGTTGATACATAAATTGTATATATATTCTTGATAATTGAGTTGTAGGCATGTTTGGAGCTTGCATTTTTTATTATATTATCTTGCATTTTTGTAATTGAGATGTATGACTATATGTGATCATTTTAATTGAGTTGGGATTGTGCCCACTTTTGTGTGATGTAAACTAAATGGGAAACAATAGTTCATGCCGGGAAAGAATATATCAATATTCGCATATTCATGCAAAAAATTGAAATTTTTTAATGGAGTACCCTCATTTCTTATTGGATTCCTAAAAAACAACATTTATAATGAATTTTAATAAATTTTTCAGATTTTTTTTAAGGCTTACTCCGACTGATTTCCAATCCGAATCGCCGATTCACCGATCCAGATTGGTTTTTGAAGTGCTCGATCCGAGTCATCGATCTATTTTTTAAAACATTAGGCACAACGTTTACATCAATACAGACTCATACAACAAAAGCCATCCCCAAATTGAGTCATAAATATTAACATGAAATTGAGCCACATGATTCTACATTCACATCAATATGTCTCATACAACACATGCCATCTCCAAATTGAGCCATAAATATTAACATTGATGACACTACATTCACATCAATATAGAGTTGTCTCATATAACAAAAGCCATCCCCAAATTGTGCTGATTCCATGAGTAAGCAAAAGCTTCATTGAGTTGTCTCATTCAGCAAAAGCCATCCCCAAATTGAGTCAAACTACATTCACATCAATACAAAGTTGTCTCATACAACAAAAGCCATCCCCAAATTGAGTTGATTAAAGAGTGTGTACCTTTTTCAATCAATATACAGATAGAGCAGATTTACCACTTATCAATATACCAACAAGTTCAGGATAGTTCAACCATTGGTTTTTAGCCTCACCAGTAATTAAGTGACTATTGGTTTTTAAGCTTAACACTTCAAAAAAGCAAATTCAGCTTAAAAAAAAAAGATTCACACCAAATAGAACATTTTTTTAATAAAAAAATTAGATGACCATTTTTTTTTTTTTTTAAGGTTAACATTGTATTAAATTTATAAAAATTATTACAAAATGGCGAAATTTAAAGACACAACGAACATACGTGGTGCCCTATACAAAAAGGAATGCCCAAAAAATGCTTGATATGCCAAGACGGAAGTAGGGTGGAAGTTTTTGGATATATAACATGAATATATATAGAAAAATTTGTACATCAATTTCTACAAATTTTTCAATTGATCCGAAAAATAACCTTAGTGTTTTTCTAAATAGATAAATTATGAATGATTTGAATTAATTATTAAATTGTTTGGTTTTGATTTGAGAGAAAAAATAAAAAAAAAACGGATGGGTGATTTAGGGTTTAATAACATGGGATACCGATGCAAAAACATGGGCATCATAGTGGATCTGTAAAGAATCGTTATATTAAAATCGATTTGATGCATCATTACCTGAAGATGTTGTTCCAAAAAACATGATGAAGGTTTTGAGCTTCAATAACTTGCGGGAAGCTTATGACTGCACGCCCTATAACCCCGAGGCTTCTAATCTCAACTTCTCTTCTTCTTGTTTCTCACTCACCCCAACTCTCCCCTATTTCTCTCTCTGAATTCCTCTACCTCCCGTGGCTCCAAAGCGTCCGGTCTGAACTTTTTTTTTTTTCTCCTTCTACTCACCCCAACTCTCTCCTTTTTTCTCTCTCTCAATTCTTAAACATCTGTTCATTTTCTCTCTCAATCCAACTATGCCATCTTTCTCTTTCTAAATTCCTCTTCCTCCTGTCTGGTCTCCAGGTCTGGTGTGGCAGAGGGCCTGGTGCTCCTGTCTGGTCTCCAGGTCTGGTGGGGCAGAGGGCCTGGTGCGGCAGAGACGTGCTGAAGGAAGCAAAATTGGCTACCGGCGATCACGGGTTTTGCCCTTTTCTTTACTCTGCGATCATGACCGTCGAAATATATGGACGGTGTATATTAGTTAAACCGTGTCTCAAGACCTCCATAGGCATCCGCATAGGCATCCGCGTGATAACTGCACCCCAAATATCTTAAACCCAGGACAGAGTTCTGCTTGGACTTTGGCTTCGGACGCGTAGTTCGGACGCGTAGGACCGAAGCCCGCATTCTACCATCGCCATTTGGCCGGACGCGTAGGACCGAAGCCCTTCAACGGGCATTCGACCCTCGCCATTTGGCCGGAGTTTCGCAGTTTTCCCGACGAAAATGGCCGGAATTTTGGTCGGAGAGAGAGTGGTGGTTTTTCTGATCATCGCTCGCGTTTTATTCTCTGTTTTCAGAAGCCCCTCTTCGCTATTGGTTGAGGGTGTGGCCCTCTGCCTCCTTGCTCTTGTCAGCTTCATGATGGAGATTTTGATCGATTGTGGTGCGCTAGGGCTTTCCCGATTCAAAACCAGGTGATGTGTTTTTTATTTTTTAATTTCTTTAGGTTCAATATCGCCTGAATTTTGTTTAATTTTGAATTATGGTATTGATTTTTGTGGTTGATTCTCCTCTGTTTGTCGAGATAAGTTTTCCTTTTGGTGAATTGAAGCTTTTGTGGTTACCGGAATTGGGAATTGATTTGTGTTTTCTTTTGGCGTCTGTCTGTGTGGAGCAAGCCAAATCATTTTGCCAAGTCTTCGGTATGTTATGTATATGCAGGTCTTGGTGCCAATTTACTTCCTTGGCCCTGTGTTGGAGCTGGAATCTATATTAAGCCGAAAAATTGAATTAAAGCTGGTTGTCTGGGCCTCTGCTGTTTGACCAATTCAAAGTTCAATTTTTTGAACCTCCCTCTCATTTTTGCGTTGAAAAGATAGAATGATTAGGAGATTTAAGACTGTAAACCCCTCTCTCGCTCATCTCTCTCTATTGAAACCCATCTCTCTCTCTTTCTCATCACTCTCTGCGCCAAGCCGCCATTGCTTTGCGTTTCTGCCTCTACGAGTGCTCGTCTGTCTTGCCGTTGAAGTTCAGTCGCTCCAAACAGGGTTTGTTATTCAGGCGCTAAGAGGGCTGAGAGAAATGAATGAAATGGAGGATGCCTTCAATGCCTACCCAACACCTCGGTGAACCTTCAATGCCTACCCACCACCTTACCCTTCACCTCATCCGTGAGGTGCCTTCAATGCTTACCCACCATCATATTGTGCAGGGAGAAAATAAAACCACAAAACTAACAATAAAAAGAAAGAAAGATTGAGAGACTATACCCTTTCCCAAAGGTCTTCAAGGGAATTCACCCTAATACAATCTCTTAACGAGACCAAATTCTATTCAATTTATTCACTGATTTACAATGAAAGAAAATCTCCCATAAATAGACTAAAAAAAGATCAATACTTTCCTATTTTCTCTCTTTTAACCTACCCCAATCTCTTAAGCTACCCCCATCTCTTAACCTCATGTACCTATTTTCTCTCTCACGTTTTATCCAAAGCCTTCCTCTTGTTGAAAAGATGAAACTCCCCTTAGATTTAACCTTATCATATTTACATTCCAAACTAACCAACCCAACTAATCAATATCAAACACATGATAAACCCATGCCCACCTAGTTATCCTTGTGCACTCCCTAAACAAAAGAATAATTAAAATAACCCTAATAATCCCCCCTTATTACATCATTGCCCTTTCTTTCTCTCTTGGATTCGTCGACCCTTCCTGGCCCAGCCAGGAACTATTGGCTTGGGCATGGTTGCATCATTCCCTCCCCCAATTGAAAGGAACTCGATTCCGACGAGTTGACTTCTTTATAGATGCGATATAAGACTGTATCCACCCTTTTGAACACTTGCTCAGAAATCCACGTGCTATCAGACTATGGCTTGCCCTTTCATTTGACTAGATATTGGTGATAGGACCTTTTCGAGTTTGAAAGCTTTCAGTCTTCAAAACTTGCTCAATTTCCTCAGCTTTCTTTCTCGGTAATTGCTTCATCATATCAACTACTTCTTCTTTGATTTCTAGAGGGTCTCCATGAAACTCAAATAAGTCAACATTAAATATCGGGGAGATATCCAATGCCGTTGGTAATTCCACCTTATATGCATTGTTCCTATATTGCTTCAAAATGCGGCAAGGGCCCTCCTTTTTGGACTTGAGTTTATTATAGGTTCCTAATGGAAACCTCTCCTTTTGCAAGTACACCATTACTGGGTCACCCTTCTTGAAAATTTTCTCTCTTTTATGCTTGTTTGAGGCTTTTTGATGCTTTGCATTGCTTTCCTCAATTTTCTTCTTGATTTGAGCTTGCAAATCTCGAATATGCTCAGCAAAAGCATTGGCATCATCACTTATCTTGCCTGGCATGGGTAATGGCACTAGGTCCAGCACATGATTAGGAGTTTGCCCCTTAACAATCTCAAATGGTGATTTTCTTGTGGACCGATTCACTGAACTGTTGTAAGCAAGCTCAATCTGGGGCAAAGCGAGGTCCCACTGAGATATGTTATCACCAACAATACTCTTCAAGAAGTTACCAAGGCTCCTATTCACTATTTCGGTTTGCCCATCTGTTTGAGGATGATAGGCACTAGAAAATTGAAGTTTAGTTCCCATCCGATTCCACAAAGTGCGCCAAAAATGACTTAAGAATTTTGTATCCCGATAAGATGTAATAGACTTAGGAACACCATGTAGCCTTACAATATTTTTGAAAAAGAGATTGGCAATATGTGTAGCATCCATAGTTCTCCTACAAGGAATAAAATGTGCCATTTTGGAAAATCGATCAACAACAACAAAAATAGAGTCCATACCTCGTGTGGTATGTGGAAGTCCAAGTACAAAGTCTATGGAGATATCAACCCATGGGCATCTGGAACAGGAAGAGGAGTATAAAGACCCATATTTTGTGTGTGACTTTTAGAGACTTGGCAAGTTCGACATCGGGTCACAAATCGATCAACATCCCTTCGCATATTTGGCAAAAATACTTTTCTCCAACCATAGCCATAGTTTTGTCCTTCCCTAAATGCCCATCTAAGCCCCTACCATGAAGCTCCATGATTAACTTCTCCCTTAGGGAGCAATCAGGTATACATAACTGCACACCTTTAAATAAACAACCATCATGCGTGAGAGACTCACTCATAGGGTCTTGCCCATCAACACATCTTTTAAGGACCTTGCTGAAAATTGGATCAACTTTATATTGATATTTTATCACTTCAAACCAACACTTTCATAAATAAAGTTCTAAGCAACACTACCCTTCTACTTAAAACATCAACTGCCTTATTTTGGGTTCCAGCCTTGTGCTTTAATAGGAAGGTGTATTCTTGAAGGAAGGCCATCCACTTGGCATGTCGCGCATTCAACTTCTTCTGGGAACTCAAATACCGGAGTGCTTCATGATCTGAGTATAGAACAAACTCCCTATGAATCAGATAGCACCTCTAGTAGTGCAAGGCTTGCACCACTGCATAAAACTCGAGGTCATAGACCGAATACTTCTTACATGCCTCATTCAATTTCTCACTAAAGAAGGCTACTGGTCACCCCTCTTGACTTAAAACTGCCCCTATGCTAACATTTGATGCATCAGTTTCAACCTCAAACACCTTAGAAAAATCTGGTAAGGCAAGTATTGGTGCTTGCATCATCTTTTGTTTAATTAAAGTGAAGCTCTTTTTAACAGCGGGACTTCATGAAAACTTTCCAGCCCTCATACAATCAGTTACTAGTGCTATTAGAGTGCTGAAATTCTGATAAATCGACGATAAAAGGTCGCTAGGCCATGAAAAGAACGTACCTCAGTGAGTGACTTTGGCACCGGCCACTCAACTATGGTGTTCACCTTTTTTTGATCCACCTTAATTCTCTCAGATGAAATAACATACCCCAGAAAGACGACATTGTCCGTCATAAATTAGCATTTTTTCAAATTCACAAAAGTGATTCCTTCCTTAGCACATCAAAAACTTGGTCCAAGTGGTTGAGATGATCATGTGGGTTAGCACTAAAACCCAAGATATCATCAAAATAAACCATTACAAATTTACCAATAAAAGAACGAAGTACCTCAGTCATTAGGCGCATGAATGTGCTTGGTGCATGAGAATGGCATCACAAGCCACTTATGTAGTCCATCTCGAGTTTTGAATACGGTATTCCATTCATCCCTAGGACGAATCCGAATTTGATGGTACCGACTCCTTAAATCAATCTTTGAGAAAACCTTGGCTCCATTAAGCATATCTAACATATCAACGAGCCTGGGTATGGGAAATCGGTACTTGATTGTAATTTTGTCGATCGTTCGACTGTTTACGCACATCCTCCATGACCCATCTTTTTTTGGAGTCAGTAATGCAGGGACAGCACATGGTGATATGCTTTCTCGAATCAATCCCTTCTTAAGCAAATCAACAACTTGTCTGTGCAACTCTTCATGTTCCATGGGGCTCATTCGATAATGGGCCAAATTTGGTAGGTTAGAACCAGGGACCAAGTCAATGTGATGCTGAATATTTCTCATTGGAGGAAGATGATCAGGTCTTCAGGCATCAAATCTTTATACTTCTTAAGTATAGGTTCAATAGACCTAGGAATTGCTGTTCGTGTTGGATTTTCTTTTGCAAGCAACACATAAATCACATCCATATCCTTGCTGCCCCCTTTTAATTTTTGCACATCAAGCAACTTTGGATCCTCCTCATTAGTGGATTTTGGTGTAGGAAGTTGTTTTATAGGGTGGAGTGTGATATTAATACCATCCTTGACAAAAGAATAAGTGTTTGGTCTACTTTTATGCACCATATTATAATCATAAAGCCATGGTCTACCAAATAATATGTGACATGCATCCATAGGTGCTATATCGCACCACACTTCATCTTTATAATTAGCACCAATGGAAAAAGAGATTAAACACTGAGTAAGAATTGGTATCTCACCTCCTTTCGTGAACCACTGGATGTGATATGGGCGTGGGTGCTTATGCTCATTCAATTGAAGTTTATCCACCATCTCTTTAGGCACAATGTTTTCACTGCTCCTACCATCAATTAGTATTGTGTATAACTTGCGTCTTGATGTGCAAGTTGTTTGAAAAATATTGTTCGCTGGACAATTAAGGCTTCACCGCTTTCATCTCTGTACAACACCTCAATCTCACCTTTGAAAGGCTCAGTTCCTTCATAAGACTGACTCGTCCCAATATCACCTTGGCTTTCATAGGTGTATCCTTCATCGACTTCTTCTTCATAATTTTCTTCAGCCAAATTAACTTTGACAGGGGTTGACGTGAGGGACAATTGAATGCCCTATGCCCAGGCTGTTGGCACTTGAAACACACAATTTGTATATCATCACGAGGTGTTTTAGGTACTCCCAGCCCTCTCCCAACACCACCTCTCCCCATATTAGGGTTTGGCCTAGTTGGAAAATTCTGAGAGGTTTGGTTTTCACGCCGCATAGGTGGTCTTTTAAAGGTTAAAGCTTGCTACCCCTGTGTTGAAGTAGAGCCTCTTATCACTGAGCTGTTTCTCCCAAAGCCGAGATTGACTATTTCTTCTGCTTTGAGGGCCTAGGCATCATACATCTTATAAATATCTTTGAAGGCCAATTCATTTTGAATGCTTAGATGTAGCCCATTTAAGTAGCGGCTTATTTTTTGATCTTTATGCTCTTGTAAATTTGCCCTAGATGTTAAAATATATAACTCTTCAGTATAGTCACTTATCGAATTTTCACCTTGCTTGAGGTTTTGACACCTTTGGTACAAAGTTCGGGCATAATTTACTAGTAAAACTTTTCTGCTCATCTTCATCTTTGTCTTCATCTTTTCCTCCCACGAATTAATTTTTTCCTTACCTTGTCGAAGACGATCCTTTTGCAAATCATCCCACCAAACCAATGCATGGCCAGAAAATTTTGTGGCTACTAATTTTACTTTTTTGGGATCTGCAATATCTCTGTACTCAAACATTTTCTCTAATTTACTTAGCCAATCAAGAAAATCATTTGCATGCAATCGACCATGGAACTCTGGAATATCAATTTTTATTCCAGGTTCTCTTTCTCGTTCCAACAATCGAAGAATTCGTTCATTGAATTCGTCATTAACTGGGGCCACCCGATGGTGGTTAGGAACAAGATGCATACCTCTTTCATCTCGGTTGCCTTGAGTTCCAACGTCGATCTTCGGATTCCTGCCATCCTGAAGCTGAGCGAACTTTTGCACAAGCTCATCTACTTTGTCAGCTATGGCCATGAATTGGTCTACTCTCTCTGCTAGGGCTTGAACTACTCCAGTCAATAACTTTAATCCATCAAGGGGTGTCTCTTTTGAAGCCATTGGAACCCGCTCTGATACTAATTGATGCAGGGAGAAAATAAAACCACAAAAGAGAACAATAAAAAGAAAGAAAGATTGAGAGACTATACCCTCTCCCAAAGGTCTACAAGGGAATCCACCCCAAAACAATCTCTTCACGAGATTAAATTCTATTTAATTCATTCACTTATTTACAATGAAGGGAAATCTCCCTCAAATAGACTAAAAAAAGATAAACATTTTCCTATTTTCTCTCTCTTAATCTACCCCCATCTCTTAACCTCACGTGCCTATTTTCTCTCTCACGTTTTATCCAAAGCCTTCCTATTGTTGAAAAGATAAAACTTCCTTTATATTTAACCTTATCCTATTTATATTCCAAACTAACCAATCCAACCAATCCAACCAATCAATATCAAATACAGGATAAACTCATGCCCACCTAATTATCCCTGCGCACTCCCTAAACAAAAGAATAATTAAAATAACTCTAATAATCTCTCCTTATTACATCATTGCCTTTTCTCTTCCTCTTGGGTTCTACGGCCATTCCTGGCCCAGCAAAAAACTATCGGCTGGGGCATGACTGCATCACATATCCTTGGCGAGCCTTCAATGCCTACCCACCACCACATTTGTGGCATACCCACCAAGACCAAGCCCCACCCCTTCAGAGAGCTAAGCCACGATTTCAGAAGCCTCTTCAAACCACCAACCCAGGCAGATCCCTCGCTTGGCCACATCGCACTCAACAAAAGCCCCATCGTTTCAAGGATCCTGGCCAACCAACCCAGACAACACCAAAATGTTGGCAGGAAAATTCACCCAAACTGTGCCAAGAATTCATCATAGCTCCAGTCTAAGTCCACGTCGAGCTACCCCATACACCCCCAGTTATCCCAGCAGCCCTCTAAAAAAGGCAAACCAGGAAGCATAGCCCTCTTAATCCATACCCCCCCCAACAGATACCATAACCTCCCCCAACATACCTAGCTCTAGACTTCGATTGGTTATCCCGCTTCCTCCTCCAACCCACCTTTATACCCTCTACCAGTTCATAACACCACTAATACCCATAACGACTTTCCCGAGCCCTCCTCCCCAAACCCCTCCTACGTTAACCCCCAAACACATAACCCAAGCCCAGGTAACAGGCCCCCTCATTCTTTACTAAACCTAGTTATGTAAAGTGTTAGCCTCCAAACCTATCCCTCCATTACCAGCCCTGCTTCCTAACCTTAATGTGCAACGAGACCACCATGTCTCCTACCTCCAAGAAACCCCACACCTTTGGCTCCATCAAGCCCCAGAAATTGAGGACCGCATCACATTGTTGGAAGATTCCTTCATTGGTACTTTTCTCCCCCATAGGTGACTTCAAAGGTATTAATTGCTGGCTGTAGGAAACCTTCCAAAACTATCACAATATGTGCAGGCCCACACATAATGGTAAATACCTGATCTCTTTCCCTGCTAATTCTTTTCCTAGAGATTTCTCAAACTCCAAACTTCATTTTAAAGGTGCTTTACTATCCCTAGAAAAATGGAATCGCTCCTTAGATGCAGTTCAAAATAAAAAGTTTTGGGTTAATTTTGAAGGTATACCTCTTCATTTGTGGACCAATAGTGTCTTTAGATCCTTAGGGAACTGCTGTGACCTGTTCATCTCAGTTCATTGGAAATCAGTAGGCTCCCTTCCTCTAGTGAACTTAGTTCTCCTGGTCGCTGCCCATTTTGAGGACAATTTTTCGACCACTATTTTCCTCCATATGGCCTCTCTTACTCTGTCTCTATTTCGGTCCAGGGCAAGGATCGCCATGAACGTACTGGCCTAGACCACGAAACTGGACTAAGGTCCAGCGGGGGAACAATAAGCGTAATCCTAGTCCTTGTACCACCTTCCCAGCTGACCAACTCATCTCTCGGGACCATGGTCCTCCTCCTCTCCGTGCTCCCCAACACGTCACCAACCCTCATGAATCCCAATGCTCTGTAGCCTTGGGTAAATCACCCTGCTTCGTACCATCCCCCACTGACTCCTTTTCTCCTCGGGTCCCTTCATCTTCCCCATCTTGCCGTCCGGAGCCATCATATTATTTTGACATTTGCTCCGCATTAGTTCTGTCCTTTGATGTTGGCGGCACCTCTAAGACACCTAGCCCTTCCTCCGCTCGAAACTGCCCTTCCCCCAGCCTATTCACTTGAGACTCATTAAATCCCCAATGCTGGAGTAGCACTTAGGACAGCTCCCCCCCTTCTCCCTTTATCTCTCCACATAGTTATGCGCCCAGACACAACGTGCACATGTCCTCAATCTAGACAGCTGTCCCCCCAAGCGCCCCTTCCCGAGGTAGCCCAGTTTCCTAGGGCAATTGCATTCACCTCGCCACCTGTACCCCTAGATTCTTCATCTCTTGTCCAGACAACCGCTCTCCCTCTTAGCCCCTATCCCTCCCCATCCTCACTTGAGTACTCCTCTCCTGTCCCTTCGCCTCCACTTCTAGCACCCTCTTCCCACCACCTTGGCGATGGATTCAATCAACCCACCTCTCCTTCTCTTTCTCTCCTCTCTAACTCTACAACTGCAGTCACTCCTAACCCCTTTTTGGCTTTGCTTCCCTATTCTTGTTACAACCCTCTCTCCCCCCAACACTTTACTTCTCCATCTTCTACGCCTCCACCCCTCACCTTTCTACCTTACTACCCTTACTCACCCCCCCTCATACCTCGCAGGGAAAAGCAACTTCCCGCTTACCCCCACTACGACTCACCAACCACCAATCTCCCCCAACAACTCTCCTCAACCTTATCAAACCTCTCCCAGCTTTACTTCACATCCATTAGTCTCCTCCCCCCAAAATCTCCAAACTCACGTTCAACCTTACCCCTACTTCTTCCCTCAATATGTTAACTGCCCAGGGTTCCCGGCCCACACCACTTGCCCCCCCCTCTCTTTGGCTTTTTTGAGCGTACTCCAGGAGACTCCATCCCTGCTCACCCTTTTGCCTCGACCCTCCCCAATCCTCCAGACATTGGTATTCAATTTTTGAAACTGGACGAATTAGTCTCCCTTCCCTTAGAATTGAGGTTCGCTCTTAATGCTGCCCAGGCTTTTGATGGGCATCTTCCCCCCATGCATCCACGTTTAAACTATTTTCCCCCCTCCGTCTTCATCACCCACACCCTCCCTATAATCTCTACACAATTCTGTTCCTGCACAGTCCTTCCTAGAGAACGCCTTCATCCAATGTACCCTCTACCCTTGATTTTAACTCAGATATACAGTCCAAAACTTCCACAGATTCCAGGGAAATTGTTAGAATAGAACGTGCGGAGCCCCAAATGGCAGAAACAATAGAGGTTTGTGGTCTTGCCTTTGATGGAGAATCCACGAAAATTTCGGCACACCATAGGGAAGCAGCAGGAGCACCCCAAGTACCTATCTCTCCCAATCCCTTAAAGGGTCCGGGGAACTCACAAAACTGCACTCTGGGTTGTGTTACAACACCCCCAGGAAATCGGTTTCGCTCTCCTCCATTCCGCCCACTAGTCCTAAGAAGAGGAGATCCATCAGGAAATCCTCTTTCCACCCTAATTCACCTAGATGAGGATCCTTTGATGGAACATCCGTGGACTGGGTAGCAACGATAAGTGCTGTGCTGTATGTTCCCTAGTCTCCACTCAATTTCCAGATTTTGTTGCTATTTTTGATACTAAATTACCAGCCCATGACCTAGCAATGGTTAGGAAAGTTTGGGGTAGAAATTCTTGTGCTTGGGCTGCGAAAGATTCCGAAGGTGCCTTCGGTGGAATCTGGGTAATCTGGAATCGGAGTGTTTCTCTAGTCTTTCCTCCGAGGTCTCTGAATACTCCATAACGTCCTCCTTCTGAAGGTTAACTGATGATTTCACTTTTAAGACCACCTTTGTGTATGGTCCTAACCCAACCCTCCTTTGGGTAGAACTTCTCAACTCTGCCCCCCCCCCACATACCCCCTGGTTACTGGGAGCGGATTTTAACTCAGTTAGATGGCCCCATGAGAAATCAAATGGTGGCCCTCTAACTGCATCCATGAGAGCCTTCTCAGAGTTTATAGAAAGCATCCCCCAAGTTGATATCCCTCTATCAGGGGCATCCTTTACCTGGTCCAACCATTCCACTACCCCCATTGTGACAAAGATAGATCGATTCCTCATCAACCTTTCTTGGGAATCTTCATTCCCGGGAGCCTTCTCTAGGGCCCTCCCTAAAATCACCTTTGATCACAAACGCATTCACTTAGACACCAACCCAACCCCTCCTTCAAACAAACCTTTTAGACTTGATATATTATGGTTGGAAGATCCCTCCTTTGCCCAATTGGTTTCCTCGGTTTGGTCCTCTGCCTCTGTCACAGGGTGGGCTGGTTTCTGATTGTCATGTAAGCTGCAAATCCTCAAATCCTCTTTGAAACTCTGGAGTAGGAACTTGCCCTCAAATTTTAGGGACCCCATTAGGGCTCATACAGCTGTAATCTCAGACCTAGATGCCCTGGAGGAAACCCGTGCTATGACCCGACCCGAAAATAGATTCTAGGACTCAGGCGAAAACAAATTTAGCCTTAACCCTTAAGCAGGAAGAGATATATTGGTTCCAACGCTCTAGAATCAAATGGCTTAAAGAGGGGAATAAAAACACTGGTTTCTTCCACAAAACAGCCAGCTCCAGAAATAGGGGAAAGTCCGTAACCTTGGTTTCAGTAGGCAACCACTCTTTCTTGCAACCCTCAGAAATCAAGTGCCCTTCATTAGATTCTTCAAAAATTTGTTTACTAGGCCTTCTCACCCTCGTCCAGTCTTGGGTAACCCCACCTTCCTATCTCTTTCCCAAGAAGATTCACTGAGCTTAGAAATACCTTTCTCCCTTGAGGAAATCCTCGGAGCAGTAGATCTCCCAAAAGACAAAGCTCCCAGACTGGATGGATTTCTAGTTGTTTTATTTCAACAATTATGGGAAACAACCCTAGATCTCTTTGCTTTCTTCGAAGAGTTCTACCATAGGGGTAGACTAAACTCAGCCTTAAACTATACCTTCCTGACCTTGTCCCCAAAATAGAAGGAGCCCATAGATTAAAAGATTTTTGCCCCAGTAGCCTCCTCAACTCTTCTTACAAAATCCTAGCAAAGGCTCTAGCATCCCATCTCCAGGAGGTTTTGCCCTCAGTCATCTCCCCAACCCAATCGACATTTGTTTCCAATAGGAAAATTCTAGATGTTGCCCTCACAGCACACGAGGTTATCCACTTTAGTTCCCTCTTAGGTCAGAAGGGCTTCATCATCAAATTAGATTGGGAAAAGCCCTATGATAGAGTCAACTGGTCAATCTTGGACTCCATTCAAAACAAAATGGGTTTTGGCTCCCGATGGAGAAACTGGATTAGAGCTTGTATCTTGAACCCTTCCTTCTCAATTATCCTTAATGGCTCTTCTGAAGGTTTCTTCCAAGCTGAGAGAGGGTTCAGACAAGGCCCCCTCTTGCCTTTCCTCTTCACACTCAGAGGTGAACTCTTGTCCCGAGCCTTATCTAGGTTGTATGACATGGGTCGTGTCACGGGGTTCCGATCCACCTGAGCTGGTCCTTTGATTACTCACCTCCTTTATGCAGACGATACACTCTTCTTCTGTGATACAAACCCCGAACAGTTCGATTGCCTTTGGAGATACCTTAGAACCTTCGAGCTCCTAACTGGGATGAAAGTCAACCTAGCCATAACTAAAATGATAAAGATTCTGGTAGACAACCCAGAAGTACAACATCTTGCACTTCGCTTAGGTTGCTCCACGAAAACCCTCCCTTCCTAGGTCTCCCCCTCTATATAGGCAAACCTAAGAAACACTTATGGGACAACCTCATTGAAAAATTTACATAGAAATTCGCCTCTTGGAAGGGCCGCTTCCTCTCTTTTGTGGGTAGCCAACATCCCCCATTTATTCTATGTCCCTGTTTCAAATCCCAATCTCTGTCCTTAAGCAGTTGGAAAAACTGACGAGAGGTTTCTTATGGGCTGGGGTCGAGGGGTCCCATAAATACCACTTAGTTGCATGGCTTATCTGTCCTCCAAAAAGTTTGGAGGCCGGGGTATCAAGAACCTTAGAACAATGAATCTGGTCCCCTCTTGGGGATATGGTGGTGGAGATACTCCTCACCTCATCCTCTACTTTGGAAACAAAACATCAACAAAAAATATGGGCTGGGTACTGATGATTGGCTGCCCAGATCCCCTCCTCACAGGTCCTTAGGAGCTTGGAAAGGAATATCCTCTACTAGATCAGCCTTCCTTAACCAATCTAGATTCAGGTTAGGGAATGGGCTTTGCATTAAATTCTGGTGTGATCTCTTGTTTGGGCATTCCCCTATTAAGATAACTTTCCCTTTTCTCTTCTCTCTAGCCACGAATCAATAGCCACGAATCAAGCGGCCCTAGTGGCAGGCTATGTCCAATTCAATGGAACTGGCCTAGTTTGGACCCCAACCTGTAGAAGAAATCTTTTGGACCAATTTGGTCCAAAGACAGCAGAAACATCACAAGCCTTTCGGGCTACAGCCACCATGTTACAGCAGCCCATCTTGTCCAGCTTAGAAGATGCCCGGCCAGCCCCAACAACAAAGTTCTTCAGCTCATCTTGAGGACTCCTCTATCGGCTCTTATGTGTTTCTTTCTCTAGTTCAGTTTATTTTTCTACAATAATTGTGGTCACACCTCTCTTGGACTTACTGTCTCTACCCCGCAGCCCCTTGCCTTCTTTCCTCTATTTCTCGCCATTGTAGACCACCCGATATGTGGGGATGCCTCCTTTGGTATATTAGCTCTCTCCCTCCTTGAGCTTCTGCTCATTTCTGGCTCTCTGCATCTGTACTTCGAGTACCCTGCAGGTGGGTTGCCATCTTCTAATTCTACAAGACTTTCGGCCTGCCTCACCATCGTCCCTAGTAGACAATTGGCGAGCAAGGACTTCAAAAGTTTGGTCTCCCGGGTTAATGTTTTCTTGCATCGGTAGCTCTCTCCAAATGCTTCTTGCCCATCGTAGCTGCTTCTCAGATGCTAAAAGCCGGTCCGAACAGCTTACTCCACCAAAGTATTTGGAGAACTTCATTAGCAACTTTATCGTTTTGTAATACGCTTCTCTCTCCTTCAAGTTTTGTTTTGTTTTCTTTTGGTTTTATCTTGTATACTTAGTACTCTCTTCTTTATGGTTTTACTGTCTCTCTCCCCCTGTGCATCTTTGCTCTTCTTGTTTCTTTTTTTACTGTATACTGAGCATTCGAAATGTGGGATGCCATAGGTAGCTTACTCTTCATGTAAATTCCTTTTTTAAATACAAGTTAACATTTTCAAAAAAAAAATTATTTGATATGTTCGATGGTAATTTTTTGTGAAGAATGTATACACTACTGCTATTCTCCAGATCAGCATGCAATGTTTGAATTTGAATGATTTAAGAATTATTGGTTGGTTCGGATATTGTAATTAGTCTGTTCATTCCTCTTTAAGAATCACATAATCGATTTATTGCTTTTATCCTTGAAAAGGAGATTGAGAAGTTTCCAGTTGTAATTTCATTTCTAATTGGGATCCAAATCACATTGGATTTTCAAACTAGTTACATCTTCCTTTAAGCTTCCTCATCTGGTTGTATGACGCTTTCTTCGAGGGGAACATATTTTTTGTTTTTCTAGTCAACAAGTCCTTGATAAATCAATTACGGGTCCCCTGCCGTAGTAGTCTATGCTCCTTGCAAGTATCCTTATTTGACAACGAGCACTCCAACTCAGCTCTTTCTACAGTAATCCAAAACATGCACTATGAGCGTTCAATGTCTTGAATAGTAAAGAAGCCAACAAATTTATTTTGTGTGTTTTGTGAATATTCTCCCTGCTTCTTGTCAATAAATGCATGCCTTTCTACTAATAGTTGAATTAGTGGTGCTTCCTATTTCGTAAAAAGATCCCCTAAACATGACTTGATCAGGGAATAGCATCTAAGTGAACTTCATACTTATACTATTCAGATATATTCTCATCGATTTCAAACATTCTGGAGTTTTGGATATCCATTTCAAGGACTTTGGACATCCTTAAAAACCTTCTACCTCCCTGGATTAGCATCTAACCCATGCACTTTAGACATACTCAAATTCCTAATAATAATTGGACTTCAGAAGCCTCTTCTCAATGCACTATAAAAGACTTGAAGACTGATATGCTGGGGGGCCATAGTATTAAGACTGAACTCTTGGTTATGTTTTAATGTTCTTAGTTCTTTAGTAGTTTAACTGCATCTGGCTTATGCAAAATTATCATAGAAAACTGCACTAGAGCTGATCTTTTCCACTGAACTGCAATTTTAGTTTATACTTTCCAAAGAATTACCATTTTTCTTCATGTGAAGAGGAAGTTGTTAAAAAAGAAAAGAAAAGAAAAAACCCCGGAGAAAGAACAAAAAAGAAAAGAAAAAGGAAATCATGAACTGATTTTTCCTTACGAAAAAAAGGAGGTTAAGTATCAGCTGGTTTAGTTGAATAACTCTAGCTATAGAGTGCAATTTCTATTTTTAAATTGACTGCTGACCTCTTTGTTACTGACTTTCTTTTTTACATTAAGTCCCTTGGGGGGGTGCTTCTTGGGCCTTATGGGCTCTCTATATGCCTAAGGCTTTTGAGCACTTTTACCTGTCTGATTCAGTTACAATGTTGTCTTAATGCTTGCCCAATAGAATAAAAGTTATTTACCAAGAGTAAAGTTCAAACTACATAATGTGACAATCACATAGTAACTACAGCGGTCTTGATAAGGCAAAAGTGCTCTTTAAGTTCTTCATAATTCATGTAATGAACCAAATGAAACTCACAGGCTGATAATCTTTACATTCAAAGTTGCGACTTTTGTGTTGGCTTAATCACAAGAAAGTTTTCAGATTGATGAATTTCTCAAACTGAACTTCATTTGAATGCGATAAGATTTGTAAGAGTTCAGATATATGATCCCAAAAATGTACGCACGCATTTGTTTGGCATTTGCATACATAGTCCTCTAGTTTCTTTATTAGTCAGATGAGTTTCTTATATCCCCAGTGCTCTTCATGCTGACTAACATTTTGGATATAATTTTATATTGCAATAACTCTCCAGGCCTGGTGCTTCATCAGGGATATTATTGGGAGCAACCACACTACCTACTGTCTTTCTCTCGCGAATGATTCAACTCTGTAGAGCACTTCCAGAGCATCATACTGGAGAGCACGGTAGATAGTTTTTCATTCTGGACGCTGTGGTTTTCTCAATAGAAAGTTGTATTTTGTTTTGGTCCCTAGATTGTTTTTCTTGCTGATCATTCAATATGCTTACTGTTTTAGATATGATATGAGGGTATGCCACTTGCTACCTTTTACTCCTTTGTACAATATAGGTTGTAATTATGATTTTGGGGTACTAAGGTACTCTATTTCCTACACTCAATAGTTTTATGGAAATTACACTCAGTAGTTCAAGCTGAAACTCAAGCTCATGAACTGAACTGATAATTTCAAGCACCTCCATTATGGATTACCTAATTATACTGGAGGGAAGCATGTTTCCAATCACACAGACTTCCACAATGGTGCTGTGAAGGATCTTGTGCTGGAATACTGAGGCATAATCCTTGTTTATCTGTCCTTATGTCTTTGGCAATGAGTTATTAAAATATTTATGGATATTTGTCATGAATTACTTCTATGTTTAGAAACCTTCATCTGGCCTTGCACTTTCCAGGGCTGGTGTAGTGTTGCTCACCAAAGAATGACTGGAGATTGTCTCCTGCAAGGACCACAGAATTGTCACCCTTCAGGTTTATGTGTTGCTGAAGGGTGTGATCCTTCCTAAGCAGGTCCCAAATAGTATGAAGTGGTCATCAATTCCCCTGACATACACCATTGGCAGTTGCTATGCAGCACGCATTTTAATGATGAACCAATTATTAGAATTGGTTGACCTCTCATCTAATAGGAGAGCCATGACATGCAAGTGCTTTTCATTACTAAGTGAGTCACATGCTACTGTTGAATCATAAAAGGAAATGGTAGGCCCACAAATTTTCCACTGAAGAAGAAGGCATTGCCTATGCTGTGACACTTTCCCAGTTATCCATTTGCTTCCATTCCACGACTTCTTAAGTAGTCGATCATTGCGATTATGAATGAGTTATTCTAGATTAGTTTTGACACAACTTTTCTCAAGTGGTATTTAAAGGAAGACATTTTTATGGGTTTTTTTTTTCTTGGGTTTGAAGTTATGACATGAAGATACTGTTCAAGGATAGAAAAGGGAAATCTCTGGTTAACTCCGGCCTCATGTTTGTGGAGTCTGAAGTTTGAGGAGCTTGTTGTTACCCATGGATTTCCTCTCAATCTGTCGAAGTGCCTGTGTATGAAAAGCTAAGAGATCCAAGTTCTATTCTTCACCTATATATTGATGACTTTTGCAAGAAGTAAAAATTGTTTTATTCAAGTTTTAAGGGAGTACAAAGTTATTTAGGACTTAGTTTCCATAGTTATAAGAACTGTGGTTGTTTTGTACTAGTGCCAGTGCATCATCATCAACATCCCAGCCTTATCCTAACTATTTGGGGTCGGCTACACAAATCCTGTTCAGTCATTCCGCTCTATCAAAATGTCATACCCTCAATCAGATCATAAGTCACCATATCTATTGGCACTACTTTCATCCATGTCCTTTTGGGCCTTCCCCTTGCCTTTTTGGAGCCTTGCACTTGAATCAAGTCTTCCCTCCTAACCGGTGCTGTATTAAATCTACGCTGCACATGGTCAGCCCACCTAAGACTACTGTCCCTCGTCTTATTGCCTATTAGAGCCACCCTTAAGTTCCCTCGTATATATCATTCCAAATTCTATCATTTCTTGTCTTGCCACTCATCCATTTCAACATCTTCATCTCAACTATACACATCCGATGGATGGTTTTACAGCCACCCTATAATTGCATTAGTGCCAATGCCTTAAATTTTAGTTAAATAATTTAATTGTGTAATTTTATTTTAAATAAAATTTTCCAAATATTATGAGCTTAGTGTTTTGTGATTAAGGACGTATTTGGATTTTCAACAACAATGGATATCCCCAAGACTTTCGAGAGACTTGATATTATTTAGAAAAATTATTGTTTAGACTAGCATACAAGATCGTGTTAAGTTGAAAGAAGCCACTTGAAGTTTCCTGATGCACATTATTGGTGCTATTTTAATGGACCAGTTATTTGAATTGATTGGCTTCTTACCTAATAGGAAAGCATTGGTGTGCAAGCAGTCGTCATGACCAAGACAAGTCAGATGTTCCTGTTGAATCATAAAAGGAAAGGGTAGACCGACAAGTTGTCCATCAAAAAAGAAGGCATGGCCTACATTGTGACTCTTTCCCAAGTCATATTTTTTCTTCCATTCCTCTATTCTTTGTATTCGATCATTATGATTATGAATGAGTTATTCCCAATGAATTTTGGTACAAATGTTTCTTCTTTGGGATTTGGAGGAAGACATTTTTATGAATATTGTTTTTGGGATTTGAAGTTATGAGACAGGACGATACTGTTCCATGACATAAAAAGGCACTTTATGGGAGTCTGAAGTTCGAAGAGCTCGTTGCTGCCTATGGGTTTGCTCTCATTCTGTAGGAGTGCCTATTTAAGAGAGCCAAGTTGTTTTCTTCACCCTACATGTTGATAACTTTTTGCAAAAAGTAAAAACTGTTTTGTTCAATTTTTAAGGAAGTTAAAAGTTATCTAGAAGTGAGTTTCCACTATGATGGAATTTTGTCTATTTTATTCTAGTCTCAATGTCGCAAATCTAATTACGTAATTTAATTAGATTTCCAAAAGTATTGGATATTCCAAAATTTTTCAAGAGGTTTAGGGACTATTTGTAAAATTTATCTTTTAATTAGTATATGGCAAGTTGTTAAGTTGCAAGAACCACTTGTACTTATTTATCTGATTTGTGCATATGAGGTACATGGTCTGGGAAGATAAGCACATTCAATAAAGGTGAAAGTTCACGAGAGCACCTCTTTTCTCTCCGAAAGTACTATAGGGTGCCGGGGGACCTTATTGTTTGGATTATCATGAAATTTCTAGGATGATGGCTAGTCTTGGTTGTAAATGTAATTTGCTTGCTTAGTATGTAATTATGGTAACTAATTCTTTTTCCTAATTAGTTACGAATTGTCCTTGGTCCCTCTGGCCACAACTCTCAATTTTTTTGATTTAGAGACTGGGAGAGAGGGCAGAGGATTATGATCCATGGGGTCAATTTGTTTTGCAGATGCATGAAAAAGAAGAAGTTGACAAGCAAAATTATTTTATTCATATATAGCTTTTCCTTTTCTAGAAAAACCTAGAGTTGGTTTTGCGGAAAAAGAAAGACATAGGTTTTCTGTCTGCATCTAGGCTTTGAATACAACTTGGTGTATATCTCTTCTCTATTTAATTTATTGACTTTATAAAGAGAAAGTGAAGTACTCAAACGCTCTATGGGCATATGTGGTTTTCCATCAACATAGGGTCTCATGGACCCTTCAGTCATATCCTAAAGCTGTATGCATGACGTTAATTTTTATGGGCTTTGAGGCCCATGGAGTCCAGTATCTTAGATCTTGGCGCCTTTGTGCTTTAACTGTGAGTCGGATGACCATGAAGACCATGCTTAGGTGGTGAGCCCTATGAGGCAGGCTTCTGTTGTCTGTTGCCTAGGGTTTTAAGCCCCATAGGTGCCCCATGTCCTGGTGTTTTGAGTCTCAAAGGATTCTGCCTAATAATTCCATTGGGATCTTGCTCTTAGCGATATGAATGCCTCTGGGGTTCAATGCCCGAGGGTAGTATGCCTTTTGTGTTATGGGCAATGAAGTGCTATTGTATAACTTGTAAATCCTTAATCAATCAGTGCTTAGATCGAATCCCTAAAACTGTATGGGTTATTTGGTTAAAATCTTCATCCCTTGATGTTTGGGTTGAAGCCCCAAAGTAAAGGACGCTTGCTGTTTGCTTGGTTGCTATCGAAAGAACAGAGATTTTTTGGAAAAAAAAAAAACGAAAAAATGAAGGGGGATGTTCTACGTCATTTTTGATGTACTTACATCCCCCACACGAATAAGGAGAGAGTTCGTGACAACTCGATTCTACTGGTACTCAAGACACTGCTAGACCAAAGTTGTATTATGAAATAAGCCTCAAACTAGACAACCTACTATCATGCCAAGAAAAGACCTTACAACTGTAGCTCCGTATTAGTGTCAGAACAGTACCAAAAAAATCAGGGTTTCAAGAGGAAGGCATCTCGAACCTCGTGAAGTACAACTCGAGATCTGCACATCGGATCATCGTGAAACCGAGTTCAATGCGACCATCTTGTAAAGAGCTGCAAACTGGTATAATTGTTGTACTTAATCTAAGGTCAGATAAGCACAAATCCCAAGGTTATAGAAAAAGCAGGTACGCCCGGTCGTCGGAATCCCTTTTCCGGTGAGCTCCCAAATTAGGAAATGCTGCAAATGAAGACTAAAACAGACCAAACTTGGTCGAAAACGACTGTGGCAGTCTCCTCTTTCATTTGCAAACAAAGTAAAGACTCAGAACAACAGAGATCGAATAGCATTGGCGACCAAAGTTCACGAATCTAGCTAGACTTCCACTCTGCAGAAAAAGGTTGCCTCAACATGATTAAAGGGCATCAAAATGCTCAAAATGGAAATAGCATTGAATATATAATGGCAAATCGACTGAACCTTCGCTGCAAGTTTCCAGAACAGCTTCCAAGATCTGGCAATGGCTGGAGGCCCCTCAGAGAGAGATGGTTTCATCATTAGGATGAAAGGTTTTAGGGGTGTTTTGGTAATTGTACCTAATTTCGAGATTTTATTCTAAATTTTTTTAATTGTAATTAAGCTTAGTTTTTAGCATTCACCCCTGTTTGGTGACTTCTCTATATAAACATGCTTAGGTCAATTGTAAAAGGGCGGATTATTCATCACTCAAACAGAGGCATCACGCTTGTTTTCACTTGTCTTTTGCTTCTAAACCCTTAATCCCGCCGAGAGGAGAGAGAAAACTTTCAGAGAGAGAAAATACCCCTGAGCATGCAGTCCCATTCCCTCTCTTTCTTAAACTAGGCTACACCTCAAGCCCTCTCTCTCTTCCTCTCTAATCGTTACCTGCCCCGTGTAACCCCCTCTGCGACAAACGTGCGGTCACGAGCGAACCCAAGAGTTCTAACCCTTGGGCCACCTCTCTAACTTCCTCTCGTGTAGTTGAGTTGAGCCGAGAGATGCATACGCTCTCTCCCTCCGTCACTTGGGAGGAGTCAGGTTGAGCTGGTAGCCAAGAGGGATCCAACTCTTTGATCACCTCTAGTGCTCGGACATCCAGAGCTCGCTCGGAGAGGAAGACCTTTACCGCCCTTCCTCCACACTCTATCCTTTTCGCCAGTTAGCCTCCTTGAGAATATCGTCACGGAGAGGGACAATCAAATTCACATCCCAATTGCAAGCACGAGAGAGAGAGAAGCGACTTAGTGAGCGCCTGAAGAGAGTTCGTGTCCAAACCCCGTTGACAGACAGCTGGAGGGCTTCGTTATTGCTCTAAGAGGGTGAACTGCCCGAGTGTGTTCCCCGAACCCCAAGCGGTGAGGTAAGCGTCTAAAGTATCCCCGCCGTAAAATCTCTCTCGTTGTTGGTTCCTAACTGCACTCAAGAGAGCTCGCGTACGTGTACCCACGAACGTGCGACGCGCGCGGTTGAGAGGATTTTCTCCCCCGCGAGCGCATTCCACTCCCGTGAGGACCAAAAGGGAAATCAGGCCCCGACCAGGGGAAAAAGTGGAGAGAGAGGGCATGCCCCTTATTCTTAAGAGTGGCTCTCTTTCTTCTCTTTAACTCTTACCCTCTTCTCTCTTTCTCTCCCTCTTGCTATCTCATTTTCTTAATATTACAAATCAAATTCCTAAAACCACATGGGGATGTAACTAACAAGTTGCATTAATACACACATATATCTAACACACCCACAAAGGGAACATTTGATACCAAGTTTTGTTGCTTTCATTTTCTTCTTCTTCTTCTGTTTTTTTTTTAAATCTTTTTGTGTTAATTGAGTAAAAAAGCAAGCACAAATGTTGGTAGACAATTTTCTGACATACCTTGTGTTAGGTAGGACAACCAACATAAAATTTTGCCTCGTCTTTTCATGATTGAACTTATGTTGGTGTGACTGAGGGTATGGCCCTTGATAGAGCAGAATGGTAGGACAAGATTTGTGTAGGCGACTCTAAGTATTTGGGATAAGGATGGGATGATGATGATCTCGTGAGACCTCTTATTCCTGCCATCTCTAAGTTTTCTTGCGCTTTTTAAACTCAAAACTATACCCCAAACTATGGCACTCACGATGGAATGGGAAATTTCTTACCATTGGCAACATCAGCTCTAAGCTTTGCATCATGCAAGTGTATAGGCCTTGGAGAGGATGGAGAACTATGGTCAAATCTCAAGGACGAGCTACCTATCTTTCTATTGATTGGGACAATCAAAGTTCCCCTTAATATGGTTCCAAAGCCAAGCATAGGGCCTGCCTTCGAGGCTAATGGCTCTAACCCTCTTAGGGTCATGCTTAGGGTTGTAGAATCCACACAAGTGCTAAGGAAAGAGGGCTCCAAGCTCCGAAGCCACTCACCACACCAAGCCCAGCCATGTCTCGGAGGAAAATGGGGCTATTGGATTTCCCCGGATTTCCCCTTCACATGCCTTTAACTCCGAGGATGGGTCCTGCTGTTAAGGTTAATGGCTCAGCCCATTCTGGACATATTGAGATCTATGAAATCCTACCTAGATCTGGCCTTGAGTGTTAATACTAGTAGGCCTCAAACCTTTAGGCTTTTGCCACACTTTGGGCGTGCCTTCAAGGCCATGGATGGACTACCTATCGCTTCTGCAGTACCTACCTCTAAATTTGAACCTATGAAGGTCATCCTGAATTCTATGCAATGGGCACGCAAACTAAGGACCAAGAGGAACCAAACCACCAAAACAATAGTGCCAATCATAAAGAGATTGGCGGCTCACCCATTCACAAGAGTCAATTCTCTAAGACCAGCACGCCTCTAAAAGTCTACTCATCCTCCTCGAAGATGATGATCAACTCAAAGACTATGGGGACTCGGGACACCACCCTAGTAGGATACTGATGCAGCCCAAAACACTGCTCTTGAGTATTTAGATAAGGGAGACAAGCTTAAATTTTACAAGAGGAACCACAAAAGGCCAAAATAGTCATTGAATCTGTCCTTTTATGTATTTTATTTAATTTTTTATGCCATTTTATTCACTTAAGGGCATATGTAGTAATTTCTTTAGTCTTTCTATTCACTTAAAGTCATGTATAATGAATGGCCATGATTCGTTTAGATGGATGGCCATGATCAAGTGTTGTTTAGGGTTTTCTAATGTAAGGGATGTACTCAAGCATAATGAAGCATCTTGTGGTGGACTTTATTCAAAGGCCTAGAGCAATTAGTGCTCCTTCTTTTATCTCTCGTTTTGCATCTTTCTCTAGTTTTGGATCTTCCCTATTTTCTTCTTTGCTAAACCCTAGCTCTAAGCTACTTGATTTGTGTAGGTTGGTATCAAAGCCCGACAATCTGTATGGGCAGTACTGTAGTAGTGTATGGACGGTATTGTAGCATTGTTCAGACAATATTGTAGCACTATACAGATAGTATTGTAGCAATTGTTTTTTGTGCCGTAGATCAACAACCATGCCTCCATGCAGAGGAGGAAAAGTGGCAAACATAGAAGCCTTTGTTGCTAGTTTGCGAGAAAAGATTTCTCTGTAAGAAGTTTTATATTTTAGAGACACAAAAACCATCACCCGTGCAATTAACTTGGAATGTTTTGAACATGAGAACCAGATACTACCACAAACCACACAACTGCTTTAATGCTAATGCACTGAGAAGACAATATTTTTATATGTTAGCTAAACCTTTGTAAAAGACAAAGGTAACGAGACAGTCGATGGGGTTGGAATTAGACAAGGCTCAAAGAAGACTCATGCTACCACCACGACACTATGAATTTAGTGTGCACTAAAGGGAAGCTATGTACTTATATTGTTTAAATTGGTTGTATGGACGTGTCTCAAAGTACTGACATTTTAGCCTTGCATACTAAACACTCCAACGCATACTAAATATCGACATGCATATCTGTATCCATGTACGACTGCCACTGGATGACTATATGGAGGAGTTTTATTAGTTGGTTTCGCGTAACGAGCTTTTTGAGGACGATGACATTGGAGGTCTTGGGCAGTCTATGCAGGATATGTTGAATCTCCACACCATCTGAACCGTTTCTGAGGCATATCAGCATGCGTTGGTGGTGGAGAAACAACAAAACTGAGGTCAATTTAGATATGGAAATATGCCAGTAGTAGGGGTCATATTTGGATCGAGGATTGAACAAGCATAGGAGCAGGTTAGGGGAGTCCCACAACAACAATCCGGAGTCCAGAGAGGTGGTGCAGCCCCACAGACGGAGCATGCTTTTTGGTCTGGGCCAGAACTTGAGAAATCAGGTTGGTGGTTTGGCCATAGTGTTTTATGTGCGGATAGCCAGGCCACAAGTTGAATGACTATAGAAAGAACTCTAGTTGAGAGGGAAAATAACTATTGAGTGAAGAGGATGATTCAGTTGATATAGATGCCGGTGCTAATCCTGTTTTCAATGATTATGGTAATGAGGAAGTCTCAGTTATTCACGGAGATGTTGGTGAAGCATTAGTGGCCAAAAGGAGCTTCTTGGCACCAAAAGATGACACACTCGAAAATTGGTTGTGAAGTGTGAACCACTATATTTCATACCTCATGCACAATTGGAGGAAGGGTTTGTTCCATGGTGATTGATAGCTATGTGAAAATGTTGTGTCAGAGGAGGCCTTGACAAAGCAGCATTTGAGTATGAAAGACCATCCACATCTGTACAAATTGTCTGGGTTCAAAAAGCTCAATGAAGTAACATTCTCTAAATGTTGCCTAGTTTCTTTTTCCATTGACCAGCACTATAATGATATTGTGTGGGTGATGTTGTGATAATGGTTGCATGACATATCTTGTTGGGGTGGCCTTGGTAGTGTGATAAACATGCCATACATGATGGCTACAAAGATACTTGTATGTTTTGGAAGATAACCTCAGAATTATACTAGTCCCATCTAAGGAGATTGGACCTAAACCTAAACGAGGGTAGGGTACTAATTTTCTTTATTTGGCCAGATTTACAGAAGAAATGAAGGGATCTGGGGTTGTGTTTGCACTTATGGCAGAGGAGAAGTCGATGAGTAATTATGTCCCTGCGGTGGTTCGCCCACTTCTGAACTAGTTTTGTGATGTTTTCCTAGAGGAGTTACCCCTAGGATTGCCCCCCATGCGTGATATGGAGCACCACATTGATTTGGTGCCAGGTGCTAGCTTGCTTAGCAAGCCACACTATTGAATGAGCCATAAGAGCATGCAGAGCTTTGCAGTAGAATAGTTATTGACCAGGGGTTATATCACAAGGGAGATGAGTCCTTGTGCTGTCCCAACGCTTCTAACTCCTAAAATGGACAACAACTGGAAGATGCATGCAGACAGCAGGGCCATGAACAAAATTTTGGTGAAATACAGGTTTTCCATACCCCAGCTTGATGATATATTGGACCAGCTTGTGGGTGCTTACATATTCTTGAAGATAGATTTAAAAAGCGGTTTATCATCAAATTCGGATCAGACCTGGAGATGAGTGGAAGACAGCCTTCAAGACTCGAGAAGGGCTGTACGAGTTGATGATCATGCCTTTGGGGTTATCTAATGCCTCGAGAACATTCATGCGAGTGATGAATTATGTTCTCAAGCCGTTTATTGGTAGTTTGTTTTGGTGTATTTTTTATAATATTTTAATTCACAGCACTTGCACTAACTTGCACTTGCAGCATTTGCTCAGGGTTTTGCTTACTTCGTGCAGGGAGAAATTCGATTCCGACATGAAGATGTGCACTTTGATGGCTGACCATGTGGTTTTCCTGGTTTGTGAAGTTTCTGGAGAAGGTTTTAGAGCTGATGAATCCAAGGTCCGAGCAATTGTAGGTTGGATGGTGCTGAAGTCAATCCATGATGAGTGTAGTTTTCACGGTTTAACCTCATTCTATTGGCACTTTATACATCGTTTCAGCACTATTATGGCACCTCTTACTGATTGTATGACGAACAAAGTCTTCTAGTGGACGTCACAAGCAGAAAAAAGCTTCATTGAAATCAAGTTGAGTCCATCGGTTGCACCAGTCTTAGTGTTTCCAGTTTTTGATAAAGTCTTCGAAGTACATTGTGACGCTTATTTCAGCGAGAAATTGAATGGCGCCAAGCTGAGGTATTCTACTTATGATGTCGAGTTCTATGCTATTGTGCAAACTTTATGCCATTGGAGACACTACTTGATCCAGCGGGAATTCATTCTTCATTCTGATCATGAGGTGTTCACATTAATGGCAAGCATAAGTTGAATCATCGACATGCCAAGCGGGTGGCATACCTCCAGGAGTTCACTTTTACCGTGAAGCATAATTCTGTCACACAAAATAAGGTGGCAGATGCAATAAGTAGGAGAGGCTCTTTGCTTACTACTAAGCAGATTAAAGTGTTGGGATTTGACTCTTTCCAAGACCTTTTCCCAACAGACATTGAAGATTCTTTAGGAGGTTGATTTGGGCTAGTGTGTGTGAATGATGGGTTTCTTTTCAAAGGGAATTGTCTGTGTGTTCCTGGTTATTCTTTGAGGCAACAAATTATCCAAGAGCTACATTGCGAGGGACACTTTGACAGATATAAGATTTTGGCTTTGATTAGTGCTGATTATCGTTGGCCAAAGTTAGAGCAGGACGTGAGTAGTTTTGTGGATGGATGCTATATTTGTTAAATTTCTAAGGAGATTGCTACTAATGCTGGCCTATACATGCCATTACCCATTCCAGAGTGGCCCTGGACAGATGTGAGCATGGATTTTGTCCTCGGTTTGCCACGTACACAGCAAGGTATGGACTCAGTCTTTGTTGTGATTGATCTATTTTCTAAGATGGATCATTTTCAACCTTGTAGAAAGACCATGGATGCCTCACATATTGCACATTTGTTGTTTAAGGATATTATTAAATTGCATGGAGTGCCTAAATCGGGTGTTCCCAAATCTATTACTTTTGACCGTGGGAAGTTTTCATTTTTGGCGGAGCTTGTGGAAGAAGCTTGGCACTTCACTGAATTTTAGCACTGTGTGTCATCCACAAACGGATGGTTAGACTGAAGTGGTGAATCGGAGCTTGGGTAATTTGATTCGTAGTCTAGTGGCCAACAATCTTAAGCAGTGGGATCAGACCTTATCGCAGGTTGAATTTGCTTTTAACAGGTCCCAGAATTTGCCCATAGGTTTTAGTCCAAGATTGTTATGGACAAAACCCAAGGAGTGCTCTCGATTTAGCACCAGTTCCACATATGCGTCTCGGTAGTGGCTAGGTGGCCTTGATCGAACACATCAAATTTGTTCATAACAAGGTTTGGCAGCAGGTAGAAGAGTGAAATGCCAAATATAAGGTAGCCGCTTACAAGCATCGCTGGCATATGATTTTTAATGTTGGAGATTTTGTGTGGGCAGTCTTGACTAAGGATAGATGTCCAGCAGGGGAATATTATAAGTTGAGCCAGCGCAAGATTGGACTGTGTGAAGTGGTGCAGAAGATTAATGACAATGCCCACAAATTGAAGCTTCCCATCCACACTTGCGATGTTTTTAATGTCAAGCATCTCATTCCATATTGTGGTGATATCTTGTTATGGACTTTATTCAAACCCAAGAGTAGCTATTACTCCTTTTATCTCTGGTTTTTGCATCGTTCTCTAATTTTGGATCTTCCCCATCGTCTTCTTTGTTAAACCTTGGCTTCAAGCTACTAGGTCTGTGATAAATACGTAAGACCTACTACTTCTTTGGGAGTTTGTCAACTAACCAAGTTGCCGAGTGATAGTGTTCGAGGTGAGTTAAGAAACTTCAAAGCCCTATCCTCCATACTTGAGGCTTATTTTTCCACGGGCTTACATGCCAGTGATGCCTCTCATTGTATCATTTTCCTAGCCTAGTGATGTACGACCAAGGAGGCTTGGCTCCTAAAAGAGTGTGACACGTGAGGTGGGCATTAAGAAAATGGTTTGGATACAATTAGAATTTAATTAGCTTAGATTTAGGAGTTCTATAGCATTTTAGGTTCTTAGAAAGATTAAGACAACATGGTTTTGAGCCTTATGGAGGTTTACTAATTAGGGTAGAATTGGATATATGAGGTCTAAATGAAGTATAACTAGGGTTAATGTTATGGGGAAGGGTTTGATTGGGTTGAGGCAAGGTTTAAAATGGGTTTAGGATTTCTAAAGGTGTTCAAGCTTGCTGGAATTTAACAGGTACATCAAGATAGGAGGATAATGAGTTGGATTCCGGGGATGCATTGAGCAAATATAGGTTTTAAAGTTAAGTTTGAAGGCTAAAAAGGGTAGATTTATGCTTGCTTGAGCTTTTGAGATAATTTAACTGTTTGGAGAAGTTTGGCTCGAGGTTCTTGAAGGTTTAAATGGCTTACGAAGTTTATAGGAGAGGTTTGGCTAGGGTTTGTGGAAGGCTTTGAATGGGTGATAAATTTGGTTGTGGGGAATCTTTAGATGGCTATGTGCTACACATGAGAGGAAGAAAAATGGGCTTGAGCCTACATGGGGAGAACCTCCAATCCACAAGTTAGGGTTTTCGGGTCTCCATTAAAAGAAGAAGAGGGGCTCGAACCTTTGGGAGCTTGAATAGGTGACATGTTGGATCTCGTGTTTTCTTCAATCCTTTTTGGTGTTGTGCTCCATAGTTCAGTTGGGTACACCTCGAGGAAAGGATTAATGTATGCTGATGGAGGAATCGAGATGTGCACATCCAATCACTCGGTTCTTTATCTTATTGTCTTTATTGTCTGGTTCAACATTCTCTTCTGTAGAAGGGGTCACATCCACGATTTCATTGTTTATTGAAGGATTAGTTATTCCCATGATCTCAGTGTCAACTTTCCCCACAATTTTCTTATTTGGTACATCATCGTAGACAAGATCACCTATTAAATCAATATTGGTTGATTCAAACTTGTGCTCTGAAAAGACACCAATAGAGGAATTTCTATCCACGTCTTCTCCACCTTCATCAAGAGCTTGCTGAAGGATGGCCAATAGCTTTAAAGCTCCTTTAGAACAAGCATCACGGGATACTGTTTTTGAGATCTATTCTCTTACTTTCTTCCTTGGCCACTGGAATTATTTGTGGTTGATAGATAATAGGAGGTCCAAATGAAGAATAGTTATGGAGAGGTATTTGCGTGGGTTAATATAAGGTTTGTGCTAGGTTTTAGGGTTTTAGAGGGGTTATTTCTTGTTGGAGTTTTGCAGGTCCAATAAGATAGGAGATTGGTGAGGTAGATTCTTGGGATGAACTAAGGCAAATCTAGGGTTTAACTTAACTTTGAAGGCTACAAAGGGTAGTTATATTGTTAAGAGTGGTTTTTTTGAGCTAGTTTTCCTAGGTTCTGGAGAGGTTTGGCTAGTGTTTGTGGAAGGGTTGAACAGGTGACAAATTTGGTTGTGGGGAATCTTAGATGAGGATGTGCTATATAAGAAGGGAAATAAAAAAGGGCCCGAGGATCCACAAGCTATGGTTTTCGAGAATATATTGACCAGAAAAGGAAGATAGGCTCTAACCTTTGGCAAGACTCCAACACTAGAATCGTACAATCTGTCTTTCTACAAAAAGAGATGAGGAAATTCTTCTCTAAAGGTGACCTCTCCTTGCAATTATAATCCAAATTTTATTACTGAAGTTAATATGAATTGGCCATAGGCCTAAATGGGTATTTATAAAGAGTTCCTACTTCCTAGTTACTATTTGCTTATACTTGGACCCTTGAAACGACAGAAAGTGAGCTCCCAAGGACTGTAGGAAACTATCAAACTCAAAGGTTCTTAATTCAAATAAGATCAGAACTTTACTATCCGGAAACCTAATCACTTAAGGAAACTAAAATAAAAACCCAATTTCAATGAAAAGAAAGAAACCTAATACACTTAGAAAAACTCGTCATTAATTTTCTGTGCAAGATTATAACCCCTATTTTAAGCCCAAAATGTCCAAATTATGAAGACCCATTGAGATACCGTTTGTAGATCTCAAAGAGATTTGGATTTAAGCTTTGGATCACTCCAAACAGAAACTCAGGTGAAAAATTATGCCTTCAAAACGCAGTCTGCATCACCTAGCAATCAAGGCCACAAGGCTAAAGGCTCCTTCAGGGCCCATTGCACTTCCATTGCTAATTTAAGCCAAAATAACTTGGGGGCCTTCTATGGTTTGAGATTCTTTCTTGCTACTTCAAGTAGCGAGGTGAAATGACTAAAGTAGGTTGCTCACCCAAAGCCTTTGTTGGTCAGGCAGCCAAAGCACAAAACACCACAAAACAAGTCCAATATCTCAATTTTAGGACACTTGTAAATATGTATCTTATTTTTAGACATGCATGTCTTATGTTGGAACATTGAGATGATACCTTTATGCATTATGGGACTATGGATGCCTGTGACTGTCCCATTCTTTCAGGCGAGTGTCTCACACTTTGTATCAGAGTCAAAACTCAAAACCTGCATAACGTAGGGCCAAAAGTATTAAGTGCCAAACTACATTCAGAAGAAAGATGTGACAGCTCAAAGCTTGCTAGACATTGGTCATCCTCTATTACAAAAGCTGAGGAGGTCACACCAATAAGGGCCTCTCAACCCCTACATGTTGGTGTTTAACACATCCCGAATTTAAAATTTGTGCCTCATGTGGGGCATGCAACTCGAAGCATACCACGGACACCAGATGGAAGTTCTGGCTTGAAGTCGATTATGATCAAGGAGTCATTATATGGGGATCCAAAGTAAGTCTTCTTGGAAGAGGACTTCACATACATAACCTTTGAGGATGAGGAATCTACTGAGCATATGTTCTCATCTTCAGCATGGCGGTCCACTCCTTTAGCATGATATGCCATTGTGAGGGTTTAAATAGATTTTCCATCAGTAGAAGACCAACTGGCTAGGGTAAGGGCTCTTATGCCTTAGACTGCTTTGAATATCCTTGAGGGTTTGGTCATATGATTGAAAAATTTAGTCGTCTAAAACATGACATGAGAAGGATGACAAAGGCCAAAGAGATAGAGGTTAATGTTTCACCTCCCTCAAGCCCTAAGGAGCTGGTATCTGCTATTTCTAGCTTTATGAGGTCTCAAAGCCCTCCTCCAAAGCAGCATACTACGTCAATGTTAGAAAGGTTTGCGGGGGTACCTCATTAGGGTTGGAAAAGTGAGCTTCTTCTATAATGGACTCTTAATTCATTGGCCACTGAAGACAAAACTATACCATGGTGCACATACACTTGTAGGAGCGAAAAGAGAAGATGGCAGCAAGATGCTCTTGAAAGAGCTATCCTGCTATCCTTCAACAAGCTCATACTCCTTAGGTCCATTGTTCATATGGAAAAACCACTAGGTGGTGCTCGGGAAAAATCTACCCAAGGGTTGCAATAGCCCATATAAATGGATGATTTTGAAGCAGTTCTACCCTTGGAATGACTATGACAACCCTAACCTCAATGTTTGAAAACTCAGCCGCCCGATCGCCTCGGCGAAAAAATTTTAAAAATGCTTAGGCGCAATCTGGGCGGGGTCATTATGCACCCTGCTTCTGGGCACCCACCTAGGCGTCGCCTTGTGACTTGCGAGCGGGCCAAAAACAAATCTTCGGTGAGGGTAAAAAATTTAATTTTCCCCCCCTAAAAAAGCGAAAAAAGGGTTTTAAGGGGTATTCTAAACCCCCAATAGAAAATCTGTGGCCTTTAGGGTGAGAACGCCCCCCCCCCCCCCCCCTGGCGCCAAAACCACTATTTTGTGATTTATCGAAAGATCGATAAATTTTTTATGTTTTCGATTTCTTCTCAAAACAAAGGCAATAGTTCGTGGGCGTATTTGAAGCTTCTAGTAGTTGAGCTTGAGAACTTTTGGCGAGGTTTGCACCAACATCGATTTGATTTTTGATATTTTTAATATATTATCATATTTGAAAGAGGGTTTTGATTTTATTTTACTATAACATATTATGTTATGAATCATGTGTTTTTTTTTTTACTTTTTCTTTTTTTTTTACGATTTATTTACATGTTTGTAGCTAAAAGATTGATTTTTTTGGTGATTAATTGAATTTTTTTCTCACTTGGACGATGTTTGGGGTGGGGGGAGGGGGTTTATTTTGGTGAGGGCACCCTGTCTCTGGCCGCTTGCCTAGGCGGACAGGCACCCAAACCGCCTAGGCACCCGAATCTGTCTTTTTGAACATTGTCTAACCTATGAGTATAAACTGGATGGTATAATACTCCTTGCAACATGAGTATAAGCTATAAAGTATAAATGGGATGGTATAATACTCCTTGCAACATGAGTATATACTATAGAGTGACATACTAATGTCAGATCAGATCATTGATAACCGAGAGTAAGTTTGGCAACAGTTATTGTCCCACCTATAACGATGTTCTGGTTTTCACATTCTTATTTATACAGAGGTCCCACCAATGGGTATTAAACTCTTATAACTTGGAGAAATACGTTTTGTGTTAGGACTCTCTATATGTAATGCTCTTTATTATAAAGTGCGCCTATTATGTCTGATATTGGTAATATTAAATCCTTGGACTGACCACATGAAAGTCATGTAATGGTCGATGTGATCTTAAACTACTATGCATCCTTATTACATGATGTTAAACTACATGCTGTATCGGTAGTAATCGGACCAAAAACTACATGATATACTTGGCCTACTCACTTAAAATTAGGGGGAAAAAATGAACCCACAGAAAATGAATGCCTTAGGCCATAGTTGCAAAGTCCTTCAAAGAGAAAAATAAAAGGTAATAAAAGGTTGAGGCCAAACCCAAAACAAAACAAAAAATAAAGATTTGGAGTTTGTAAACTCAAGGTTCAGAAATGAAGGAAAATTCAGCAATAATGAAAAAAAGGGAAGAAAATGCTGAAGAGCTTTTCTTGATATTCAAAGCAACACAACCTACGGAAATGGTCTTCCAGGCATCCCACTTCACTCTTCTATGCAGGAGGAGATGAAAAGGCTTAAAGCTACCTTAGTACTGTAAAATGGGTTTTGAATCCACTAGAGATCAAAATAAAAACCTTCAATTGAATTTCAGATCCTTTAGATGTCTTGATGAATCTGCGTGGGATTTACTCTCTCTAAATCCATTAACGACTTTCTATCACTCATAATGAGGATTTTGAATGACAAGTTGCGTCACCCCTTTTGAGGGGCTATGAGTGAAGACACGTTAAATACCAAGCATCAATTAACGGAAAAATAATTAAGAAAACAAACATGGAGACAGCAAAAGTTGACATCAAATTTCCCCTTACGTGGTTTTTGTTTATTTATATTTGATTGTTAGTACATCTTTCCTGGATACCAATTGTTACCTTGTTAATTAGATAACCTCGAGGGGAAGACATTGATAGGAGAAGAGAAGAAGAAAATTTACAGCATGAATATGCTCATTTGACATAATGTAAGAAGCGAAAGAAAGCCTTTATGGCTGACAGTGAGACCATTAATTTGAAGGTTTTTGAGGGCGTTTTCTCATCTCTCTTCGCTTCTATTTCTTCCTTCAGACGCTGGCTTCTTGCTACTTTTCTCTTTGCTTCTCTCTGGTTATTTCAGGCTCCCTTGTCTTCATGAAAAATTAAGCCACAACTTGATAGGATCAAATCCTTCTCTCCCTCTATCCAATGTGCAACCATTTACTTTCTCTTTCTTCTTTGCTTTAATACTCAGAGAGAGAGAGGGACACCCTCTTTTAGGGACGTGGGGGCACACATTCTCTCTTCTGTCCTTTTTTTCTCTCTCTCTCTCTCTCTCTCTTTCCTTTTTTCTTTTTAAAGAGAGGAGATGGGTGACCGTGGCATGTCCTGCCTTATTTTGGAGGAGATACGAGAGAATGGGGGTAGAGAGGGATAGATGGAATGGCTAAGGACGAGCCGTATGAGATTAGGGGGTATGCTCTTTTCTGGGATATAGAAAGTGAGTTACAAAGAGATCAAATGTGAGAGACAGATAAATAGATATAGTTCAGAAGAGTGAGAAATGATGATGGGAAGCATACACTAATTTTAGAAGTTTGAGTAGAGATACGTCGAAAGATTGAGAGAGAGAGAGAGAGAGAGAGAGAGAGAGAGAGAGAGAGAGAGAGAGAGAGAGAGAGAGAGAGAGAGAATTGGATAGAGAGAAAAGAAGTACATCTTTTTTCCTTGTCTTTTTGTTTCTAGAAAGTCTCTCTCTATCTCAAAAAAAAAAAAAATTCTTTTTTTTAGACAAATTTTGTGCAAAGATTTGGATAAAAAAGTTGGAACTTAGAGGATTTTGAGTTTTGACATTAAGCACCCAGTCCCATGAGGTCTGGGGCAAAATCCAAGTCTAAATGGGATGTGGGTTAAAACTTAAAACCCTAAAACCACACAGGTCTTGGATTATGAGTCCTTTGGCACATTAGAAAAAACATTGGGCATCATGGTTTGTAATCAAATGTGTGGTAACTTATAGATTATTTAATTTATAAATAAAGATTCACTATTTATAAGAAAGTATACTAATCATAATTTTCCCATGCACATTATGGTGCATGGAGTGCGCCATCTTAAGATTAAAGCAACATTTGGAGTGGACCCAGGATGCCAAGTTGCAGATAATAAAACTCACGGCAGTCTTTTAATTTTAGATAATCTGAATCTTGGAATTTAATGGATTTAGTACACTTGGGTTTCACAATTTTTTTTTGTATACATTAAGAGTTTCATGTTTTTTATTTCATAATGGAGAACACTGCATAATTCAGTTTGTTTATTTCATTTAAGCATTGGTCCCATGTTTTGCCCTTAGCTTTGTGTATTTTTGGTTGAATCAAATTTGATTAATTGTACTAAATTTGTTTAATACTTATATGAAAATTGCTTATGTTGTCATAATTTAGATATGCTATTTCAGTCTTGACGTGTTTCTATCTTTCTCCTTTCCAGAGCATGGAATCTTGAAACTGCAATATTGGGCAGCATCTGTGAGCAGCCTTGGTGTGCTTATGTTCCTTTCTTTACTTCAAAGGAACTTGAGTTCCGGTAGAACTTCTTTTGGCCTGGGAAATATGCGCCATGTAAGGGCTGGCATGCTCCTCTTAGTCATATATGTGGGCCTTTGTTATCTTTCCCTTACATCAAATGCGAATGGTGGTTAGTCTTTAATTTCTACGTTTTTAATTCTTACAATTCAACAATTGAACTACTTCATTTATTATCTTTAAATACCTGCCAGCTTACTTTCCTGTAAGGTATCTTTTCTAGCTCACACACACACACACACACACACACAAACATTAGTGATTCCCTGACTTGTGTGAGCATAATATCGTCATTGTCTTTGTAGATTCTTATGTGGCAACAATGATGCTATGGATACTGTTCCAGGGATTGGTATCAGTGAAACTAATTCAGCAGATTCTACTGTCTTTTCCATCATGTGCTTCTATAGGTATGTTTCATGTTGTCTTCCAGAAAAGAAATGTTAATTTTCTTATGTGTGGAGGCACTTGTTTTCTGACACCTAAAATATTAATCCTGACTTTTGCTTTTGTATGTTTTGGAGCTTCCTTCTTTAAATATGATTGATTACAAACTTACAACTGATAAAAAAACAAATTGTGATACTGTTACGCGAGTAACTTGAGGTTCATAGGAATAGGCAGATTGGGAAATCTTTCATTGGTTGGATGATGCAGAATACTTTTCAGAGGCTAAGTTTTCACACCGTCCATTTACGTTGATTGAAATCTGAAATTGGAGGTCTTTCTGAGATCTATGATTACTCTCGCTCAGGTTTTTTCCTAATTCAGATGTTTCGAGCCTCAAATCTTTATTCAAAGGCAGCTGACAATTTTTATTATGAATTTTAGAAATAACTAGGGTTCAGTTTTTAACTAGTTAGGAATGCTTTTTTTCGGTGAGTTGTAGTTAGTTTCATTGTTGGTAGAAATGGTTTAGAGGATTACCTTCCGAATTGTGTAATAGGGCTGGTTTCATAGACTTATAAAGGATGTAGTTCCTTGATTTTGGAATAGATTGGCACAGGAAACATGTACGTTTTGCTTAAAATAGAATGTAGGAAAGATGTAAGGATTCCTTCCTCTATAAACAAAGATGTAGGTGCAAGGCCATCCATTGATGAAATTGAATGTTTTGGTTTCAAATTGTCATGTGGACTCCACATGGGCTGCTGATTTCTCTTCGATGGTGTTGAAACTATGAATTCTTCTTGTTACGTCGTGATGCTTAGCAAAATTAAAGAACTCTAATTCCAGGTACATTCCTCTCTTTTATCCCATCATGTTATATTTTGTTATCCTTGGAATCCCATGCCCATCCATACTCATCCACACTATGTTCATCACCCTACTTATCCTCTCAGAAACAACCCTTTGAAAAAGCCTAATAAGCTCACCATCTACTTTCAAAACCGATGACTGAAACAACCCTTTGAAAAAGCCTAATAAGCTCACCATCTACTTTCAAAACCGATGACTCATACCTGTACACCCTCAATCCCTGGATTAGCTTTTGGTCTCATCTTATTGTCCCTTAATCTATCCTCCAACGTGCTGGCAAACCTCTACTTCTTTCTTCTGAGCAGCAATCCATCATCATTTCCTCGTATCTCTTCTACAAATCAGTCAGTAAATCCCAAATCAAATCCCTTATCCCCTCCATCTCACCTTGGTTCTTTCCTTATCCAGGACCTTACTTTCATATTCACCATAGTTTTTGCTCAAAATTGATCCAAAATCATACTGGATATTGGACTGCTAATTTTCAGCAACAAACACTTTCTAACCTCCCTCAATTCAATTATAACAGTGACCCAACTATCCTAAGCCCTAACCAACAACCCTAGCTATATTTTCCCCATCTGTGGAACCATCAATTCTAAGCCTTATTTTACCATCTTTGGAATCATCAACTCTAAGCCTTATTTTAAGGTGATACCTCCCAAAACTCTATTGTCCCATAATTTTTAATCCCAGAGCTATCCCATTCTTGTAGGATCAATCCTAAATCATAGGAAGAAACTGCATCTGTTCAAATGCAATGTATTAAACTAGAATGAAACCCCAAGTTGATTATGAATAATTTTAAATGACTTACTTTTGTTATACTTAATGATGATTTCTCAATGAAGCCAATTTATTATAAATTAGGTAGAAAATAGGTAATCACTTGTTGCTTGACCATTTCCTGGTCTCAGGTTGGCTGGTTCCATTCTATTATTTGAAAGAACTATGTAAAAGGAATCAATATATTTCGTAGCATGAATATGTAACTTTCTAGTTTAAGTAAAAAGACTCTATCCAATTTCAAGGCTACAGAGAGACTAATGAATGGAACTATTTTGTGCTGGATATAAAGTGGCACATATAATTACCATATAGATTTCAACACTATTCTTGCAGCCCATGACATACTGTGGCCATATGTGCAGGTTTTTGTATTTCTTGTACTACCAAATCAAGTGTATTTGCTTCTTTATTATCGGTGGTTATTTTCTTTCCTTTAGCTGAATAATCTAAAGGTCTTCCTTCATCATCCTTTTAAAGTTATCTAACCCTTTTGTCTTTTCAGGGGAGGCATTACTGGTTACAGGCAGCCTTGTGCTTTACTTCGCAGATATGTTTGCCTTCACTCTATCTAGGGTATGTGTCATAGTCTCATTTGTTTCAGTTCTTTGTTGTGTACAAAGTGAGTGATATTCCAAACTTCAGAACACTGGTGCGCTTATCCAGGCCAACTTATCCATTTTATCATCAAAATCGTTCTCCTCTGGACATGAAGATGACAAAAGCAAGATAAGCACCATAATTCAGGTACATTTTGTCAAAATTTTTATTAGATTGTACAAGAGAAGAGCATAAAGTCCTCATTTTCCATGCAGGGAGTACTTGTTGGCCTTCTCCTCCTGCCTCTATTCTACAAATCTGTTCTTTGGATTTGGTTTTCTTCCGGAGCTTTGATCAAGTCTGAAACTCATGCATTTGAGGGCAGGGCATCAGCAGGGATGGGAAGATCTCTTATCTTTTATGCTTCTCTGGGAATCATGTTGATTCTAGTAGTTCCAGCCTGGTTGCACTATGTTCATGTTCTTGAAGTGCATCCTGCTTCATGGTAGGTTTGCCACTAAAACTTATTTTATTGCAGTTAGTGTCAATCAGTTAGTGTCAATCAGTTAGTGTCAATCAGTTGTGAAGCTGGTATCTGATCCATCCACATGCCTTTGTTGCCACTTGTTTTGGCTAATATGGTTCTAACCCAGTCGCCAATTCTTTGCTGTGTGTGCTTTCACTTCCAAAATTCAAACCTGTTAGCCATTGCCTTTCATCCCTTCCAACATCTTAGCCATATTATCAGCAAAGGCGCATTAGAGCATCTCTCTGCTTGACCTGCAAAGTAATTCAGTGTAGAAAAACGAAAATTTTCCCTTAGGGCCTGGATTCTTGTTGAATGTTCCATCATCTTCCTATTGTATCATTGGGCACTTCAACTGCTTGAAGTTTATTTTGTTAGGTAAGAAGTATGAAAAATCTTTGCCTTGGAATTATTTTAGCTTGGATAACTGTTTTGTTGATTATTCTTGTTCTTTTAATTCATGAAATTCATTTTGAACAGGACTTAGGTACATTAGCAACTAAACCTTTTATGTTCAATCTTTGGGACAGGATTCTTTCCTTCATCTTCACGGAGCCACTAAAACGGCTTATGCTGTGCATTTATTGGTTAATTGTTATATGTTTCTCTGTCTTCCGCTTCTACAATATATCAAAAAGCAGCAAAATTGAAAGGATTCTACTCCGAAAATACTATCATCTCGTGGCTGTCATAATGTTTGTTCCTGCTCTTATCTTTCAGGTGATTCATAGTTTACAAAAATTCTCTTTATCTGCACTATTTACATACTATCAGTAATTATATTTGTACTTAGTATATTTGTACTTACTAATCTACCATATTCTACTATGAAGTTTCATTTTGTACCCTTGTGATTCTTGCAGCCAGATTTTCTGGATCTTGCATTTGGTGGAGCAGTTGCAGTTTTCTTGGTGTTGGAGATGATTAGAGTAAGTTCGTGTTCATCGATCTTACTTTTTTTAGCTGGACCTTGAGGTATCGTTTATTGATACAACATGCTATTTCCCATTGCTTATTTTTATTGTGGATGTGATACATCGATAATGTAAGGAGTGATATCTCATGACCCACGCACTATTGGGCACTGGTCCATGAGGAAATAAATTGTAATATGAGGACTAGTCAGTCTGTATATCAAGATGAGTAGTAGCAAGAATGGAACGTAGTGAGGTGAGAGAAAACATATAGGTGCGACCTAGGTATTTGAAATGAAATTTCATATGTTCAAATGAACTGCATATTCTCTTAGGAGCTGAATAAATTTTCTTGAAAATTTATTTTGAAGAGAACATCAATGATTAATGAAAGAAAGAACCAATATTCAGGCAGCCTGATCTAGAAAACATGACATGCATACAATCCAAACAGGACATATGAGAAAATGATGCAGAATTTTTCAGACAAAATATTCTGATAGTTGCCTTGATACCTTTAGAATGACAAATCTTGCTCCAACAATGTAAAAACTCCATTAATTGGAGAAAACAAGGAACAATATTGAATTTTAGCTGCCAAGATGGAACCTCAATGAAAAACTGAAAGTTTGAGAAATATCGTCCATTTAAGATGAGCTAATAAAAGTAACCGGGTCACTATAACAGAATTTGTTATTCATTCTAGACCTAATGAAAGATATATCTTCATTGAATTAGGCATAGATCAGTTCCTTTACTTTCAGAGAATAAACCCAGATTGGCCAAGTATTACCACCAACTCCATGTTCTTTGATTCAATTTAGCAGATTGGAAGATCATTCTGTCCTATGGAAAATCAATATTAGGGTCTTCATCAAGTGTACAAGCCAATGACCTGAAGCTACTTGATGATTGGATGGATCATCATTCCTTAATGTTCATGAGACAATATCAGTGGTTCAGTCATTTTTCCTTTGGTATAAACCTTGCTTAAAATTCCCTTTGAGAAACGCTATTGTAAATTGGAACTAGGGGGAAAAGTTGTAACATTTTCGTCTATCTAATTAGGAATTTTTCCTCTTTTTCCAACGAGGATCCCTAGACACTTCTATTTGCTTTGTATACTGTGTATGTCAAGAAAATAGGATCCTCATACCATTACTGGGGGCTCCTAGGGTTGTTGTACCAAAAAACAACATAAATACAAAATTGCATATGAATAAAATGTACAATCATACGTGCTTAATCGATATATTTATAGTGGGGCTAGTTTTACACCCATGTTTTATTTACTGCTGCCATCACGCATCATGTTAACTCCAATCTGCCTATAGGACACTGTGATATACATGGATTGGTGCTGTTGCTAAAGAAATGGATGTATCAAGTATCAATTAATATAGTGTGTATACTTTAAGATTTTATATGTAGAACATTTAATGTGAAGTTGTGAGTTGTATCCTCAATCTTTGCATACCTTTTTGTCTTCTCCGCTGCCTTGATAATTTAATTGGACTGACCTACAGCTTTTTAAGGCATGCATTATCTGTGCTTGACATCTTGATAAATTCCGTTATTCCTAAATAGTTCAGAAGGTCGGCAACTAAGAAACCACAAGGCCAGTAGGTCCCAAAGAGTGGCCCAAAAAAAGAAGAAAAATAAAAATTGCAATATTTCTTCAAATATTTTTGTAACTGTTAATTGTTGATTATTTACTCTTATTGCACTCTTTAATGGGTCGAGAATCGGGATTGACAGCTAGGTAGGATTTCCTTTCTTAATTTAGCATTTAAAACTGTGAATGTGAGGAAATAATGGGAAATTTGCATTGGATTCGTTTTTCATCTTTGATACATTGATTTGTAAATCAAATATATTTGTCAAAGATGGATAATAAATGCATTTGTTAATATGTATAAATTAATTATAAGAAAAATACATATATTTGTATATGTCTGAATCTCATTCCTTTAGGCAGGTGTGGAAGATTTGGCCACTGGGAGATCTTGTAGATCAGTTCATGAATGCTTTTACAGATCATCGTGATTCGGACATTCTTATAGTTAGGTAAGGGAATATTTGTGTCTTGCCCCATTCATGGGACCATTCAAGGTTCTCATATTAGTATGACATGAAACATTATAGGTTGCTGAATCTTATGTTCCTGGTTTTCAGCCATTTTTCACTTCTACTGGGTTGTGCACTTCCAAAGTGGATGTCTGCTAGATTCTACGATCGGCCCCTTGTTCCTTTTGCTGGAATTTTGAGTCTCGGAATAGGCGACACCATGGTAATGCATGACCTCACTGACACACATTCATCCAGTGTTATATGGAGATTGTTATACTTTTTGTGTTGGACAAATAACAGATTTTGAATTATCACGCAGATATTTGTTCCCCAAATGACTGTTCTCTTAACATACTTTCTTAGAAAAATGGATGAACCTGGAATTGAATTATGTACAACGAAACTAACTATGTACAACAAAACTATCTTCTTTTCAGGCGTCGATGGTTGGTTACAAATATGGGGTTCTACGGTGGAGCAAGACTGGCAGTAAGTAGAGCTTGCCCTAGATCGTCTCCATTAAGAATGACTTGATTTGAGGTGACCCCAGTAGATAGGAAATATATTATGGCTCATGGTAGGTTTATTGTTGCTCTATTGACATACATTTCCTGTTCTCTAGAGAAAACTGTTGAAGGTACTGCTGCTGGCATAACATCCGTCCTATTTGCCTGCTCAGTTCTCCTTCCTCTTCTAGCCTCGAAGGGCTATATACTTTCCCAGGTCTGTCTCTCTCTCTCTCTCTCTCGCTCTCTTACTCTTCTCTCTCTCACGTCCATTGATACTTAACATATATCATAATTTCATTGCATGCAGCATTGGTTATCATTAGCTGTGGCAGTCACGTTGAGCGGTTTGCTAGAGGCCTACACCACACAGCTTGACAATGCCTTCATTCCTCTTGTGTTCTATGGCCTCCTTTGTCTATAACCGCATTCTGCCAACACACCAAATCCACAATTTTTGTAATGACTCCCCTTGTATAAGTTGCAAGTTGGCCCACAATTGGCAGCCACTTTTCATTGGTTTTCAGGTTCATATCCTTGTGCTTTAGTATAGATCACCACTGTAAATATCATGTAACCATGGTTGCAAAAAGAATGAGTTGAGTTGAAGTCAGGGGAAGGTGGTATAGCAACTAGGAGCGTTTTCTTTTGCCCTTTTGTACTTGTATTTGTAATGATCTTGCCCCAATCTCACTAATGGTTGAAATCAATGGTTTAAAAAACGGATCGGTGACTCGGATCGGGCACCCAAAAAACTGATTCGGATCGGCGATCCGGATCGGGAATCGAGTGAATCGGTCAGAATATTGTTTCAAAAAAATTCGAAAAAATTATTAAAATTCATTATAAATATTGTTTTTTAGGAATTCAATAAGAAATGAGGGTATTTCATTAAGAATTTTCATGTTTTTGAATGAATATGCGAATATTGATATGTTCTTTCTCTGCATGAACCATCATTCAGCAATTAATTTACTTCACACAAAAGGATAAACATAGAATTATCATGGAATAAGTATATCAACATACATGGACTACAATAAAGCATAAAATTAGTAACATACGATCTAAAAATAAAATGATAGACGACGTTCTTCTTGGTCACGTTGGTGCCATTGATTGAATTCGTTTGACAACAAACAGAAAAAAAAGGCAAAGAGTTCAGACCCTAAACCCTAAACACCAACTTGCTTTTCGGACTAGCCTCAGCCAGTACCGGGAGTGGAAAGGCAAATCCGACGACCACTAGCAACGACCACTAGATGGGAGGGAGAAATTGGCTACTAACTTGGCTTGGCCTAGCCGCCTTCCCCACCGGGTCTTTGCCTTTGACCGCCGCTGCGGTTTCGGAGGGAATCCTAAACTTAAGAACCAACAAGCAAAGCTGGAAGCCTGGGTGGGACCCGGTCTGAACAGATATTGATCAGAGTTCGCTCTTGGCCTGGCTACGATCTAGGATTCATCATTCCAAGCTTGGCAAGCAGGGCAGCCTCAGAGGAACCAACCTTTGCACCCTTTTTGATGAGCTGCTTAGTAAACTGGTTCAATGCAGCTAGAGGGAGTCCCATATATGCCAGATGTGAGTGGACGCGAGATGACTAGCTGCTCAAGGAAGAGCAGCTAGCTGTGATGGCTGGCGGCTACCACAAGGGATCCTCAGTGTCTAGGGGCCTTGGGTAAAGGGGATACCTAGCCGGCTAGCCAACAGACGAGTCCCGTTCCAATACTGCTTTGCTATTCATTGATTCGATCTAAAAGCGAATCATCGATATTAGCAGGCGTCTGATTATTCTCAAGTCCCTGAGTGTTAGTGTTTTGTAGTGTTCCCAGTCTAAAATCCTCGAAGCTTGTCCATCCTTCATGCTCACCTGCACTGTTGTGTTCATCTTTACACTGTTGTTGTTGGGACTCGATATGTGAATAATATGGCTGGGATAGGGTGGCTTCATAATCATCATCTCTCTCATTTTCTCTTAGATCTCTTTTTCACTCTCCCTCATTAGGTGCAAGATCACCGACGAATTGTGGATACGTTGGCTGACTGCTTCCTTTTTTATGCTGCTCATCACTTTTTTCAAGATCTTCATCATCGATAGCTTTAAGGAACGTTCTCTTGTGCAACACTGGCTCCTCCTCTTCTACTACCTATTGGTCTGTTGTGTTTGTGACAAATTTTGTGTTTAAGTCTATCGGCCTATAGTCTTCAAGCTTTCTTCTTATTTGTCGTTTTTTGAGGTTTAAATTATAATGAACGTAGACTAGTTTATGAAGCTTATCAGGAGCGAGTCGATTCCTCCTAGTAGTGTGCAACCATTGGAACGTGTTCCAGTTGCGTTCACAGCCAGTAATAGAACATGTCTGGGAGAGTACTTTGATTGATATCCTTTTTAGGTGAGGTGCATCAATATCATATATCTCTCACCATTCAGCTGGATTAAAATGCAAAAAGCATTGTAAGGGTAAGAACAATTCATAAGATTAAATATATGAATGAACAAAATATTAACGAGGGGATAACCTAGATCCATTATAATTCGAGAATATTTGGCAAGTCTAGTTTCGAAGGATCTTGTAACATTCTTATACATAGCAGGCTAAAACAAATATATTACGTTTTAGTGCATTGTTCCTCACAAATATAACAACTCAATGAAGTTCTTATCCAAACATTAAATAATACTTCTTGTATTGTTGCTACTTGGTTTCGATGGCTTCTCTCCAACCTTGCAACAATATATCTGACCCCTTCCATAATCTTGTGGGGTTGTTCAGATGTCAAATAGAAAAATTTTAGGTTGAAGTAGTAATCTAAAAAATATATAGGTAGAAAAATGTCATTTACAATTTCATAAAAAAATGATTTAAACTGAAACATTGTAATGATATAAATATATATTTACCAGCATAATGAATTGGACGTCTAAATTTGGTGTTCCACCTCCTTTCTATAATCTCGATCACTTTGCTAGCAAAATTACACTTTTCCCTAATAGCTGATTTCGCCCTCTCAATACCTTCATACAGGATACCCATGGTAGCTTTCTTGTCAGCATCTACCATTCTTAACACCGTGATCAAAGGGGCAGTGGCCTCTAAAACACTGGAACATCGAGACCAGAACCGCCTATTTGAGATTATGTTGTCCACTTTTATATCGGTTCGAGAGGCGGTCATTTAACCACTCTTCACAAGTAAACAATCTCTTTAATGCACCTTCAGATTCTCGAATAGAGTCCACAGCTAAGTAATCGGTCGCAAAGCGGGTTATGGCAAGCTTGATTATCTCTTTTTTCTTAGAGTGTTCTCTAAACAGAAATAAAATTTTAGAGTGGTTGTATATAAATCTCGACACCAACCTTGCTTCCTCTAGAGTCTCCTTCACAATTTTGATCTCACCGATCTCCTCTAACATAAGATCGATGCTGTGTACAGCACACGGGGTCCATACTAGATGCTTCTTCTTATCCATCAACTTACTGCCCGCAGAAACACATGCACGCGCATTGTTCGTAATAATCTGGACTACATGCTTATCTTCCACTTCCTCTACTATCTGATCATATAGTCGTACATAGAACTTTGCATCCTTCTTCGTCCTTGATACGTCTTTGCTAGACAAAAAAGCTGTACTTTTTGGGGAATAGAACAAAAAGTTTAAAAACTCATTTTTGCTAATTTTATTCAACCAACCATCACTCATGAGAGTAATGCCTGTCATTGGCCAACTCTGTTTATATTCTTCAATCCACTTTTTAATTTCCTCCACCTCTTCATCTAATATTGGCCCACTGAGCTCATATGCCGTCAGGGGTTTTACCCCGGGCCCGACTCTTTGGATTGCACTAACCATAGGTGGAAAATATGGGCTATTGGTTACATCAAAGGGAATCCCTTTATCGTAGAACCATTTACCAACATATCTTCATAATATGTTTCTTGTACCTTTAATCATGCCTTCTAGGGTCATTTGTTGTGACTTAGGCTTTGAGAGAAATGAGTCTTTACGACCATGGCCTACAGTACTGACACTCTTAGGTAACCTAGAAACAATTTCTTCAACAACTGATTCTCCTTGATACATATTGCCACCAACCCCTCCATACATATTTGAGCTGGGCCCGCCATACATGCTCGAGCTGGGCCCGTTATGCATATCTGAGCTAGGCCCACCATGCATATTTGAACTAGGCCCACCATGCATATCTGAGCTAGGCCCACCGTGCATGTCTGAGCTAAACCCACCGGGCATTCTAAACCCACGTTCCCTCTGATATTGTTCATGTAAACTCAATCTTGTGGCCATGTTCAGCTCATTATTATATTGCTCTTCTAGGTCATTATTATATTGCTCTTCTGTATCATTCCTGCTTGATGGTGTATATAAATTAGCTATCTCCTCATTCATCCTATGTTTGGCAATTTTTTTACCTTTGTTAGCATTAAGAATTGACGCCATCTGTTTTTTTACATTACTAAGGACACTAGTGCATGTAGAAACTTCTCCCTTAACCCCTGCCAAGTGTTACTTGAACCTATGTACCCCATTACTTATCACTCTTTGACAGTAATTACAAATAATTTTGTCTTTCTTGTTGGGATCAAGTCTGCCCCATGTTGCCATGCAAGGTCTTCTGCAAATCTTGACATGATTCAACTGTTTTAAGATGTAAAAAGTATAAAATTAACCTGACAGTTCAAAAAGAAAAATAATCACCATGTGTAGTGATAATATGTTGCGGTAGTTCATGTAGTCATATTTGTTGTTATTTGTTATTGCAAAATACCTTTATTGACAATAATATTTTTGTACATATCAATTACAAACATTCAGGATAATATAATACCAAATGCAAGCTCCAAACATGGCTACAACTCAATTATCAAGAACATACATTTTTTGCATTAAAAAATTAATAATAAAAACAATTCTTCACAGAGCCAGCTAACATCAGTCATTCCAACTAAAAAATCCATGAACAACAGATAAAAAAAATCCAGTTTTGCATTAAAAATATAATAACATGCATTTTTTTGCATAAATAATCTATCAACATACAATTTTTCAACAAAAACTTTAACAATAAAAATTTAAAATATGGTTTAATACCTCATGATAATTAAAACCTTGTCACGATTTTCACATCTTTTCCGAAAATCATCATTTTTCAAAAAATTCAATCATGGAAAAAAAAAAAAAAAAAAGTATAGCAAACTTAAACAATAAAAATTTAAAATTGGGTTTAATACATCATGATAATCAAAACCTTATCACGATTTTCACATCTTTTCGGAAAATCATCATTTTTCAAAAAATTCGATTATGGATAAAAAGAAAAAAAAAAAAAAAGTACAGCAAATTTTCAAAAAGTTTGATCATGGATTAATAAAAAAAAATCACAAATTTTCAAAAAATTCGTTCATGGATTACAAAAAAAATTCGATCATAGATTAAAAAAAAAAATTCACATTTTCAAAAAATTCAATCATGGATTACAAAAAATTCGATCATAGATTACAAAATATTCGATCATGGATTACATAAAATTCAATCATGGATTACAAAAAAAAAAAAAACATAAAAAAACAAAAAATTCGATCGTGGATTACAAAAAAAGAAAAAAACAATTCGATCATGGATTACAAAAAATTCAATCATGGGTTACAAAAAAAAAAAAAAACAAAAAATTCGATCATGGATCACAAGAAAAAAAACAAACATTTCGATCATGGATTACAAAAAATTCGATCATGGATTACAGAAAATTCTATCATGGATTAAAAAAAATTCGATCATGGATTACATAAAATTTGATCATGGATTAAAAAAAAAAAAAACAAAAAAAAATCAAAAAATTCGATCGTGTATTACAAAAAAATAAAAAAACAATTCGATCATGGATTAAAAAAAATTCAATCATGGATTACAAAAACCTCTATCATGGGTTACAAAAAAGACAAAAAACAAAAAAATTCGATCATGGATTACAAAAAAAAAAACAAACATTTCGATTATGGATTACAAAAAAAAAAACAAACATTTCGATCATGGATTACAAAACATTCGATCATGGATTACAAAAAATTCTATCATGGGTTACAAAAAAAAAAAAAAAAACAAAAAATTCGATCATGGATTACAAGAAAAAACAACAAACATTTCGATCATGGATTACAAAAAATTCGATCATAGATTACAAAATATTCTATCATGGGTTACAAAAAAAACAAAAAATTCGATCATGGATTACAAAAAAAGAAACAAAACAATTCGATCATGGATTACAAAAAAATCGATCAAGTATTACAAAACATTTGATCATGGATTACAACAACAAAAAAAAAAAAAAAAAATTCTATTCTTCACAGAGCCATTTTACATAAGCCATTTTAACTCAAAAATCCATCTCTAAGTGAATAAATTACATCCAATTGAGTACATTTTTGGTAAACAACAATATAAGGAATCAAAACCCTAAATTTTTAACACATTATTTCTAATATATCATGAAAAAAAAATCAAAAGGCGGAAAAAAAAAAAAACAGTAGAATTTTTGTTCCGCAGACATCTCTGTGTTCATCTCAAATTTCATGTTGTAATTGACCAAATTACATAAAATTGAAAATTTTAAATCATAATAGACACAATAAAGATTAAAAACCCTACAAATTGAACTCATTATCTTCAAAATATGTCGTGAAACAAATCATATGGCGGAAAAAAAAAAAAAACCCAAACTTCTTACCTGATTTTGTGAACCGAAGCCTTCAATCTCCAAAAAACTCTGTTTTTCTCAACGATTATCACAAATTAGTAACAAAAGGTTTTGATGCACAACTTTACGATCAAAATTCCTACAAATTTTGAAAGATTCATGCCTTATTTGGCATGAAACACAAGGAAAGGCGGAAACCCTAAAAATGCAAGTTTTCGAGATCCAAAAACACTAAATTTTTCAACCATTTAATCCGTGTAAAAGCTGAATAAAGCTGTTTACAGCCTGCAAATTAGATCACATACCAAAAAAAACAAGAAAAGTGATCAAAAAATGAGAAATTTCAAAGAATCCCGTGAAGAACACCGTGCAACCTGTGTTCTTCACGGACTCGCCGATTCCGTACAGTGAATCGGCGAGTCACTGTGCAGAATCGCCCGGTTCTCTCTAGAATCGGACGATTCCCCGTTTTTTTAACCGATTCGATCCCCCCATGGCGATTCCCGAGTCTAACCGGGCGAGTCCGGTTCGACTCGGCTTTTTTTTAAACACTGGCTGAAATAATTGGTTATAGCCATGTTTCGTGATCTTTGTGTCATATATATATATATATATATATATATATATATATATATATATATATATATATATATATATATATATATATATATATATATATATATATATATATATAGACTACGCAACGCCTATGGGCAAAAATGGACAGTGTTTTCGCCCATAGGATAGGTGCACTCCAATTTTTTCGGACGGCGAGGATTAAAGCTGGCCAGGGACCTAGTATGTCTATGGCGGTCAAAAAACATGTGGAACCGCCACGGACCACGCGCTGTCTGTTGCGGCTTTGTTCAGTAAACCTCCACGGACGTAACATGTTTGTGATGAGACGAAACATTGTAGTATTTCACTTTTAGACGTTTTTAATAGTTTTTTGATATATATATATATATATATATATATATATATATATATATATATATATATATATATATATATATATGGGTGCTGTTTGTAAACAGCCTAGGCTCTAAACAAATACTGTCGAGAAATGTGGTTTTTCTATTGGATTTCTTTGTGATATCCTTAAAATATATTTTCATATTTATTTATAAAGTTTAAAGCTTCAACTGTTCTATAAAAACTTGAAAATCTTGAAAATTGATGGTTCAAAAATACATTACAAAATATATTATTTTCAAATCGTGCAATCCATTTTTTTCTCATGTCCATGCATCTTGGTGTTGAGATAATCAATTTGAAGCTATTTGGGCATCAAAACAATCTCTTTTATTGAAAATTTTGATGTAGGTTCAAATTTGATTGTTTAGAGGCTTGGCCTTGTATAAACTTTTTCCAGAGTGTGTGTGTGTGTGTGTGAGGTTAGCTCACTAGTTCATATAAAAATATGAGCCCAATGGCTTAGATTGAGTTTGGGCTGATCTGACGGTTATGATATCATTTCGCATTTGAATTTTAATATTTTTTTTACATATTCAAATTATTTGAAATTTTAGATGTCCATTCTTCTTATCAAGGCAAACCTAATAAAAATATTTAAAAAATAATTTGAAAATAATAAATTGACCAAAATACCTTCAAAATCTTTTGGGGGAATTTTGGTCAATTTATTTATTACATATTATTATTATTTTGATATTTTTATTAGATTATCCCATTTTTAAAGAATTTACATCTAAAATTTTAAGCGATTTGGATTTGTAAAAAAAATATTAAAATTCAAATACGAACAGAGGTCGTGACTGTTAGATCGTTCCAGATTCAATCTGGACAATTGGGCTCATATGTTGATATGAGCTAGTAGGTTAACTTCAGCATCATATATATATATATATATATATATAGTGTGCAGTTGGCATACGGATGCATCCGTAGCCGTAGAGGTAAGGTACACCTTCAAATTTTATTATGGTACATAATTTTGATGTAAAATGTTCTTAGGATTATCTCAAAATCTATTTTTATATCGAATTATAAAATTTTAAATTTAAAAAATAGTTAAAAATTAAGTAAATCTATAAACATATGAAAATCTTGAAAATGGACGGTATAGATAATATGTTGTAGAATGCACTATTTTCTAGACTTAAAATCTTTTTATTTTTCATGGTCATACATCTTGATGTCAAGATGATCAATCAAAAGGTTTTTCAATATTAAAATTACCTTTTCCAATGGATTTTTGAGGGGCATACGTAGTTCTACATTATAAGGTAGCATCTTTGTATAAACTTTTTCCTTAAAAGATTGGATGTCTCTTATGAGATATTTTCTTTGGAAAGAAGCTGAGAATAATAATATATTTTGGTAAGTTGACACTAGCTTGCATGTTTAGAGGATTGGATAGACCAGGCATAAGAAAACTCAAACATGTGAATGAAGCTCTCAGTATGGAAGGAAATAAACGGCTTTATACCTCTCTTTCTCTTATATAGCCAACTGGCTATTGGGGATGGAGCAAAAATGACCTTTTGATATAAAAAATGGATAGGGAATCCAAGAAACTCCTACGAAAATTAGAGATATTTTTTAGTCCCTGAACCCTGAAGCACCCTAACCATAGGACACACTAAACTGTAGTCCACACTTGAACTATAGTCCAACCATAGGTTATTCGTCAAATATTCTAACAAATCCATAATAGAGAGGTTGCAAATGTAAAAGGACAGAGAATAGTAGAAATAGTTGAACCGAAGCATGTGCAGGGAAAAATCTAAAAACATACCATCAAAAAAAGGAAACTACATGGAAAATCATGCAGCCTAAGCCAGAAAAAGGCAAAATGATGAGGACCGCGCTGCTGAGGCCATTGAGCCCAATGATGCGCCCCATGTCCATAAACCATAATTCGATAGAATCCCATTCTCTACATGTTTGGACATGTGGGATGGACTTCATGTATGAGATTTCGCTTGCAAACAGCAATGCACTACTAAATATCTGGCTCCTGGAGCTGTATCCCTGAGTTATGATCAATGATATAGTTGGTTTCTAGAAGTGAAGGATATGCAAGTTGGGATGTCAGGTTAAAGAGCTGAAGGATCAATAAATGGTGGCATTGCAGTTCTTATTACTCCAATCAGCAATTAGCTAAAACTTTTTGTTTCCCAAGTACAGAAGACTACTTGATATGGGAGCTGAGCTCAAGTGGGGAATTCTCTGTGAAGTCCTTGATCATAAAATCCTCAATTCAAGATAATTGCGAGCTTTTTGAGTTCCCTCCAAAGCTTGCCGTTTGGTGGTTTCACATAGAATGCAGGCCTTCATCTGGTTGGTAATTCATAATAAATTGCTCGCGACTGAGCAACTGAGAAAGAGAGGTCACCCTATGCCTAATCTTCATTTTGGTCACTACCTGTTCCTTCGTTGCCCTTTTGTTTCTAGACCTTGGTACCAGATCTTAAGCTCTCTTGGGTTGAAGTTTGTTTTTCCTCTCTCCAACTGCCACTTTTTTCAACAGTGTACCTGGTTCATTACCTACATAGGTGTGATAGCAACAATGTGACATGTTTGAAAGGAGAGAGAGTTGGGATCTTTTGAAGCTGGGAAAAACGATTTAGGTTGTGAAGACAAAGATCAGTTTCACAGAGTGGTCTTTGGCAAGGAAGGATTTATTGGGGTTTGGGCTCTCAAAAGAAGATATCATAAATAGCTTGCAGAAAAGTGATAATAGAGGGTGATGCTACATTAACAATTAATAAGTTTGCTAAGATATTAATTAGTTTGCTCAGTTCCTTCAAGTATGCTTGTACAATCACATGAGAGACTCAACATACACTTCATCGCACAAACAGTCTTTTAGCAAGTAGATAGAGGAAAGAGCTCTCAAGCAGATCATTTAACCAATTCCTGTGTAAATCATGCTTCCCCTTCGATTTCTTTTCTCAGTGCATAGATGCCTTCAATTGTTTTGGACATCAAGCTCCTTGTACACCAATTTTGACAAAATTGAATGAATTTCAGTCAAAGTTCATGGTTTCTAGTATTTCTACTATTATACTTCTTTTAACTCCACCCCGGAAAATTCTCTCACACAACACGCGCGGGCGTACATACACACACATATATATATAGGGAAAAGATGAGATTAGTCCACTAGCTCATATGAACATATGAGCCCAATGTCCCAGATTGAATATGGGCCGATCTGACGATCACGGATATCCGGTAGTGTTTGAATTTAGGTTTTTTTCTACAAATCCAAATCACTTGAAATTTTACGTATGTTTACATCGAAAAGAAGTGAATCTTTGAAAAATATCAAAAAAATATTTTACATGAAAAAAATTGACCAAAATATTCCCGAAATGATTTGGGAGGTATTTTGGTTTTTTTTTTTTGCAGATATTTTTTTTTATATTTTTATTAGGTGAGATTTGATGAGAAGAACACACATCTAAAATTTCATTTGATTTGGATAAGTAGAAAAATAAATAAAATTCAAGTACTATCAAACATCTGTGATCGTCAGATCGGCCCAGATTCAATCTGGGCCGTTGGGCTCATATGTTCATATGAACTAGTGGAAAAATCTCATTTTTTCCCATATATATATATATATATATATATATATATATATGGAAAAAGTTGATATAAGGATGTTATATAAGGATGCAACCTTAAAATGTAGAACTACGGATACACCTCAAAAATTCATCGGAAAAGGTAATTTTAATGTTGAAAAACCATTTGATTGATCATGTCGACATCAAGATGTATGACCATGAAAATAAAAAGATTTTAAGTCTAAAAAATAGTGCATTTTACAACATATTATCTACACCGTCTATTTTCAAGATTTTCATATATTTATAGATCTAGTTGATTTTAACCATTTTTTAAATTTAACATTTCATAATTAGATATAAAAATAGATTTTGAGATAATCCTAATAACATTTACCATCAAAATTATATACAATGATAAAATTTGAAGGGCACCATACCTCTACACCTACGGAGGCGTCCGTATGCCAACTGCACCCATCTTTTAATGATTCCATTTGGGGCTCTAAATATGGACATAAAATATATTGGTAAATTTGAAAGTGTTATCTCGATCAATGAAATTCTTCCCCCAAATTACATGTATCTTGCCTTCCAAGAATCAAGTTTTACCTAAAATCTTTCAATAACGGGGTTCCATAGGAAGCGAGATAGTCGATTCTGTGGCAGGGGCAGACCAAGATAATTAAGAGGAAGGGCCTCCACTCCACAATCCATCCATCTAGCATAGGATAGAATCTACTCATTTTGACATCCTAATTTAATAATTTTTGGTTTTCATGTCAATCTTCACTACTACAAAAACATTTCAAGACTAACCACAAACTTTTGACCTTTTGAAGGGATGCATCACAAAAAATAAGAATGTGATCAGCATATTAGAGATTGGAGATAATTGGGCTAGATTTAACTACCAAAACCCCTCTAATGGGTTTTTTCAATTTCGACGTCACTTGTTGAAGACCTCCAAAGGCCTTAAAGTCTCTCATGGCTTTAAAATTGACCAAGATCAAAGAGTGAGGACAAAAGAGATTGATTCATTTCCTCAATTTCTCACCAAAGGCCCATCAAAGTTTTGAAGTTTAATAAGTAATCGTGGTCTATTGTGTTTTAAGCTTTCTCGAAATCCACCGTACAAATGACTCCTCCTTTGTTTTGCAGCTGGCTAGAGTGGATGCACTCTTGTTCTAGAAGAGCACAATCCCTAAAATTGATGATCCTTGATTAATGAATAGTAGGGATGGATACTACATGATGTAGTACCGACCTTGGCCTATTAGCAAACACTTCAGCTAGATTAATCGGTCTAATATCTTGTAGCAGATGACTTTTTGGGTACTAGGAAGATAAAAGTAGAGTTAACTACTTGGTGATTGTTACCCTGAGAGACCTTCCTACTCTTGTTGTTTTTATTGTATCGATTCTTTAATGAATGCACCTATATGTCTGCTTGCCCCACTCTCAAAGCATGGCTTGAATATGTAGCTTTTTTTGCAACTAAAAAACCATGCGAATCAGTGACCACAAAAGTTTCCCAGACCTATCAAATGAAAACCACTTATCTTTCATCCGGGTTAATTCAAAAGGAAAAGGGCTAGGGCCAGGGGCCCAGGGTATTAAGTTTACATAGAGCTGAGGCTCGAAACAATCAAATTGGAGCCTACCTCCAAAATTTCATTAGAAGAGGTTGTTTTAATGACCAAATATTTTCAAATTGATCATCTTGACATCAAGATGCATGGACATGAGAAAAAAATAGATTTCGAGTTTTGGAAATAGTGCTTGTAACGTATTTTTAGACCGTCAATTTTTAAGGTTTTCAAGTTTTCATAGATCTACTCAATTTATACTATTTTTTAAACTATACATTTAATAATTAAAGATGAAGACATATTTTAAGACTATCACAAAGATTTTCAGTATTGAAATATTATTTCTCGACACTATTTAAAGGTGGGCTCTAATTTGATCGTTTCGAGCCTCGGCTTTATACAAACCGCACCCTTAACTTAGAGGGGCATGTGGTCTAATAATACTTTAAGCAAAGCACTAAAATTTACTTTGGGAAACAAACATTTCCAGGAAGATGAGGCCAGCACCCTATATACTCTTGGCATTCAAGGATTATCTACTGAACTATTAGACTACGTAAAAATTATCCCAGATATTGGAAAATCCAGTAGTTCATGTCTTTATATAAAATTATTGAATTTTGGTATGCAAGAAGGCTTCTATGCATTGAAATCCCACATTCCACACCGAGAAAACTGACATATTACAAAAATAATGTGATAATCTTGATAAAATAACTTCTCTTTCTGATTAAGAATTAGGAGCAAACAGCCTTTTGTGGATCCTCAAAACATACTGACAAACATGTATTAAAAAGAAAAAAAATTGTTATTCTTCTAAGGATTAGGTTTCTACGTGGCCAAGCCCGCATATATAGAAATGAAGGCCAATTAATAAATCTACTTCTGACATAGATTTTGGTACTTAATTTTTAAAGACATGGAATCTCTAACATGGAGATCGTGGATATAAAAAAATAAGTAAAATTTTAAAAACTACAAATAATGATTCTAGTAAAAAAATATTTGGACCGTTAGTTTCCATTATTTTTAGATGGAACACCTACTTGCATCTATCTTTAAGATGGATGCGTTACACTTTTTGGACCGCATAGTAGTCATCCGGTCCAGCCCGCATGAAATAATTTTCCATACTTTAATGTTCCAAGAGACATGTTTGTCTCCCGGTGTGCTTTTTCTTGAGTTGCAGCTGTGACAAATTTGGTACCTTTAAGGTCATAATCAAGGTTATGGCCTTGTTTGAATGCCCCATTTCTGATGTAGTGTTTAAACTCCTCCAAGGTGGGCTTTGTATGATGCATATTTGGTGGAAAAAGTTTGAAGCTCTAAACAATCAAATTAGAGCCCACATAAAAAATTTCACTAGAAGAGGTCATTTTGATGCCCAAATATCTTCAAATTGATCATATCGACCAACATGTATGGACATGAGAAAAAAATAAATTTTAAGTTTTGGAAATAGTGCACATCTTGTAAGGCATTTGGACTGTCAATTTTCAAGATTTTCATAGATTTGCTCGATCTATACAATTTTTGAAGCTTTAAATTTTATAATTAAAGATGAAAATGTATTTTAAGGCTATCACAAAGATTTTATAATATTCAAACCTCATTTCTCGATACTATTTGAAGGTGCGCTTTACTTTGATTGTTTAGAGCCTCGGCTCTATACAAGCCACACCCAATTTTTTACCGAAACCACAAGTATTCATCATCTCAATATGTTAGTGTTTTTTTTTGTTTTTTTTGAATTCTTTTTTATAAGATTGACACTCTAAATTGTAGAATTAAGATGCACCTTAAAAACCCATCGAAAAAGGCTATTTTGATGTTAGGAAAGCGTTCATCTCGATATCTAGATGTATGGATAAAGAAAAAACTAAATTCAAATCTAAAAAATAGTACAGCTTGCAACACATTATCTGGACCATTCACTTTCAAGATTTTCTTGCCTTTAAAGACCTGCTTAATTTGAATAATATTTGGAGTTTAAAATTTTATAATTAGATATGAAAGTAGATTCTTGTGCCATCCTAAAAACTTTGAGACACAAAATTGTATCTTAAGATAAAGTTCGGAGGTGTTTACGTTGCAACCATATGTAAAGGAGCCTGGGCTTCTCTTGTTAGCGCTTGTCGGCTACGTGAGCTGGGTTTTTAAATACTAGAGCTAAGTATCATGACCCTTGTTGCTTACACTACTTATGGGTCGCAACGAACTTGGTTAGCACAAAACCCGTGTTAGAAAGGAGAGAATAGAGAAATATGCATTTGAGGATTATTTTTTTTGACAAGAGCACAAAATTTTGTTAATAACATTAATATTGCATTTGAGATACTTTAATTTTCATGTTGCAAATAATATTGGAAGGGGGTTTGATGTGTGAGCTATCTCACTTATTCAAATGTTATCTCCAGAAAATCTATCTTACATATGATTTTAGTTGTAAAATTTGACGGGGGGATTATCTTGACACCACAATCATAAATATACAAAAAGTTGGTTTTAAACTTTAAAAATGAACTATGTTAAACTTTTTTTTTTTTTTTTAACCTCTTCATTTTATTTTTTGAGGATCATTAGATATACACTAGCTTTTGAGCTGCAAAATCATGGATCTAAATGGAATTGCATATAGCTTCTGTTTGAATTGCTGCATATGCTTAGGTTTTTTCGGGACTTTAATGGTCATAATCACACTAGCTATCGGATGTAAATCCAACAAGTATGGGCGAGTTGCAAAGTTTGGTGTTATTTTCTTATCTACTTTGAGCTATCAATTGAATATTAATCATCAGATTTCACTTCTAGCAGCTAAAAGTGATTTTAACATTTTTATACTAAATAAAAATTGTTTTACTAGGTTATTTTGCGAGTTCCCTTACAATGGCCATCTTACTTAGCAACCAACCAATGTTTTGTGCATAAGATCCACGAAGCGTTTCAAAATTACATGTGACACAAAAATGAAATGGGCCTTTAGGTGGTTTTATTTGGATTGCATTTCAGTTGAAGTGCAATTTCTATTTTGCATCAAAAAATAAACAAAATATGCACAAAAAAAGAGTGACCTGTTTCCCCTCTCACTTTAGAGTCAGGGGCTTTTATCCAAAGCCTTATTGGTTCCTTAGGAGCAAATGTTTTGGTGACATTACCCCTTTGAACCCAAATACCTTCGATTGCCAAATTTGGTGTATGGGTCTTTGTTGCTTTTGGTGCACTTAGGTGGGAATCGTCAATTTTGGGGGAGTTTTGAGTCGATTTTGATGCTGCGAATTTTCAATTGGATCCTATTTGTGATTTGGGGATTATGCGGGAACCATCAATAGGGGTGCCAACGGGTCGGGTCGGGTCGGGTCGGGGTCGGGTGCACCCGGACCCGAAACTGTTATAGGACCCAAACCTTAGCATGGACTTGCATTCACCGGACCCAAACCTGGACCCGACCGGACCCAACCCAAAAATTAAAAATATTTATGTATTTAACTATATTTAACTATATTTTATATATTGGGAGTTGAAAAATGTTATTGGACCCAGACCTGGACCGAATAGTGTTCGAACCCTAAATTTAAACCCGGACACAGACTCGACCCGTCAGATCCAATTTTTGGACCCATACCCAGACCTGGATCAGGTCCACCCCTCGGGTCCTGGGTTGGGTCCGGTTCCATTGCCACCCCTAACCATAAAGGAGTGTTACATAAATTTCAGGAGCATTGCTCCTTCTGGCATGGAGTTCTTGGGCTATGAATCAGTGCTGACTCAAGGGGAGACCGTTATTTTTTTTTATGTGGAATTGAGACTAGTTTCATAAAAATAAAACTCGAGCAAAAAAATCCATATATATTGGGAGATATGGTCATTTTATCATATAGTAACTCCCTGAGTCAAGGGTTTGCACCCTCCCATGAACAGAGTCTTTGTGCCACCCCTAAGTTTTTATTGTTCTATTTTCCGATCTAGTTTCAGTCGAAAAAAGTCTCATGGCATATATTTCATATGTGGGGAGTTACGGAATTTTTATTGAGAGGTGCACAGCCTGTAAAGTGCAAAAAATGGTGAAACTCATGCCCAAAATGTAAATTGAACAAGGGCAGACTACACCCTCCTATACTCATGCATACCACAAAGGGGTTTGTTATGGGATTTAGAAGGCACTTAGAATGCATTTGATCAATAGGAGTATTGAGGTTCTCCCCTTAATCATGGTTATGAGATTGAGGAATCTGGGATCCAGGAATGTGCTTAAAGTTTTCCCCACGTCATAGGATCTCATTGCAAGTATCGGTCATCGAAACAAGGTTGGATCACCATTAGAGGCTTGACATCACGCATTACAAAAACATGTTCATCGAGACGTACAACTTTTTATCCCTTTTGCAAATTTCTATACTTCCCATGCTGTACAGAAGATATATATTTCCCCTTCTCTATCCAACCATCCAATTTAGATCAAGTGAGCCATTGATCATTTGATCTAGATCCGATGCCACATATAATTTTATTTTTCATGTTATTTCTATAAATTATATCAATATAAAATTTAGTGCATGCCATCATCTCAATGAGATGCACTAAAAATGAATATCAAAAAAATAGTTTTGATAAAATACAATGATCAAAATACCTCTAAAACTTTCGAGGCATTTTGATCATTTTATTTTATCGGAACTTTTATTTTGTATTGTTTACATGTGCGAGTTTAACAGAGGAGTGGATGCCCAAAATTTAGTGTCAAAATATTTTGTAGAAAAAATAAAAAAATAAAATAGTGTATAGGGTGACATTGTGATTACAGTTATCTCAGCCGTCCAATTTAGAATGGACCATTGGATAGAGACAGAGAGAAATCACCAGTCATCAGAAAAAGAGAGAGATAGAGAGAGAGAGAGAGAGAGAAATCACCAGTCATCAGAAAGAGAGAGACAGAGAGAAATCACCGGTCATCAGAAAGAGAGAGAGAGAGAGAAATCACGAGTAATCAGAAAACACGTTTCTCAAAGTATGGTAGTGTTCTAAACTGAGGGAAGATAAGTAGCAGAAACAGAAAAAATAAAGAAAGTTGATGGCAGATTCCAACCCATGAATTTTCGCCACTTTTTCCTTTACAATGGTCTATAAATTTGGATACTGAATCCTGTACCCAACACAAACAAATTATTTCAATAGCATTTCGCATGCAACAGAAATGGTGAAGTTTTCAATATCTATCATGCTCTTTCCTATTGTTTCCGGACTTTTATTTACATCCACTGGTTTATCATTAGCTGAACTTGAAGCAGAAGCACTATTTAACTGGAAAACCTGTCTGAAAGCTTGCAATTTGGAGTCCTGGTTTCTCGACACCGACAATGAGACCAGCCATTGCAGGTGGGCAGGCATTCGATGCGATAATGATGGAAGTGTAATTGAAATAAACCTTTCAAATTTCAGTTTGAATGGTACTCTCGATGAATTGAACTTCTTGTCATTGCCCTATTTAGCCCACGTCAATCTTAGTTCAAACAATCTTGAAGGTAAAATTCTCAGGTCCATTGGCACCCTTTCGAAGCTCAATGTCTTGGATTTAGGTAGCAACAAGTTTACGGGTTCGGTGCCAGTAGAGATTGGCAATCTCACAGAGCTTCGCAATATTTCTCTAGAAAGCAACGGACTCTCTGGCCCGATCCCTTATCAGCTTGGTAAACTGAAACAGGTAAGCTTCATGGACTTTGGAAACAACCACCTGACTTCTCCCGACACGACAAGATTTCTGAACATGGAGTCTCTTACTTACCTCTCTCTACATGATAATTCTTTAACGGAGTTCCCGAGCTTCATTTTTGGATGCCAGAAGTTGGAATACTTGGATTTGTCTTCGAATTCAATAACTGGTCCCATTCTAGTTGAGCTTAAGAAACTAACAAAATTGTAGGGACTTATACTAGGAGGTAACAATTTCACAAGTTCAATTCCTCATGATATTGGCTTAATCTTCAGGCTCAAAACATTTGAATTGGGTGAAAATTTTATTTTGGGTGGACCTATCCCAGCATCTCTTGGACAACTTCGGACTCTATAGCGTCTAGTCCTTACCTTATGTGGGCTGAATTCTAGCATACCATCTCAGCTTGGGCTTTGCACAAACCTAAAATCCATAGATTTGTCTGGAAATGATATAAAAGGTTCTTTACCACCATCTCTTGCTGCGTTGAGTAGAATTTCTGAGTTTGATGTCGGTGACAATAGAATTACTGGTGCCATCCTTGGGTGGTTTTTCACCAATTGGACTAATCTAAGAACCTTGAGTTCCCAGTTAACTCATTCATCGGACCAATCCCCCTAGAAATTGGTCTTCTCCACAACCTTCGTTTCCTAGAAATTTATTCAACTAAGATTTCAGAACATATCCCTCTTGAAATAGGGAATCTAACAAATCTTGAGTACGTGGATCTTTCAAGTAACGAGCTCAATGGTTCACTCCTTTCCTACATTGGAAATCTTTCCAAGCTTGTTTACTTGGACCTAAATGGTAACCATCTCACAGGTTCTCTTCCTCCAGAGCTGTGCAACCCTGAAGCCATTGAAATGTTACATCTAGGCTCAAATAATTTTCAAGGCCCATTATTTCCTAATTCTCACCCGCAAGACCAAAAATTTCTCTATGCAAGCAACAACATTTCCGAAAATATCCCAGTTGCTTTGAGCCAAAATAATAAAGTTCCAAATGTCAACTTCTCAATTCTTTTGCAAAATCAGATGTGCAATGAGTCAGAAAAGTGCATGAACATCAGTGGTCTCAAATTTCTGAATCAAGTGAATTGATTTTCAAGTTCTATTCCAAGAAACATTGGGCAAGTCATGCCTAATCTGCGTTATTTGAATGTTTCTGATAATTGTATTACATGATACATCCCCCCTCCATAGGAGGCATGGTGAATTTGGTCGTGCTTAATCTTGCTAGGAAGAAATTGATGGGACCTATTTTGACTACCTTGGGGCGCCTAATGGATCTCGAGTATTTGGACCTGAGTAACAATACGTTATCAGGTGAAATTCCAGCATCATTGAGAAATTGTTCCAAATTAAAGTTACTTGATCTCGGTGAGAATCAGTTGTCTGGGAACATCCCAACATGGATTGGCAAAAGCATCAAGTCCCTTTATGTCCTTAGCCTAAGATCTAATACGTTCAATGGGGCGATTCCTTGGGGGATATCACATCTATATTCTCTTCAAGTGCTAGATCTAGCACTCAATAATCTATAAGGTGTAATCCCTGCCATTTTCAACAACTTAACAGAAATGATCATGTCCACCACAACAGAGGATTATAAAGTGGAAATTTACACATCTGTTGTAAGCGGCAAACTATTTCTAAGGTCAGTCAACCCACATTTTTTATATTTTTTTCAAACTTATCCATCGGTCCGAAGACGCAATCCTCGAATTGCATTTAATTTTTTTAAAAAAATTATTTTGTCGTTAGTAGGGCAGCGCCCCAAGCTTTAGGGGCAGTGCCCAGGTGAGTCGAGGTTTGAATCCTCAGATTGCCCTCTCGATTGAGCAGGCCTCAGTTTTTAAGTGGCCCGAGGTCCCCAACCTCAGACCACTCTTTCATGCTTATTTTTTGAGTAAAACAGCGGCCCGAGGCCCCATCCTCTGACCACTATTTATCTCCTAGTTTTGAGAAAAACAATGTCCGAGTATGGGGATCTCGGACCGCTCTCTAGACTTAGCAGAACTGAGTTTCAAGGCAGTCTAAGGTCCCCATCCTCAGACTGCGCTTTATTTTTTATTTATTTGAGAAAAACAGCGATCCGAGGATGGGGACCTTACACCGTTCTATTGAAAGTTTGTTGTGTGCGCATGGCGGTCCGAGGATTTTAATCTCAGGCCACCTGGGCACTGCCCCTAAAGCCGGGGCACTGTGTTAATATCGAAAAACCTAAAGAAAAAAGAAAGTTTAAATGCAGGGTCCGAGGTTGGAATCCTTGAAGTGAGGAGCAATTTTGGGAAAATAAAAAAACACAGTTTAATCGACCTTCCTTATAATTCCACCTATGATCAAATCATTTCGTATTTTAAGTAATTATTTTGGGGTCCATACATAATGTCAACCAAAGTGGCGAGTCCTACTTAGGTCACCCAAGTTTTTTAACACTGTTTATGAGATTGCGAACTTTGATACACGATTGTATGTGGCGTAATGTTTTGATTAAGAAGATCTGGTGTGCGAAGATGACAATAGAGTTCAAATGAGGTGAAAGCACTGGCAAAAAGTACTTGTATTTAGTAGAATTTATAGTCAATGTCTCCTAAGCTTGGATCGTCATTGTATTTTTATTTTTAATTTTTAATAAAATTTGTTTTAATTTATTTGGAAACAACATCTATTATTGTCTGTTCATGTTGTAGAAGTTTAATTCATGGAAACAAGCACAAGAGAGAGAGAGAGCGAGAGAGAGGAATGTATAGTCAATCTCTCCAAAGCTTGTCATGTCTATTAGTATTTTTTTTTTTTTTATTAAATTGGAAATGGTATTTGTTAATAAATATTCAGTTCAAAGTTGAAAAACACTGAAGTAAAAAAGATCTGTTAATAAATATTTAGTTCACAATTTTTTGCATTGAGAGAGGGATGTCTCATATTGAAAGGTATCAGGGAGTTCGAGAGAGACATTTAAATCGTGGTTGTATGTGGGAGAGAGAAAGAGAGAGAGAGAGAGAGAGAGAGAGAGAGAGAGTGCTCTATTTAAATTGTGGGCTTTGTATGTGTGAAAGAGAGTCATTTCAATCTTGGATTGAAAGAGAGAGATTCAAATCCTTGTTGAGTGTAGAATCAAGGGTGGATGGAGCAAACCAACCCGGATCAGTCTTCTGGTCCTTGTATAACTCGGTTTGGGGTTCCTAATTTTCGTATGATATTCGAGGGGCTTGGTATAGGAGTGGCAATTAGGCGGGTCAACCCAAACCGGGTCTGGGTCAAGGTCTAGGTATGAGTTTTGGACCAAGCAGGTCCGGCCAGCATCCAACTCGCATGCACCTGACCTAGGCCGGGTCCGCATCCAGGTCCAGCTTGGACACCTATAGGGTCATGTTTGGTCCAGTATGAGGTCAACTTGACCCAGTATTAAAATATATAGTCTACAATACAAAAAGTACTTTTTATTTCAAGCAGGGACTTGGGTTATCCCGAATTGCCAAGACTTATGGCATGAACCCAATACACCAAGGTTTTTAACAAAATATGATTCTTTAGATGTGATTTTAAGTGTTTGACATTGTGTTTCCTAAATCTTATTGTATTTTGATTATAAATCTCTAGGTTTTGTCGAATTTTTTTTTTTTTTTCCTATATTATGAATGATGGATAGCTATCCTAGTTTTCTATGTATAAGATAATCATACACTCATGCTAACAGTATGCCTAATATAATCACCTCCCTCACTACTTAGTGTTGCATGTTGCAGATCATATTTTCATCTGCTGAAGTTTGTCAATGAGAATGCGTCAAAACGTGCTCTCTCACACCAAATACGGCCAGCTCTTTGATCCGATGATTTTCTGGTTGTCCTTACTCATACATAAATCAGTTGTAAATCGAAAATAATTGAGCTCAGAAAATGCTTCAAACCAAATCCTTGAAGATTGAATCTAGAGTGCTCATACGAGATAATTTAGAAGTCATGCTCTTAATTTACTATATTATATCCCAATTCAAATAGTTACATATGAGATTACGTTTGAAGCTACTGTAGCTGTCTTAATTTACTGTATTATATCCTAATTCTAAAAGTTACATATATGAAATTACGTTTGAAGCTACTGTAGCCATCCATTCGAATCAGACAAATGCCAAAGAGGTGCATTATAAATATCCATAAAAAGATTACCTGAAGACATACTCAAAGTGAAACAAATTCCTCAAACACTTTGTCCACCATGTTAATGATTCACTTTCACTGTAAAAACGAGGCTACCTTATGATTTGTTGAGGTGGTGTGACCATTTTGTCCCTCCATGAAATAGAACACAGTAAAATCATAACAAGAAAGAAGGAAGATCAATAAGACCATTTATTTTGCTATATAAGGAGGGCACATTCATTATTGACTATTATATATGAAATCAGAGAGTTAAGGATGTGTTATGTCTATCATTGTGCTTTTATTTTTATTTTATTTTATTTTTTTGGACCAGCATTTATTGTGTTTTTATGTTGTGAAAGTTCAGTTCAATGTATGTTGTGAAAGTTCTGTGTAATGTAAACAAGCACTGAGTGTGTGTATGTGTGAGAGAGTATCTATTTTTTTGTTTAGTTTTGGAAAAAATGAGCTTCCATGGACCCGTAGAAAAAGATAGAGGGAGGGAGGGAGAGAAAGATGCATTTTTTGCATTGGGAGAGAGACGTTTCATCTAGAAAGTTATTAGGTGGAAGAGAGAGAGAGAGGGGCACAAGTTTTTGTATTAAAAGAGATGTTGGGTTTGGTGATAGTCAAATCACTATACCCATATTTTCTTCTAAAGATTAAGGATATTATGAAAAATAGAAAATGGATTTTCTTGGGAAGCAAGAAAGTGATATCTTTATAAGATAGTGAAGGAGACCATAATACCCATCTTTTTAAGGTCACCCCTTTGGGGGTAATACGAATGGATCTCCAATATAGAGATGAGTCTCCAAGAGAGAGAGACATGGCCTCTGAGAGAGAGGAGGTATTCCTATGAGTTTTGGGTTGGTTAACTTTCATTTTTAGAGAGAAAAAGTCTCTCGGTTGTTCTCGAGGTTATCTTTTCGGTAGCGGTATTACGGTGGGAAAGAAGATATTGATCGACGGTGCTGCTTGGTTAGGAGAACGAATTCAGAAGAGAAGTTCGGTGACTGTCTTTTACCGATGTTTAGATACAGGTATCATCTCTTATAACAAAAAATTGTAATGTTCATTGTGATAGTGGATTTCTAGTTGTTGAGGTCGTGGATGTAGCCTTACGAGGTGAACCACATAAATCGTGTGTTGTTGTGGTGTGCTTTTTATGTTTGCTTTATTTCTAGCACTCGATTTATAATTGTATTCATCTACTTCGCATTTGGCCAATTGAGTACACGATCTTGGGTGGGATCCCGATATTTGGGATTATCGGTTCTGCAAGCTAAGGGATTCCCGAGAACCCTACAAGAGAGACGCTTCAAATATTAAAATCCTTGTCGAGTATGGAATTAGGGGTGGATGGACCAAACTAAGCTGGCTAGATCCTCTGGTCTTGTATGACTTAGGCGAGGGTTCCCAAATTTGGTTTGAAATTCAAGCCTGTTGACCTGCTTGGACGGGCCAGTGATTTAAAAATCCATGACTCGATCCAGAATTGGACGATCAGGATCGAGATTCGCCATGACTATCTTGGATCTAGTAATCAATCGAGATTTGGTCGTTTCAGAAGAGTAGACTTGCCGATTTTTTCTCGGAACCGTCGATTCCGATGATTCTCCACTGAGTCCGGCTGATTCTTCACTGATTCCGACAGATTTTTCACCAAGCCAAGTGAGAACAAAATGATGAACAATTTTTTCTTAAATTATTTTTTCAAAAATTTAGGATAAAATTACCAATTCCGTCGATTTTTCCGATCCGATCCACGGATTCCCCCTATCAGATACAGGTATGGGTGTGACCAATTCGAGTCACCAATCCATTTTTGTAAACACTGCTTCGGACTATGGCTCTGGTTGGCTCAACTTGCTTGGCCTACAAACTATGCACCCCTATACAATGAGAAATACACATAACAAAAAGGGATCACCGCTACATAATAAGTCATGCAACAATTGCCACATCTGTTGTAGTTGTCATTTCTGTTCACACTAGCATACTATGTAACAATTATTTGTAATAGATAATTCTACATTGCCAGAACAAACAATTGAGAAGTAAATTTTTACATTACAAAATCTTTCAAAAAAATTCGAAGAAAATCCAAAGAAGTGGAAATAATTTATAATCCTCTATTATATTCCAAGTCGACCTTATTAATGAAGAATCCAAAATGAGATTTCCTACTTTTGAGGACCAACAAAAGATAAAGACCTCATTTATATATGGTAGGTCTATCATTCACAATAAAACTATTATATTATTATTATTATTATTAGATATATCACTTAATTTCAAATATAAATAAAAATAAAATCCATCTAGTTTAGTGGGACTGTCTATGTTTATTAAAATTATGTTCTCAAAATATTTTTATATTAATTAATTGTTTCAAACTCTAAGATAATAAAAATGTAAAAATTAAGAAGGAATCATTCTTTCGCCCATAAAAAAGACAAATTTTTTATCCAACTAATAATCATTAGATAATTATTTTACTTTGAAGTTTGAACTTTCTGACACTTAGATATCACGCTTCAAAACTAGATGGCCTGTGTTCAATCTTGGGACATAAATTTTTGAAGTGCATAGAGAGCGCAATTTAGATTTCTTTTTATTGAGGTTGGCCTATCGATTGAAGATATTGCTTATCCAAATTTTGGAGGTAAACAAATTATTCATAGAATAGGTTTCATCGACAGAGTAAATGAACAATATACTCCCACAAGAGTATAAAATCTAATGGGCTTTATGTGTTCTCCCTCTTCGTAACCATGCCTCGTTGTTCCTCTATCGAATCTATTCCCTTTTCACTAAACGTCACCAACTCTTTTTCTCTCTAAAAGTCTCCTTCCAGATCCTTTTTTCTATTTTCTCTCTCTGCATGCCTCTACCCTCCAACCTTCAACTCGCTAGAAAGAGAACCAAAACATTTAAGTTAATTAAGGAGTACACTCTATATAAATTTTTTTCTTTTAATTAAAGAGTGATTTATGTATGGATCGTAAAATTTTTCCTAAAATACTAAATACTCTATTTATTGGTAGAAATTACAAAGAAGATCGTTCAACCCACGTTTTGTATTTTTTTTTTAAATTAGCCCATCCTCAAACCCAATTTTAATTTCTTTTTTTAGTTTTTTGTTAGTTTTAATTTTAGTTTCCCTACTATAGAAAATACTAAAAAACTAAAGTTAAAATTTTGTCCAAGGATAGAATTCTCAAACTCATCGTAGGACTAAAGGACAATTCCACAAAAAAAAAAGAAAAAAAAAAACATGGTTGACCGATCTTCTTCGTAATTTTTGCCTGTAAAATATTTTGGAGAAATTTTTGGGTCTGTAAATAGAAGGAGACCTCAAAAGTCATGACTATGACAACATCCGCATGTTCTGTTATGAAATTTTGAGGTGTATGGCGAGAGAGACCTCAGCAAAAGAATAAGAAAAAATTACAAAAAAACCCCAAGACTATACTTTCTATGCAATTTACCTTCAATTTAACTTTTTCTCTTGCTTTTTTTCCCAAAATAAACTTTCTATGTAATACCCCAAGGAAACAATTTAATTTTTTAGACGGAAATGTCCTTTCCATCCAGAAAAATCATTTTGGCCAGATTTTACATTGACTTTTGGACTCCAATAGGACCACTCTAAAACAACTACTGGACCAAAACTGAGTATTGCTGGACTGTCTTTGCAATTGCTAGACTGCCCTTGTCAATTGCCGGACCACACTTTACATAGTGTCAGAGCCCTACTATTTGACCGCACTTTACACAGTGTCCGGCCTACTGCCATACCGCATTTTACATCGTGCCAAAACCTACTGCCAGATCCAACTTTACACAGTGTCAGAGCCCTACTACCAAACAACATTTTATACAGTGCCAGAGCCCTACTGCCAGACTGTACTTTACACAATGCCGGAGACTTACGGTTGGACGGCACTTATAGAGTGCCGAAACCCGTATTTTGGTTGAACTCGTATTTTGGCGGGATACAGGAGAGAGGCGTGGGTAAGGTAAAAGTAAGGGAGAGTAGTTTAGGTATTTTTTATTTTTATTTCAATTGGGGTATTTGCATAAAATGTGTATTTTGAAAAAAAAAACGTACAAAAGAGATTGGGTTGAGGTAAGTTGTATAGAAAGTAGATGTTTTTTATAATTTTCGCCAATAATAATGCCAGTCCGCTTAAAGAATAATATGAAAGAGAGGTAGCAGGCCAAACACAATTGAAGTCTATGTCGAAATTTGACATAGCATTCACGCCATTCTCTCACTCAATACGTTTTAAACACATTCTATACGCAATCCAGCGAGCAACATTAAGAAGCCATGGAAGTGGTGGTCAGATTTCCAATCCTTATCCTTTTCCCTCTGGTTGAATTAGAAACCAAAGCATTGCTCAACTGGAACACCAGATATATCGACTCATGGGTTTTCGACGATGACTACAAGACTGGCTGGCCATTGTGAATGGGTTGGTATGTAATGCAACCATGGCGGAAGCATAATCGAGATTAAGCTCTCAAATTTCAGTCTGAATAGGACTCTCAACCGACTGAACTTCTTATAATTGCCCAATTTAACCCACCTCGATCTCAGCTTGAATCGTTTTGAAGGTGACCATCGGCACTTTTTCAAAACTCAGGTTCTTGGATTTGGGTCCCAACAATTTCTTGGTTTGGTGCCTATGGAGATTGGTAAGCTCACCTACCTCCGTTTCATTTCTCTAGAAGACAATTGGCTCAACGGACAATTCCATACCAACGTAGTTATCCGCAAATGTGCAAAAGGTACACCTGGACTTTGGGGCAAACTTCTTGACATCCCCCGACTCTTCGAGAGTTTTTGGAATGGCGTTGCTCACAAAACTATCCCTAGTTTTAAATTCCCTCACATATTTCCCAACTTTCATTTTCCAATATAAAACTAAGTATACTTGGATTTATCTCTGAATCCCAAATCAAATATTTTTTTGATCTTAGTGACCTCAAGTTCCTCAACCTCACTATCAATTCCTTTCAAGGCCGACTGAACTTTGTGTTGAATGGTGATAGAAAAATCACATTTTAGATGTTCTTGTATTTTGCCCATTTTTTATTATTAGGTGACTTGTATAAATAATAAAAAAAAGTTTTTTTGAGATATACGATTCTTCTTGGTTTGAACTTTTGTCTCTCGCTGGAAAAGGGGCTAGGGCTTCTTTCGGTTTTGAGAAACGGAAAGAGGTGAAGAAGAATTTTTTGTCCACTTGGTTTGAATTTTGAACTCTTATCTCTCTCAGAAGAATTTCCTCTAGAGAAGAGAGCTTCTTTTGGACAGAAACATTGTGATGGTGCTTCTTTTGGACTCTCGAAGATTGATATGCTTATTTCTTGTAGAGAAGCGGTTCCCACTGAGATTTTGGGTGGTTTCCCTTTTAGTGAGATAAAAGTCTTGTATGCTCTCAAAGTTCTCATCCTTGACAATGATCTAGTTATGAAATAGATATCATAGCTCAACAAGTGGTATCAAAGCACTACAAGTGGTATAAGGGCACAACAAGCTTTGAGAGCAAAGCTTGATGTCAAGACTGCACTCTTTCATGGGGAGTTAGAAAAACATATTTATATGACTCAACCAAAAGGGTTTGTTGTTAAAGGAAAGGAAAACCATGTCTGCAAGTTGAAGAAGTCATTGTACGACCTAAAGTAGTCTCCTAGGCAGTAGTATAAAGGTTTTGATATATTCATGATTGGATATGAGTATGTTAGAAGTAACTATGACAATTTTGTCTATTTTAAAAAATTTATTGATTGTTCATTCATCTATTTATTGCTTTATATGGATAATATGTTTATTGTTGTGAAGAATTCTTTAGAAATCAATAAAGTGAAGACTCAACTTGCCAGAGAATTTGAAATAAAAGATTTATGCTCAGTAAAGAAAATTTTGGGTATGGAGATTCTCATAGATCGAAACTTGGGTAAATTATGGCTATCTCAGAAAGAGTACATTGAGAAGGTCTTTGTTAGATTCGAGATGGAAAATTCAAAGTGGTATTCGCAAAATCGAACCGGAACGGTTAGCCGGACGTGGGCCTAGAAGCAGTTTAACCGGCTTAACCAGTAAACTGGGCGATTCAACCGCTCTAACAGGGCAAGTCTTGTGCGGTCAAAAAAGTATTGAAAAAATACAAAAAAAAATCTACTAAAATATGAAAAGCATATAAATAATAATTAAAACAAAACATATTCAAATGAAGTTGAAAATTAATGAAAAAAATGGATTTTAACCCATTTTATATTTACCAATGGCTATTTTTAAAATTTTCTAGACAAATGGAAAAATATAAAAGTGAGATCAAAACAATTTTTAATCTGCACTATAATGTAAAGAATATTTAAAAATGTATTACAAATCAAATTCCTTATTTTTTAGAATTTATATATATATATTTTAATTCTTTTATTAAAAATACCGGTTGATCACCCTAACCGCGCAAAACAGGAACCGGCCATTGGCCGGTTTGACCGGTTCCGATCCAACCGGGCAGTTAGCGGTTAGATCGGGCAATTTTGCAAACAATGATTCAAAGCCCATGGGTACTCCTCTTACTGCACATTTCAGATTGTCAACATCATTATCTCCAAGTTTAGATGCTGAAAAGGAATACATGTCACGTATTCCCTATGCGAGTGTAGTTGGAATCCTTATGTATGCAATGGTTTGCACTCGTCCAGATATTTCACATGCCATAAGTGTTGTTAGCAAGTATATGGCTAATTCATGAAAGGAGCATTGACATGCGATAAAATGGATATTGTGTTACCTAAGGGTACATCAGATATGGGTCTGATGTTTGATGGAGATAACAAGTTGGTGACAAAGTTGCTGGTTGTTGGTTATGTTGATGCTGACTTTGCAAGTGATTTGGACTGTAGAAGATCTATTACAGGTTATGTGTTTACACTTACAGGAATTTCGATCAGTTGGAGGTCGATGCTACAAAGTGTGGTTGCCTTTGTCTACGATTGAAGCAGAATACATGACTATTACTGAGGCAGTAAAAGAAGCCATTTGGCTGAGAGGGCTTGTAAACGATTTGGGCTTACGACATAATGGGACTGGTATTTATTGTGACAGTCAAAGTGCAATACATTTGACGAAGAACCAAATATATCATACAAGGATGAAGCATATTGATGTCAGACATCATTTTATTCGTAAGATCATAGCTGAAGATGATATCTTATTACTGAATATTGACACCAAGAAAAATGTTACAGATATGTTGACAAAGCCAGTTCCATTATAGAAGTTCAAGTTATGCTTGGGCTTGACTAATGTGTTGCCAAGGTAAGCGCCCATGAGGACGGTGTGGAGAAGGCGGTCGATGAGAATTTCTTTTGAAATTCAAGCTAAGGTGGAGATTTATTGATATTTATTTTGAATTCTTGAATCTCTAATTTTAAGGGATTGGTTTTCTGTCCATTTTTTTCATGTCATAAAAAGAATTTAAAAAAAAGACAATTTTATCTTTTTCAGTTGTTGAAAAATTGAATTTTTTAAAAAATTGATTAGTCGATAGAGAGCTAAAATTGAATTTAAAAAAAATTGATTAGTCGATAGAGAGAGAATACGCAGAGGACTTACGAGAGAGAAAAAAAATTTTGATTCTTCCACAATCAAAAAATTTGAATTTCGGTTTTTCAAAAACCAACCTGATTTCACCGAAAATCCATTGAATTCGGTTTTTCAAAGACCAACCTGATTTCACCAAAAATCCATTGAATTCGGTTGTTCAACAAACGAAAAAGGGTAAAATTATCTTTTTAATTTTTTTTCGTTATGATATGAAAAAAACAGATAGATAGATAATAACATAAACTATTCAATAGTTTTGTGATAACGCAAACTATAACGGATATATACGTAATTTTTCCTAGGTTTTATGCAGTAAGGGAAGCATAGAAAAGTTTGCCTTGAAAAGAATTATTAAAAGAAAAAAATGTAAATAATGGCTATCTTAAACGTATATAATGCCCGTTAACATTTATTCTTTCGTCTTTTCAATCTGGCAACGGTGGCGTGACCCTCTTCTAGATTTCCGATAATTTATGGGCATTTATTTCGTTCTTGCTCCCAAAGCATCACTATAAATATTAAAGGGAAAATTACAAATCAACCCCCCCATCCCCCCCCAAATACACTATCTATGCCACTTACCCCCATTCAAACCTGTCCCCTCACTTTTTTCCCCACAACAATCTTTCCTTGCAAACCCCCCCCCTCCCACAAAGGTAAAAAGTTGTTATTTTTTGGATGGAAATGCCTTTCTCGTACAAAAAAAAGTCAATTGACGGTCTCAAGTTTCGTATTGCCGAAGCGCAAAATAACACTGTCGGAGCTCTTTGTAATGATTGCCGGATCGCAATAGGCACTGCAGGAGCACTGTGGCTCTAGAGCCTCTATTGTTGGAGGGACATTATAGATTGCCCGAGCAAAAATGTCTCTAGAAGGTTTACCGTCGGAGCGCTGTGGCTCCAGAGACCCTACTGCCGGAGTGCATTCATAGAGTGCCGGAGCGAAATGTCTCCAGAAGGTATACTGTCAGAGCGAGATCACATATTGCCGGAGCAAGTTCATCTACTGCTGGAGCGCACTACCACAATGTCGGAGCATTGTGGCTCCATAAGGTGTATTGTCGGAGCGAATGTCTGTATCACTGGAGCGCGTTTTTGTATCGCTAGAGCGACATATTCAACCATCGGAGCGCTGTGGCTCCAGAAGGTGTACTGCTGGAGTGAGTTACCGTATGGCCGGAGCGCATTGTCTTCGTTGCTAGAGCGTTTAATCTGGCTGCCGGAGGATTGTGGCTCCAGAAGGTGTACTGCCAGAGAGAGAAATATGTAGTGCCGGAGCGAGTTGTTTTTATTGTCGGATTGTTTAATTGGACTACTAGAGCGTTGTGGCTCCAAAGCCTTCATTGCCGGAGCATCCAATCCATTCTGCCGGAGAGAATTCTTATACTGCTGGAGCAAGTTCTTATACTGCGGGAACGTTTTCAGTTGACCTTTTTTTTTTCTTGGTGGCCTTTTGCCTTTGGTGGTGTTGCATGTTAGAACTGAGTTAGGTGTTTCTTTTAGTGGTATTATATGTTAGCCTTTGGTGGTGTTATATATTAGCCTTTGGTGGTGCCTTTACATTATATGTTTGATATCCTACATGTTCTATTAAAAGAGTTACACTTTTATTCGCTGTATTTATAGTTTATCACCAAAGCAACAACTAGCATTGCATGAAAGTAACTGTATGTGGTAACCAAGCTACATTGTCATAAAAATATATAATCTCCAACTTGATGACTTCCTCATAATGGAAAAGGCAAATAAAAAGAGATCTCTCATTTATGTAACATACCCTTGATTGAACATTTGTTTAGAACATTCATATAAAATCCAAAAATATATATCAAACTCATTTACATAACATATGTTTCAAGCATATCGACCAAATCCAAAAATACGTATGGATGGCGATCAATATCAACCCTATTCTCTACTTAACAATGGTTTCCAATATCCATATCCAAAAAAAAAAAAATATGGTTGAATTGCAATATGTAGTTGAATTGCAATATGGTTTCCCTCCCATTTAGAGTCGGGTTTTATCCAAATCTATTGAGCGTCTCCGCTTTTTGAAACAAATAACATTGCATTTCACTTGATTTCCATTATCCATTTTTGAGTATCAGCTGATGTTAATTGTGCCTCTGGTTCGGCGCTTTTTGGAAAAACTTCAGCCTCGAAAAAGATTTAACTGTAGTTCAATTATCAGGTAAGTTGTCCTTACATATTCGAGCTTGAATTACTTCTATTGGGTGTATTAAATCCTCAAGCTTCAACTCCTTGTTGTGTTGATTTGGCGATGTAATGAACACATAATTATCATCTTATCCTGAAACTTGAATGTCATTTGGGGTCCGTGAAAATCTAAAGATGGGTGTCTTCAACTTCTTTTCAGCTTAATTTAGTTGATTTAGAGAAATGTTGTTGAAGTTAGTATTATTGGGGTGCTTTTAAATTCCTAATTCGGCTTCTTTTCAACTTCTTCTCAACTTTATTTTGTTGATGCTTCACTATATTACAAAAACCGGACTGGAGGCGCTGAATTTAGCCTGGTTACTTTCGATTGCCCTAACGAGTTTCATTTAATTCTGAAAACTGATTGTATGCTTTACTATAAATGGATGGGCTGTGCAGGAGCGAAAACTGGGCTACAGTACTTGAAAGAATTGAATGTTGCTAAGCAATTTACGTGAAAGTGCTTGATTGTTGAAGCCTTAATCTGGAACTACTTGAATAGTTGTATATATCTTATCCTCATGCGAATTTTATAATTAGGTCAATGCAAATTGGTCATCCATTCCATGTATTTCTCTTCGAACTTGGTTTGTCTTTGCATCTTTGTAGAAATGCAAAGCACGGTGGGGAGATTTTCGATAGAATGTCATTCGATATTTTGATTGACCAGAGTAATTCCTCAAATATTAATGATACCTCAAACAATTGTTAGGCTCGAATGCTAGTTTCTTAATTGACAAGAAGACTAGGGCTGCTTGAAACCATTTACTATGGTTTTACTCAAACGGTTAAACTGTACTTTGGTTAAGAATTTTTGCAAATTAAAGATCTTGTGAGATTTTTTTTCAATTTTACTTCCATGACATTTTACTTCAATTATCCTTTCACATCGATATGAAATATAACACTAAATCTATTCTATACTATGTCTCCATTGCTATTGTGATTGACTCTTAGATACAAGTTGACTATATGGGCCGACCTAAGCGACCTTAGTACATGTCATATTTCATGTCATACATCTTTATTGGATAAGCACATGTTAAAGAAATTTACCATTCCATGGCATGAATAAATTCGCAATTGCATCTTTCTATTGTCTCTTATGGCGAGTTGAATAGTGTTAATGATTTATGTAATTATTTTATGTACATATTGGACAGGTAGAGATGATCCAACATCTTCACAATGTTCAAGGAGCTTTCTCATTTCATAATTCCAGTAGCATTCAGGGGTGCCATCATCAGTGCCAACTATCCATACCATCTCACCTCTTTTTACATCAAGGTCTTGATGTTTCCACTGAAAGACAAGGCTTGAAAGGTTTTCCATTTCTGATTCCAAGTTATCAATTTTAATCACAAGCTCTACTTTTCAATTTTTCATTCATCGGTTAGTTTCTTCAGCTTCCTTAGTTTTTCTTCACTTTTACATCATTAGGAAGAACTAGAAGCTCCCTACTTCGATTGAAAGTTAGATACAGGCATATGTTGACAGAGCCAATAAAGAACACTTCAGTTGATTATGAGGTATCCTTCCATTGTGCATATAGTTCTCTTACAAACTTGATGATGCCAAAGTGTCTAATTTCATCTGGCCTTTGATTCTTGATTTTTCTTCCACGATTAAAGGACAATATCTGTAATAAAATTGTAATATCAGACCTGTCACCTACTTTGTTATCATTTCTTATTGAAATATTGTGCTGAATGACCTGTATGTAAGTGGAAGAACACTTCAATAAGAGATAGAGATATGTTCATAAGTGATATTATTTAAACCATGTTTGCAATATTTTTAGCAACTAACAGCATGAAATTAAGGACTTATTGATAGATTTTTGCTTCACACTGGCTGCATTTTGTAGGCATAAATGTTTCTGATTTGATAAAACAACCATTTGTGTAAAATTAGATCCAACAAAAATGTGAAAATGTTCAAGACTATCATGGGGACCATCTCCATCGAACATCCCCTGAGCCATAAAAACATCTCCAAAAAATGAACCCAGAGAGTCCCAAATCAGGAAAACTATATGCAAGCCTGTTGTTCCCCCCGTTTAGAAAGCCAATTGGAGTCCATATGTATATTCCACTTAGACTTGAGATCTTCTCAAAACACCATGTGAAGTGCCATGGAATCTTGCCCTTCCCAAATTGAAAATCTCAAATATTCTAGAGTCGTCAGTTTGATCCATTCAAACAGAGATCTCATCGACCTGAATCATCTGGAATGTAAGATGATGAAAGACCAAAAAGAGTTTTAGAGAATTCCTTTTTTATAAATTATCGGATTGAATACATTGAATAATAAATACAATAAGAAGAAAGGTCAAAGGTTATTCTCCCTGGTCACAGAATGACGTGCATAAAGGCGAACAATATCTGCGATCAAATGGAAAATACTTACTTGAAACTGTCATTGAAACCCCTTGTATAAAATTAAGTACATGGCACTTACAGCTTTGCACCATTGCTGTGCATTTACATCAAATTCTCCAAAATAAAACAAAAGTACTGTATATTTACATCAAAACAACTCAATGGAGTGCTGTTTTCTTTAAATGAGTTCAAGATACATTTAAAAGATATTTTAATCAATTGAATTTACTAGTTTTTAAACAACATGGGGAATATCCATGGCAGGCAACTGAAATGGCATTAGACAAATGATATTAGAGAAATCCTCCGATTCACACAACAATAGTGGTTCTGTACCTGGTGCCTCCTAGATCAATTGGGAATTTGTTCGGTTAACTTGCACTTGCAAATTCGGATGTTGTATAGAGTTTCTTGAAAACGGAAGTGAGATAAAAGGTGAAGACATGAAGTCAAGTGTATTCTCACCATAATGCTAGTGCTTAATGCCATATCTACCCATTACATGGGAATATCTATTGCTGGCTGTAGGGTGGTGCATCTTGGAAGTTGAAGTTTAACTTGATCCCAAGCTTTGACAAGCACGAGTCCATGGCCTTGTCTGAAGATTTAAGATATGGCTATGTGTACAATTTGAAGTTATCTAACAAATACATGGAATTTGGCAAGATTTCGAGCAAATAAAACATTGGGTAGTCAATCATGGAATCTTCTTGAGAAATGGTATGGAAGTGACCCCAGAACCTGCATATCATTTTCAGCTTCTATCGTAGTAAAACCATATGAATGTTTGATTATCGAACAAAAGTTTACATGAATAATCTTTGCATGGTTGAAATAAGTTATGTTGAACTTTATCTCATCAGAAAATATGAGGGCATTGTATCAAATGACCAAGAGTTTCAACAAATGGGATTTGGCATAAAACTTCAAATTCTGTGGTTAGTGGTGCTTGATATTGGACATATTTGTCAACAATATTGAAATCTTACTCCAGCATGTTAGTGGTATAGAACTGGAAGCTTTTGTCCAAGATCTGAGTCCTACTGCATATTTATTCAAGTTCATATACGCAGTAATATGACTTGAGGTGGCGGGTTGCCTAGTCAGCAATTATATTCCTTTGCTACCTCTTTTGATCTTGAGTGGAAACATTTTTCATTGAATAAGGCTTTCTTATTATGCTAGTTTACAAATGACATCTGAACTTTTGTGGTTGTTGAAGTTTTCTTAGGTGTGCCTAGTTTGGGATGGGAGAAAAGAAAATGTCACATGGGTCTATATTTATCTCTAAATACCCTCCATATTCTAGGAGATAACATGAGCTGATTTCTGTTCTCTGAACCTATGAAGGTGTTTGACCAAAGTATTAACCATTCTAGAGATTGTGTAAGATGTATTTTAAGTTTTATGACGTTCTGAAGAGAAGATTTACTTTTTGATTTGTGCCTTTGTTTGCTATCGATGTTTTCTTAATAGAACAATGAATTCTCCATGATGATATGCTCAGTGGATTGCTTTGTGACATTCGAGACAGAATAGTTCAAATATTATTCACTGTTTTATAATTTCCAATTATTACCAAAACTGATGTTGTTTATCCACTTTTTTTTTATAGTTTTTCTTGTAACTGCGTATTGCACCCCTAAGGTTTGGCTTTTAGGTTGAATTATGCAATGGAGCTGAGAAAGACATCATCCTGCCAGTACAGTGTCTCAGAAATTATCCAAAGGAGGATCTATTTGGCAAAATTGTCATGGTTCGGTTTGATTCCACTGTTCTATTCAAGGAGGGCCAGATGTTGGAGCTCAAATCTGTCCACAGAGCTTTTGCAAGCATAAAATATTTATGCAATGCTGGTGCCAAAGTGGTTATAGTCACTGACTGGGGTGAGCCCAATGGCTCAACACGTCTTCCTACACAGTCTGTTGCAGGTTGATTCTATTCCTTTAGGTAGTGAGAATGCACATTCTTAAACTAGTTATTTTTGAAAGTGATGTTTGCCCTTCCTCTCAATTATGAAGATGTTTCTTTTGCTACAGCATCAATGTCTGTAAATAAATGATCTTATTCTGCTGTAAAATGAGATCCAATTTGTATTAGAGTCACAGAAGGTTCATTTAGTGAACAGGTTTATGATGTAAAGTCATGCGTGTGGACTTCATTATTTTTTATTATATTAATTTGTAATGCCAGGCTGATGAAATTGTCTATTTAATTGTAGCTGGATTTGAATTTAGAAATGGCATTTGTAATCATAATTTTGCTTTTATTAATACGATGACTTTTCCTTGCAGATTACCTTTCTAAATTTCTCCAAGTAAAAGTATTAGCTGCAGATGGAATTTATGGCAGGGTTCAGTCTAAACAACAAAAATTGGAGACTGCAGATATTCTTCTTTTGGAGAATCTTTCAGTTTACAAAGAAGAAGTTGCCAACTGTCCGATATTTTCAGAAAAGCTGTCATCAGGAATTGATATCTTCGTTAATGATGCATTTTCTGATTCTCATAGAATTCTTGCATCAACTGTTGGAGTTGTTCGATTTGCCCATGCATCCGTTGCTGGTTTCCACTTTGAGGAGGAGCTACTTCGACTAACAAAGGCTTTAGAAATCATCAAGCGACCTTATATCGCAGTTGTATGGTCTTCCCATAATTGATTTTGCTACTCTATACATTTAAGTTTTTGAATTAGATCAGAAATATTATTTTTTTGTTGATGTTACTGCTTTATGTTACTTTATAACTATTCTACTTCATGTCTGGATTGCTTCTTTCAGAAACTTAACTTTATACTATGGTTGAGAATATTAATGAAATTTGCAATTTATCTGAAGACTGCTATTTAAGTTCACAAACGGGTGCATTAGTGTGTCTTTGTACTTCCACATACGTCCAATGTATACTCATGAAAACTTAGATGCATGCATATAATTCACTGTGTGTATATATTCAATTCAAAACAAATCAAAACATTTTATTAGAAGGTTTTGCATGCAGCCAGGATGGATTGGCTACGTTTATTATATGTCAAATATATTTTCAATGGAATTGTAGTTTTTTGGGCCAATGAGGCCATTATATTATTGACATTCACATTTTTCTCTGATCTGTTGTTCTTTGCTGCATGTTGATAAATGTTCTCTCCGTGAGTTTTGAATCTACGTAATGCCATGATAAGTTTGGTGCTTGTCTGAATTGCAGTATGTGGGATGCTCCATAGGGTTTGGGCATTGGCAGTACTTAAATCCCCCAAGGATGGCATAGTTGCCGCCTGCTAGCTTTCAATGGCTAAGTCCATGTGTTCTGGTGCCATATTAAGCTGAGGGGAAACAGATAATCCTCACCACAAGTTTCAGATTGAATAAAATGTGATAGCATGAAGGAGACATCATGTAAACGTGATCGAACCAAGAAATTGTAGTTTTTGGGCCAATGAGGCCATTATATTATTGACATTCATATTTTTCTCTGATCTGTTGTTCTTTGCTGCATGTTGATATATGTTTTCTCTCCGTGAGTTTTGAATGTGCGTAATGCCATGATAAGTTTGGTGCTTGTCTGAATGGCAGTATATGGGACGCTCCATAGGGTTTGGGCATTGGCAATACTTAAATGCCCCAAGGATGACATAGTTGCCACCTGCCAGCTTTCAATGGCTAAGTCCATGAGTTTTGGTGCAATATTAAGCTGAGGGGACACAAATAATCCTCACCCCAAGTTTCAGATCAAATCAAACATGATAGCATGAAGGAGACATAATGTAAATAGTTTCTTGGCAGTGTTCTAGGTCATCGCAGTCTTTACCTCCAGTATTTGACATATATAACATTCGGACCTGGGCTTTTGGTGGTAACAAATAGGCTAAACTGGGACTTTGATTCTACGTCTGAATATCATGGATGAACGACAGACTAGTGAATGAATCAAGTGATAAGGTTTGTAGAACGTAAAAATTGCCAGGCTGTCACAACGCCACATATTTCATTTTTTCATGGGTCCTTTAAATTTTATTTAAACTAAGACAGGCGCATTTTTGTTTGAAGCTTGTGCACATTTTGTAATGCTTTTGAGATGAGGAAGGAGATCACCAAATTTGGTGACAGTCCTTTGGGTTGATGTTCATGTCCATCATGTGAAGAGCGATTTCCTTGTGTCATGTCTATGATAGTCAAGTTCCTCACTAATTCACAGCAATTTCCTGATTTGGCGTTCATATTTCTTTACATGCATCTGTTTTAACATCTATGACTGCACTGATCTTTAAAGTTGGGTTTATGTAATGTGTAGATGCCCTTTACTTGTTAGCTTTTATCGTTATGATTTTGTTTCCTGAATGCAACAATTTCCTTTAAGTTGTGATTTGATGTAAGAAAAAAGTTCTCATGGGCACCCAATTGACATTTTTACTCAGAATAAGGCTTCAAATACGTGCCTTCCAGTAGTTGTCTTGATATATACTGAGCTGTCCATCCATTTGTTGAATATTAGTTCTTGACGATTGGTAAAACAATAATGAGTGAGTTGAAAGATGAAAGTCATTATTTTCCCTAAATTTTGTTGTTATGGTGTTGACGTGTTTTTTCTTCATTGATATTGGTCTCTCCCACAAATGGATGCAGATTGGAGGGGGAAATCTGATGGACAAGTCATCTGCCTTGTGTCATCTTGCTTCTCATTGTGATGGACTGGTATTCGTTGGTACAATGGCATTTCAATTTATGCATGCTTTAGGACTGCCTGTATCCTCAGGACTTTTGGAAGTTGGTGCAGCAGCAGAAGCTTTGAAGTTAATCAACCTAGCAAAAGAAAGGAACATACCGATTCTAATTCCAAGAGATTTTTGGTGCATGAACAGTGAAAACCCAAAGCTCTTGAATGTTTTCCCAGCTCATGATCTCTTAGATGGTAATTTGAATTTTGAACTAGTTCTGCTCAAGTTTTAATAAAACAATTTTTTGTGATTGTTTACTTTCATTGTTTTGGGTTAACAAATCACATTGAACCATGGATTGTGTTTCATTCTGAATCCCGCTATCTCCTTTCTCAAAACAGTTAGCTAATTAAGCTACCAGCCTACAACTTATTAAATGAAACAAATAATGGCAATACGAGAGATCTTCTTGACCTCCTTGACTGAAGGATCATTTCACTTAGAAGCAATTTTTACCAGTTGAATTGTGAATTTTCTGTGGTCATGAACTTTACCATGGCCATGGACCAATCATTATCTATTTTATTATTTGTGGGTTTTCATAGAATTCCTGTGCCTGTTGTTCTTCTTTTTGCAGTTATATTGTTTCCTCCTTTGTTGATTATAGGAGGTACAGAAAAGTTGACTGAAGATTTCTTTTGGAATAAAAACTTTGAATAAGGATGTTGGATAATAAACTACATGCATCACCGACTTCAATCAAATTTCAATATGCGGATTTTCCTAATGGCATGTTAGCTTTCCAAAAAAAAAAGGGTTTTAATTTGCCTCTACAGATTCACCTATAACAGAAAGATAAGTACTTTGGATGCCTAGGTTTCCAACCGTAGCTCTGATGTCTTGTTATATATTGGAATAAACTATGCAAAATATCATTAATCAAGTATTCAACGGTTTAGCTATTTATCCTTTATACAAAATGCCTCTAGTTTACAAAGTATCCATATGTGTATGGATGAACATTATGTGTCCGTAGAATGTATTAGAACTGCAATGGTTTGGGGTAATCAACCATGACATGCAAAGTATGCCTAGGATTAAATACCCAATCTCTACTATCTCTTGAATAATATGGCCCTAAAAATTATTGGAGCCAATGTTTTTTAAAGCGACTCGGGCCAAGTACTCTTCTTTGGCTCGAGTTGAGTTACTTGGCGTGTACACTCAAAAGAGCCAAAAAATAAAAAAAAAGAAAGTAAAACCCCACAAGCCTATGAGAAGGGAGGGGCATTGGGCACATGGAGGGAGAGCCCTCCTCTTTAGAACTAAAACCAGAGTGCTTCAACAAGAGAGAAACCAACAAGCTTTAACGAGAGCCTCAGAGCTCCAGAGAGCTTCAATGGGAGAGAGAGAAAGTAATGTCCATTATAACACTTGTACTCCTCTCAATCCACCTCCTTTATGATGCGAAAGAAAGGTAGGAAATTAAATCTACCCTCTTTTCGATCCTCCAATAAGATTATAACCAGCAGCAAGATTCCATGGCGAGCTGAAGTCTATCACTGCAAATAGCCAGGAGTCAAGACAATGCCTAGATGGCAGGATCATGAAACTCATCCTCTAATTCTAAGAACTTTATGAAACCCTAGAATCATAAGCCCTAACCCTAAGGAGTCTAGACAGGCTCCTTTAGCCACATAAAATGGAGCTGACCATTGAGAATTAGACGCATCACAAGGCTTACCACAAGCTTCAGACCCATGCTTTTCTTGAACTCATCAGAGCCATCATGAGGCATAACTCATGGACTGAAGAGAGCCAGAAAATGGGAGGGAGAGGAATCAATGTAGGGAGAGAGGGGAACACCACAAAATCTGATAAGAGAGGATTTGCTTGGCTTTTACTCTATTTTGAGAGAGAGAGAGAGAGAGAGTAAGGGTAGGCCCTGTTTTTAGAGAGAGACAGTGGCCTTTCCTCCAACCATGTGATTTAGAGAGAGGGAGGAGACGGCGTGATTTAGAGAGAGCGAGAGAGAGAGAGAGAGAGAGAGAGAGAGAGAGAGAGAGAGAGAGAGAGAGAGAGAGAGAGAGTTTTCTTGGTGTACACTTAGGGCATACTAGCCGAGGCCGAGTCTGAGTGGACTCGGCTGAGTCTAAAAACACTGATTGGATCTTTTATATGATTTACCTATTGGCCCTTAGCAAGTTTTAACTAGGCTGATGAAATCCATAGGACGATATGGTGATCTTTATGCATGATGCAATTTCTTGTATTTGCTTCGTCGGAGAAATATCCTTATACATGATTACTATTAAAATTGAGTTTTCAAATGCTAAAATGCTCTATTTCTATTTGCTAGTCATAAAATGCTCCATGTGTATTTGCTAGTCAAGCACTTATCTTTTGGCAAACGTTCTTTAATTCTTGATCTGATTGATTATACATCCCTGAAAGTGATTGCAAGGCTTGTTTAGGTGCCAGTTTTCCTACTTATTTTTAGCCAATTGGATTTTGATCAATGATATCTTAAATATTATTCATCATCCAAGGCATAAACGTGCCTTTGTGGGCATCAAGTTCTCTTTTGTTATGGGTTATATCTCTTTGAGAGGGGACACTTGTCTAACCCTTCTCGCATCCCGATGACTCTGCCATCAACTAACAAATTTGGGTCCAGAACCATGATTAATTATTATTGATGTTCATCTTTATAGTAATTATGCTATTCTCTTCTATTACTTTCAGAAGTACTCAATTATAGAAGCAATGGTTGCACATTCTTAATTACCAAACCTGATTTTAACCGTAGGCATAAAGGCTACTTTGATCATCGAGTCTCTAGGCAGATTAAATAAATTACATTCAGACATCTGTAAGTAAAATGTAAATTTATCAACGTGAAATTGTAAGAGGTAGGTGAAAAAGCAAATTTCTCCTCTCCATGATTACAGAACTTTGGAATTTTTTTTTTAAAAAAAAAAAAAAAAACTCCCATTCATGTCATATAACCCTTCCCAAGTAAGCGAATGCATAAAAATGTCAATACATTTAGAAAATCATATTAATATGCAATGCACCAAATCATTTTATTAATTCTTCAAGTCCTTACCACTTTATGTGCCTTCTGTTTACAGATTATTTCTAGTTCTATTCATTACTTTGAACATAAAAGTCATTTTTATATCACTTCCTATGATTGCAATTTTCTATATTCAATTATCAAATTGTTTATGTTTCCCTAATGCCTTCTGATTGTCTAGGTTGGAAACCAATTGATCTTGGACCGAAGTCATTAACTGATATATCTTCTTTGCTTTCTGAAAGCAAGGTCAGGTGAATGAGACTTCATAAGCTGTTTTATCTTTACAACAAGAACTTGATAAGAATCATATTGTTTTCTTTATAGGATGAAGTGGAAATACATCTTGGCTTGAGGGGAATTGATTTATGGTGAAATTTATAGTTTGACTGTTGATAGTGGTGCTTTCAAAATTTCTGTTACATTACATAGAAAGTTTTCTGTGAAAAAACTTGTGTACATACATAATGAGTAAGAATGAATGTATAAAGTCATCTGAGTTTTTTTGCATAATTCACTGGGCAAAGTGATAAATGCTGCTTGTTTTAATTAGCATAAATCCAATCAATATTCTTATAGAGTTTTATGGGTATTTGTCTGGGGGAAAAAAGTACTTAGGTTCTCTCCAAAACCAGTTATTTATTTATTATTGACTTTAAATATGGGTAAGTTTAAATCTGGGTTTTGGGTATGTGCCATTTGGATGGATTCTAGATGAAACCTAGGTTCTATATTTCCACTCTCTAGACTCATCTGTTTGTAAAACTTGCATTTTGGATATTTTCAAGCCACCAAACCTATTTATATTTGCACAAACATTATTTTCAATGTTCCACACTGTTTATCTGATGGGGTGGATGTGATCTTTCCATATATATGTAGATTTGATTGTTTTTCAAATTTCTTTTTGTGTGTTTCTGCTGCTTCTGAATTTGTTTTTATTGAAGATGAAGAATTTGTGCTTTTTTATCAATTTGGTTGGTTATTTATGATAAATTGCTAAATCTCTGCATCTGTTGTGGCCCTTGCATTTTTCACTTAGATCCATCTGTTTGTCGTCTTTGCTGTGTATATCTCATGCTTTAAATTGTCATTCTTATTGCTTATATATGAGTATCTAAATCATTAGCAAGTTTTCTGTGTCGGCGTAGTCAACGGATTGAGTTATTTTAGGAGGATCTGGTGAAAACCCAGATGTAAAACGTCTTACATGTTTCTTGCTATTTAATTATGAAGATGTTGTGGAATTTATTTGTTTTATCTTTGTCATCAATAAGGCTGTGATAGTGATGGGCTTATGATATATTTCAGATCTGCAGCATTGTTTGTTCTCAGATGTTTGAGTTCTTTTGTTCTGATTTACATATAAACAACTTTTTCATGTGTAGCATGATACTTTTGATCCTATCTTGTCTTTTACATGAAGAAATGATCGTCTAAATGAAACATTATTGCCATATTTTTCTTTCCCTAGAATAATTAATGTATTTGTGTTTATTTTAGATCTATCAAAACCCATTGGAAACCAAAGCAAATAAGAGAAAGAAAAGTAATTATTGTCAAAATCTTATATAAAAGAGTTAGAATTATAATCACAAGATCAAAAGATTCATCATCATCCAAGCCTTGTCCCAATTATTTGGAATTTGCTCTATGAATCCTATTCCTTTAACAGAATTTATTATAAGATGTGGCAAAGTTTTACGCTGGTTGCCTACCTAACTCAATCCACTTCCTTTACTTGGGCTTGGAATGGGCTAAGGGAAGGTTTAAGGTCCTCACCCTTATTAGACCAAGTCTTAAAAATGATATATCCTGTAATAATTATCTAGACCCCCTATTTCCAAGATTTTAAGGGTTTATTCGATCTGCTCTATCTGTTGCATTTTTGAAATTTAAATTTTATAACTAGGAGTAAAAATAGATTTTCAAGCCATCATAAGGTTTTCGACACTAGAACGACATCTCAGACAAAATCTAGAGGCGCTTACTTCTATACCATAAGGAGGGTGCATTATACAAACCACGCCCATTATATATTTCCATTAAAGGTCAAAGGATAGAAGTGACATGCGATAAACAAAGGGTTGCACATTTTATATAAGATTTGCTGAAAGCACAATGAACTTAGAAGTGAACAATGAACAAATTTGAAACATCTTTCAGGAATGTATGAGCTTAGATGATGTCACTCATTTGCAATATATTTTGTGACAAAACTTAGGTATGTTTATTGATTTTTGTGCCATTTTTATAATTGCTATTTTTTCTTATCAATCTTTTGATCAAAAGATTGATAAGAAAAAATTGCAATTATAAAAATGATGCAAAAATCAATGAACATACCTAAGTTTTACGAGATGGTGATTGGGTTAAATTTGATTTCAGCTTTAGGCTCGAAATCAGAAGCTCGAGAGGGAGATCTAGAGGGGTACGGGGGGGGGGGGGGGGGGGATTGGGGGTTGTTGATGTATTTGTGAGAGTGGTGGTTGTGATGGAGATGGAGATGCTCCAGAGAAAGTTTGTCTCTAGTCAGATGCTGGTGGAGATGGAGATGATGAATGGAGAAGGAATAAAAGATGGATTGTTGGAGATGGAATTTGAGAGAAAATGTTTGCCAAAACAGCCTTTTTTTCTAGAAATTGTGTTCTATAAAAATGGGCAAAGTTTTATTGAGGATAAGATGACCCCTTAATACTTGCAGCTTAATCAAAACTGATTGGTGAACTAAGATCATTATTGAGACACAATGAACAAACTCCACACAATGAACAAACTCCACACAATGAACAAACTCCGTGAGAACAACAATATTTCATGCCACGGCTCCCACAATTTACTTCTTTATGAACATAACTCACACTCACAAATCACAATAAACACAAAGTTGAAGATGTCTATCGCCTTTGTAGTGGCTAATTAGGGAGTATTGGGGGAGAATTTACGTTATGGGAGTTTTTAGCTGCTCAATTTGTACTTTATTTACTATACTTTTTTTTAATGTAGTTATGTTTGATTGAGAAATAGTTAAAAATCTGATTCAAGCTTTGGCCAATTCTTATGGGAATTGACTCAAAGATAGAAATGGTCTGGAAAATCTATTGATGGAAAGCTTCGGGTGAATCATGTCCTAAACGTACCTCTCAACTGCAATTATTCATGAGACATCTGCTGCCTATGAACTGCCTGATATGATGAAGTCAATGTCTTCTTCATATATTGAATTGAATTCTTGTAACACTTCTTTGGAGGGCTTTGCTGTAGAAAACAAACCATAGGAACATGAAAACCCCATATAGCAAAGAATTTCTGATCTGAGAAAATTGAACTACTCCCTTTAGCTTCTAACAAGAGACTCAATTGAGCCTTGATTTGTACCATTAGAGACCTAGGTAGAGTCTTGGACCTCCCTGAATATTTCCTTGACATGTCTCATCTTTTACTATCTGTATTGTATATAATTTTGACTTGTCGGTGAACATATGGGTATCTTATGGACAAAGAAGGGAAGGTGGGAAATTATATCCATCTTTTTCCTCAATCTCAAACAAGTAAAAATCAGTAATAATGGAGAAAAAACATGATCTGTAAATCAAGACAAAAGAGGAACTTTATTCTTTCATAAAATAAAACATTCATTCCAAATAACATAAGCCTTCCTAAATGTAACACCCAACATTTTATAAGCCTATGAAACTCTAAAATTAACTTGAGATCCAAGTAAACATTTAAAACTCTAAAATACCTTAAGTTTTTTGTTAAATTCTGGAAATATCCTATGGATAGATACACGTGAACACTACTCGTGAATAGTACATATAAATAATAACCAGTGAATAGTAAAAAATTCTAGAGTCCCTAAAAAACTTAAAAATCCTTGAAATAGACTCTAAAACTAAAATTAAAGTATACATTTTTGAATTTAAACAAATATTAAAAATTAAAATAATTTTGCCCTCCATCATTCTCCCCTAGTTGAAAAAGCTCATCCTCGAGTTTTGAAGTGTGTTAATTACAAATCCTCCGTTAAACATAAGGTCGCTGTAACTCGAATATTGCACATTGACCTTGGGGCTTGATTCTATGACTGATGGGTTATGGGACTGATTAAAATATCTTTGAACCAATCACTGAAGGTTTTGGCATAATCAACTATGGTGGTGTGCAACTGTGGGGTGGAATCTTCAAGTTGGAAATAGGAAAGGCCACCATTGGGTAGAGAAAAGTGCTCTTTACAGTTGCTACTCTTAATTGCTTGCTCTTCGACCTATTCATCACCACTATCCCTATTATTACCATCATTGCTACCATTACCATATTGGGGATTGTGGCCTGCAAAGCTGTCAAAGCATGTAAAAGGATATTTACAGTGGATTATACACTTCATTGGGAGTGTACATTGTTTTTGACTGACGAAGGGTTAGAAGTTCTATCGTCTTGATCATGTCCAAGATTCCTACCATTGGGCATGTGGAACTATAAAAAAGGGTTTATAGTGGGTCTTCCCTTGTTGAGGTCGAAGAGATGCCCAAAGCTGATTTGTAGGCCGAGAGAGCTGTATGGTCTTTTGTTTGGGGTTGTAGGCTTGTGAGAGCGAGGGCGAAATCCTCAATAAACTTCCGAATGGTCAGTATTTATGACAACCACATTTCCATGAAGCATCCCTATAGAGGGACATGTGTACATATGCATAGAGAGAGTCTCCCATAGAGAGAGTCTCCCTTGCACTATATTGATATGTGTGATTTGCTTTTAAGGAGGGGTGAAAACTGTAATCCACATTATAGGACTGTGGTTCCACTGTTTATTGGTTGATTTTGACAAGCCAGCCATGAGCCCCTGCATGAGATTGTGGGCCACGGGTTTTGTTGGGTCGGTTTGAGAGGACAGTTGTGGATCAGTGTCACCAAGTTAGGTGGAGTGCCCTTATAGTCACTTTATTTTGACCCATTGGTACTAATCTACTTCTAGATATTTTGTTTGTAATAATATAATTTTTTGTGATTTTTTAGAAATTTACGTCAGATTTTTTAAAATTTATTTCTGCTGTAAAATACTTTGAAAGTGTGTTTTTGTAATTATGACAATTAAGAAGGCCACATGCAGGGCCCTTGGATCCAGCCCCACAGGTTGCAACAAGGGGGGTACGTGTAGCCTATTGGGTGTCACGCCCCCTTTCTTTTAATTCAGAATGTTGTTTTTAATTATTATATGTTTTATGGGTTTAGTTAAATAATCTTTTAAAAGGAAAGATTATGTTTTCTTTTTGTTTTTTTGATGGGAGTTAGTTTTGACCGAAATAAATATATCTTTGACTTCCTACAATTTTTGAAAGAGATATTAGGAAGTTCTAGAAGATTCTAGAGTGGTTTAATCGTATTTTGACTAGAAGTAGATATGGGTCAAATATTAAGGGTAAATGTTCCTCTCTAAATCATGATGGTTAATTTATGGGATGGAAGGCTCATATTTATTCTCTCACCTCACAGATTTCTTAAATTGCTATTGATCAAGCTGGATTTTTTGATAGGTATACCTTTGGGATGGGGGGGGGGCAATTGTGACATATAAAAGGAGGTTTGGCCCCTTCTAATTCTCCATAAAATGTTGAGCCTCTCTCTCTCTCCTATTTGTCTCTCCTCCTTGCCTCAAAATAATCTCTCATCCCAAATTATATTTGTCTCTCCTCTCTCCATCTTAGTGGCACGCTGCCTTAAAATAAAATAAGAGGGGGTAGTGCGCCAAACCCTAATCTAGGGTTCCATTGTTTGGAGAGAGATATGCCAAGCCTAGGAAGAGTTTCACCATTCATATTATGCCCTAATTTGATCTCAAGACATGCTCTCTAAAACCCTAATTTAAGAGGTATTGCCTATGAAAGCTTCATATCTCTGAAATTTCAGCAAGTTCAATTGGATAGGAAGTGCGCCATTGGTCAGGAAATAGGGTTTGGGGTGTACCAAGTCTTATAGGGTCAATCTTAGGCATGATTCGTAAGTCTTTCTAGCAATTTTTATTTGTAACCAGTTATATTTGTAAATTTACTTTGATTTTTTAGAAACATATTTTGTATTTAAGTTGATAGTGGAAGGTTGGATTTTAGTATTGGATTGTATTTGTTTGATTTGGCAGTAATAAGGAAGGTCCAAGGTGTTGTTTAGGGTTTTAATTTTCGTTTACAACAGTGTGTTGTGGCAATTGTAAGTGGAATTCATACTCAACAACAAAAGAAAAAGAGAAATTTTTTGATATTATATCCTTAAATTCCACATAATCACACCTCTGATCCGTCACCTGTAACTTGTTCTTCATCACAGATACGATTCTCTAAATTCTTCGACTTCACCATTGAAGATAGGATCACCTAGTTCTTTATCTTAAATAGGACCACTATCAAAGATAGGATCACCTGACTCTTCATCAAAAATAGGATTACTATCAAAGATTGGAGTACTATCGAAGATAGGACCATCCACTAGTTCAAAGATTATTGAATCTAATAGAAGATTGGATCCTTTTTGTTCTTCTTCAAAATTATTCTCTCGTCGACGCCATTGCACATCGAAATCATTTATGTATCTTGATACGTCATCGTTCTCCTCCCACTCTGAGTTGGACTCTGATTCGTACCATTCTCCATAAACACCCCAACGATTTGGATCCATCCATGTAGATTCCTCTTTGTTTAGGGCCCACTATTGGTGGCCTTGCTTGTGCAACAACTGTGTGGCCCTCTCTGTCAAGTTGTTGATTTCCTTGCACAATTAGATCAGATTGGCATCCCTATGGTTAAGACCTCCATGATCAGCCATCGCAATCTCTAACCCTCTTCAAAAGGATCTCTGATACTACTTGATGCAGGAAGGAGTGGTGAGAAATTATATCCACTTTTCTCCTGAATTTGAAACAAGTAAAGATCAGCAATAATGGGGAAAAAACATTGCTGTAACTAAAGCCAAAAGAAGAACTTTCTTCCTTCATAAAATAAAATCATTTCATATAACATAAGCCTTCCAAAATGTGGCATCCGATGTTTATAAGCCTAAACTAAAAAATTAACTTGAGATCCAAGTAAAATTTAATACTCTAAAATAGCCTTAAACAATACTAAAATTTTAGAGATACCCCTTTAAATAGTACCTGTGAACAATACCTATTAATAGTAATCAATGAATAGTAATTAAAAATATAAAAAACTCCTAGATTCTTTAAAAAACTTTAAAACCCTAAAAATAGACCCCAAAACTAAAATTAAAATAGACTTCTTTTTCCCTTCATCATTGTCCTTTTTTTTCTAGAAATTTGTGCACATGTACAATGTGGTGTCAATACTAAACACTTAAATGTTCTTTGGGGTGCTATTAGACTTTTTCTATTATTATTGATTTTTACATTTTATATGGTCTCTGTAGAAGGTTCTTTGGATTGGTCCTGTAAAGCTTGGCACATCACAAGAAAAAAATGGAGCATCTCGCTTGGTTTTTACCCTTGGTCAAGCATGTGCAAATGGGTGCCTTTTAACTGTTGTGGGGCGAGCTGCTTGCAAAGCTATCAAGGAAGTAGAGACTTCACAATCAATGCAATATTGTTTTAAAAGTGCTGCAGTTGTATGGAAAATTCTTAAAGGCCAAAGTCTACCTGGTGTAGCGGCACTTGACCAGGTATGTTTTTTGGATTTAATTGCCTTCTAAAATATATGGTAGTTGGAGTTAATTTCGACATTCAATTGATATTCTACTAGTATTGTTGCAATTTACTAATTTAGCCAAAAATCATCTCACAATTTTTTTATATAGTTGTTGGTATGCTATGTAATGATTCCTTTTGGAAAGATTTAGTTCTTTAGGATTTCCTACCTGTGTAACTAGAGTTGTATGGATTTTATTCTATTCGAAATGAAAATATGGCATCCTATTTACTGGATAGCCAGTCCAAAGTGGCGATCCCGCTCAGGAATCATGATCCCGCATTCTGGAGAGACTATTGCAGGCAGAGCACAATCTTTTAAAAGGGAAACGTGCTCCCACAGGTCATGGGAATGCTGCCATATTTCGTCCTTACTTTTTTTTTTTTTTGGGGGGGGGGCCTGGAAATGTTTTTTTATCCCTTGAAAATAAAAATTACGATTATGCACAATCCAGGCATTTATGTTTTTATTTTTTATTTTGGGACGAAATCTAGGCGTTAATGTTGCTGTCTTGCAACTGTCCGGGAATGGTAAAATACTATTTTGACTTTAACTTATTCATTGAGTAGAAAATATGGTAGTTTAGATAATAGTAAAGTTGTGTAAGGCAAAGTCGTAATTACGATTTTCCACTGTCCAGGCATTAATGATGCTGTCTTGCGACCATCCATACCTTATTGATGTGATCTGATGATTGCCCAAGAATTAGTGTTGTTGGTCTGACACATGACGTGGCTTCTATACACCAAACGGTTTATGAACGACAAAAACACCATTGCTTAGGCAAAAAAATGTTCTTGAATGTAATAGTGAGTGCATATTTGGAAAAGATTGTTTTTGGCTAAAACGTATTCTTAGCTTATTCTGAATTAAATAATAAAAATTCTTAAATTATCTATTGCATGGCATGGCTTTTGTACACCTAAGGATCTCATGTGTGATAGAATTTCTGTTCTGTCCTTATTCTAAACAATGTTGTGGAACACGTTAAGTACAAATTTGGCAGGTAAAATGGTTTATTATTACATATTTACATTCTTAAGTAAAGGATGAACCTTAGGTGGTTGTGAAAAGTATTTATCAACATGTGGCAACACTCAATGCATTTTGATATAAAATAAGTAAAGCAGTTGTATACTGTTAGACCATTTTCCATTGGTACAGAAAAGTCACAATCACCTCTAGTTGTTAGATGTGAAATCTAACATCTTAGGTTTGTCACAAAGTGCGAAAAAATTTCTTTTGAACTTTGAGCCTGGTCAATGGAACAAAGGCAACCACCCAATTTCACATCTTGGTGCAAAATTAATTGTGACCTCCATGTACCAAATGTAAATGGTCTTATTGCATACTTTTCCATAAGTAAATAAGCAAGTATATACAAATGTAACAATCATATGTAATTCTCTAGGCTTAAAAAATCGGCTAAGATGCAAGTAGAGAAAAAATAGTGCATATATAACTGTTTGGGTGTCTTTCTATATCAAAACATTAGATATGGTATCAGAAGACCAGATATGGCATCAAATCAATTGTCGGAGTATGGAGTACTAAACTAGACTACACTATTTCCATCAACATGGGATTGAAATCCAAGGCTGGACATCAGGATCCTATATTACCCAACAAATCCTTAAAAGGTAGGAAATACGATGGTATCTAAGTGGTGGCAACCCACAAACTGTGGAAGCACTCGGTTGACTAGTCAAATAGGTATACAATACTGTGTACACCAGAACTCCTGGAATCTGCAGTAGAGCATCAAAATGGTCTCAAATCTGGGGCCAATTTTGGAGGATCCCAATGATGTGTGATATGAGGCCTCCCTGGCAGAAACCGTGGGTTCAGGATGCCATCATTCATGGCACTAAACTGTCACACAGGCAGTCAATAAGGGAAATCAACCAAACCCTGGCCGGATGGACCAAACTGGGCCAATGTTCCGAGGGGTGCCGAATAAACTCTCCAAAAATCAAGGCACTATGATATTGGATGCCTAAGATATGAGGTTTTAAAGTTGGAGGTCCCTTACAGTGCTCCATTCATGCCTAAAAAGTGGGTTGATTTACCACTGGCAAACGGTGGCCGATGAAGCTGAAACTTGGCAGGATGGTGGCTTGACCCCTGAAAAAGCTTATGTTAAAAAATTAATCTGATACTGTTTGATGCTATTTTTGGAGAGATCTTGAAAGGATACTGTGGGTGGTAATTCATGACGCGTATGGTACCCATGAACACTGCGTGGGTGACTTTTGCATGCACCACACAGGATGATCTCTCAGCTCTTTTTAGGTTGTATCCCCCAAGCCCGTTGGTGAAATGAACTGAAATTTGGAGGGAAGGGATTATTCCTCACTCAATTCCCTTTCTATCGTTATATACATATATATCTTAATGGGGTTAATTTCTTGGATTGATACCAGATACAAGATCAAAGTAGGGATGACATAGGCCTATGCTGTTTGCAGATTGTATGACCTCCACCCTCCTTTTGATCAATTTATCCTAAATTACATTGTATTTGGAGCTGAAAATTTGCAGCTAAACTCCTCACTCAATCTCCCAAACAATAACATAACAATTTGTGTGTTTATTCATAAAATCGAAAGCCTGATTGATGCCCGAATGCAGGAGAAAAGGAATATTGCTGCAAAATTACTTTGGGTCGATCAAATCTCCATAACACCATGGACATGCGGAGTTTTTGGATGAAACTTGAGGCAACAATAACCTCATCGCATTTCTCCACAAGTTGGATCAAACCTCATTGCAAAAAGCATTTTGGCTTGTGTGATGTGAAGGGCATACTCCCACCCTAAGCATATATTCTTTGCGCCGGAAGGGTGAGGCTCATATTCCTCACCTTTGGATTCCACTGTGATCTCTGCACTTCACCACTGCAATTTTCTTTTTGGAGTGTGATCAGGGTATCTTGCCATCTAAAAGGATCCGATATATTTGGATCCAAGGGAACTGCTAAACTCAAACTTTGTAATATTTTGATATATCGAAGATGTTGCCTCTTTTGTGTTTCTTTCTTTGGTTGTTTGGAGTCATATATCAATATAAACACACACACAACATGAAAGGAGCACATCAATAGCTTCTTGCTCTAAAATTATTTTTAATATGCTAGGAAATGTTGATTTCCTTTACAACAGGCAAAAAAGATGTCAATTACTAATGGAGGTGCCAAATTTGTTTCATTCTTCTAGCTTAAAAATTTGTATTTAGCTTGTATGGTTCTTATGGATTTATTTGTGTATACCTAAATAAATATTTTATATGTTATTTTGGTTTCACAATATCTTATATATTTATTATTTGTAATATGTTTCTATGATGTTTATATGTATTCATTGTATAGGCTCTCTTAAACTAGGTTCTAGCAATGAACCATCTACAGCTTCGGCTTCTATTCCTTCTCTCGTTTCCAAAAACTATGGATGAGATGTCTATAAATATTGAAGTAAATTTTTTTGTAATAATTTCAACCACTAATTTTCTATTGTGGTGGAATTTTCATTTGGTTCCTGATGGAATTTGAGATGTTTTGAAAGTTAGATTGTGGAGCCACCCTTGGATGATGCTTAATGATTCAATTGTGTACTATGTTTCGTCATTTTCTTTGGAATGATTTAAATATTGGCACCATTCGATAGTAAAATAGTGTTTCTTAGTTCGGATGTGAAGTGAGCTCTTATTTCTATAGGTTCTAGGCCTATGGCTCTTACCTCTTTCACACTTGATGCTCTTACATCAAGAGTGTGAGAATGGGCAGTGAGAGATGATGAGGTTCTAGCATTATGGCTTTAGGCTAATGATTCATGTCTTTTGTCCTTCATCTCGGTGTAGTAGTCAAGCTTTAGTTTACTGCTTCACTCTAAGGTAAACTAGACATGCTCTGATGAAACATGCAAATTTTATTTTTACATTCTTAACTATGGATTGGGTTGAGGCTGAAGTAATATTTTTTTCATTCAAGGATCTTAAACTTGAGAAAATAACCCCCATTTATGTTTGGGTGTGGTTTGTATAAAATTGAGGCCCTAAATAATCAAATTAAGGCGCACCTTCAAATAGTGGCAAAATATTTTGTTTCAACATCATCAATCTTTATAATGGCCTAAAATTTCTTTTCATCTCTAAGTATAAAATTTAAAGATTAAAAAATAGCGTAGATCGACCTGATCTATGAACACTTGAAAATTGACGGTCTAGATAATACATTACAAGATGCACTATTTTCAAGACTTGAAGTCTATTTTTTCTCATATTACTACATCTTGTCGAGATGATTGAATTTGAGGGTTTTTCAGCATTGAAATAACCTTTGTTAGTAAAGTTTTGAGGTGCGCCTTAAATTGATTGTTTAGGGCCTCACCTTTATATAGATTTTTTCTTTTATGTTTTGTGATAATTAGGGGGCAATCTTCCTTGCTACCAAATTCCGAATCCATGTTCACCAAGAAACTTTTGTACTGTAAATAGGAATCAATCTGTACAAACTTTTCATATGAATGTCGACTTTTTAGTTTTTGGTTTTAGACCTTTATGCATGTGATGGATCTATACCTTATACACGTTTCTAGTGTTGTTGTATTTGTTCTTATGGCTTTACTGTTGATAGTTTATATTGATCTATGCAAGAGAGAGAGTTGTTTTAGTGAAATTTGACACCGTTGAAGACTTTATTGCAGAGCCTGTCCAGGAAAAGACCCAAGTTTTTTCTTTCATACCCTAGGCTGAGTCAGGAGAAATCACACTGATAAGGATAATATTAGGAGTGGTAAATGTACGCCTGTTAATACTGACTTAAAATATAAAATCTCCAATGGTAACATGTTCCGACAAAACCACCAGAAGCCCTTAGCACATTGGCCACACCCACTCCCCATTTTTATACCGAAATTACTTTAGTAAAAACCCCTTGCCTTAGCTTTTACCCTTTGGCAAAGTGTTTATAAGGCTCTATTCTGTTTATTACGCTCTAGCAAATGGGATAGAACCTCTCTTTGGTCAAAATCTCAAAGATAAGCTATTTTCTAAATATCCTTTGGTAATATCTCGACTTTTTAGGTTCGTGACTTCTCATGAAATTAGTCATAAGGGCCAAAACACGTTCAAGAATCTATTTTAGAGAGGGAAGTTGAAGGCTCTAAACATTTCGAAACCTCCTGGTCAAAATTCATATTTTCTACTGGTGAAAGCTTAAATATCCTCCACCTGCAGTTTTTAATACTTGGCAAGGGATTATGTATGAAGATCAATCTAGACTTATCTAGAACAACACGTGGCTTCATGAATGCCGACATCTGATAAGCATCAACCCTCGAACTTGTTATAAGTTACTGGGTTCGGCTCCCACGACAAACACTACCACGTGATTTTGGGGCATGTTAAAGTAACAGTTTGATGCGAGTTTATAGAAAATTACTTGCCTCCAAATAAAAGACACACAGAACACATAGAGACATATACAGGTATTTGTGTACACAGACACATTGGATACATACAGAAGACATACAGGCTGACACAACAAGATGAAAAAGAAGGCCCTTCCGATGTATGAGAAGTATCCTATACTTTTCTTTTAAACTTTTACCAATCTGTAATTGATTAAATCGCGGAATTTACCTCTCCCCCCCCCCCCCCCCCCCCCTCCCCTATTAGTTGATGTGTGAATGTAATTAACAAGGTATCTGAGGACACCTTGAAATCTTTTTACCCAAAAATAGTAGGAAAGCTTTGGTTAAGGTTAATCATCTAAACAGGGTGGGGTGGTGCTTGAGCATCTCTTGAGTCATGTTTTCCTATCTTTGCACTGGACTCCAAAAATCCCCCAACAATAGTGTAGTTCAAAACTGCAAATGTTGTTGTTGCACAGTTAAGACAATGGCAATATGAACTCTCGTACTTCCCATTTTTCTTATGTGTTTCAGATAAGCCCCTTTTAAGTAACCTCATTTTATGAGTTTGTTTAGTATTTTTTTGTAAAGTTCATTCTTGATCTATAATTTGGTTTGTTGGCTGATCTTGATAGCATATTTCCCAGATGTTATTTTTTAAAGTTCATTTGAGGTAAGGTTGATTTCTTGTATTTATCGCTTTCCTTTCCAATAAATCTCGAAATTGTGTAGAGCTTTCAAATTATGTTCGTTAGTGTATACCATTGCTTCATATCTTGAACAATTGTGATAACCTTTTCATATTCAAGTCACTATAATGGAAGATTTTCTTATTACGTCTGTAACTAATATGCATAACATGGAACATGAAGTATTTTTTTGTACTACTTTGGGCCTTGATCATGTTGTTTCAATATTATCTCATTGTATTTTTGTATAGTGGTGTCACATATTTTGTCTTTCAAGATCTGAGATATTGTTTTGCAGGCTTACCCGTATGTACTTAACTGGAGTTCTATATATGATGATCCTTCTGGACCTTTGATTGTTGACATTGGGAGCGGTACCATTCTTGTCTAGCTAATCCGACTTCATGTTTATTGTTTACATTCGGATGTTTACTATTGTATTTTGCCTTATTTTCTGTTGGGTTTTGTGGCCCTTATGGCCGTGAGAGCAAAGAATTACAATGGATTCTACCTTTAGTGGGAGTGTATGCGTTGTTTCACTGACCTAAGTTAGGCGGTCTATGGCCTTGGTCATATCGAAAACCCTCACCCCTAGGCATATGGCACTATAAAAGAGATTTTTGAGAGAGTCATCCCTTTTTGAGGTCGGAGAGATGCTCAAGGGATGGTTTATAGGTTCAGAGAGCTTCATGGTCTCCTATGTGCAGATGTAGACTTGTAGGGGTGAGGTCTAAATCCTCAAAGACTTCTGCACGGCATGTAGCATGGTAACTGCATTACTATAAGCAACCCTGCAAAGGGAGACATGTATATGTTTGTAGAGAGAGGCCCCTTGCACTATAGCGATATGTGTGTGTGACTTGCTTGTATGGGGGGGAACCTGTAATCCACATTCTCGAACCATGGTTCTTGAGAAAAAAATGTGTATACAAGTTGAGCTGGTTATGGAGATTTACAACAAAGCTGGTTTTTGAGATTAGAGATGCTACAACATCATACAAAGTAATCAAGACCTATATTGGAGCAGAAAATATGCACTGTTTGATACATTTCTCTCTTCTGGTGTGAGGGGATACTCCATCATTGCATTGTTTTGTATACTATTGCATTTAGCTCTCAAGAGTTTATCATTCCCTCACCTATAATACTTTTAATGTTTCCCAATTAATGACTTCGTAGAGTATGTCCTCGTTCATATGCCCTCGCACACATGTGTAAGATAATTCCTGATTTTTGGGTTATTGAAATTCATCTTCATCTTTGTTTTCATTTTGAACAAGCTTTACAACTGAGAAATCATTGCTCATTAGAGATATCTCGTGCCTTTATAATTCCCTTCTTTGTAGTGAGTTATATTTTGTATCATTTTTCTTGAAGTTTGTTCAACATATCTTGTTATTATTTGTAACATATCTTGTTATTTAAATGAATAGGAAATGGTTTGTTCCTTCTAAGAATGGCTAGAACGTGGAGTAGCCTAAACTTCCTTGGGCTTGAGATCAACAAAAAGGTAGTTTTTTTTGTTTCTATTTTTCCAACTTTTGATTTCTTGCTGAAACATGGTTATCAAAGACATTTTATCTTGATGCAGCTTGTGCACCGTTGTCTAGAGTCTGTTCAGAAGTTCGGGCTCAGAAATGGGTGAGTCCTTCTATTTTTAACTGACATTTATCTATTTCTTGGACGTACAGTTCGATGATTACTTTAAATTAGGGGCCTTATTGCATTTAGATTGTAGTAAAGTCACACATTGAATGGAATAATGACACTCTCTCTAGAATTCCTTTAAAGTACAATGACCCAAAATCTCTCCAAGGAAGCCTGTGATGCTTGCTTGATACATTTATATCTTTCTTTAGTCGACTGATTAGAGACTAATCTGACAGATGACAAACAGGCACGTGAATGTAGATATAACATTGAACCATCATTAAGAAACTTTTTACTAACAACCATTTGATGGAAATCTCATCTACGGACTACTTAAACTAAGTAAAACTGAGTACGGAGCATCTCTCGGTCAATCGAATCAGCAACCAAATTGATCTTCTAAATTCTTTCTCTTCTTTACCCCTCTCAACTCCTCCTCAACAAAAAAAAAGAAAAAGAGGAGGAAAAGAAAAAGAAAAAGAGTAGGAAAAGAAAAAAAAAGGGAAAAAACGAAAAAAGGGAATTATCTTTCACTTTCTAGTTAATCTCTTCTGACTGCTGGGCCTTTAACTAGCATAGACTTCTGGACCTGGTCGTTACTTCCATCACCATCTGCCCCAGAAGCTGTAGACTTCACAATCGATCACAGTTTAATCTCAAAAATGGGTATAGCCAAACTTGGGAGGGGCTTTCCGCTATGCACGTTAGGCGACCCTTGGCTACTTCCATCATCTTCAGTGGCACTTTTATCTCACTAGAAATCAGAGACAACAGGCTCATCATTATAGTGCAGTGGCCCGAAAGCTCACTCCCGTTCACCCTTTCGACTGCAGAGGCCCAATTGCCATTTCAGATAGCCCGGATTGGCCTCTTGGTCTTCAAAAATTAGAGATTGCAACTGCTGTACCATCTTGCAGCAGCCTGAAGCTCTCACACCTGTTCTTCCACTTGGTTGTTGAGGCCCAAATCTTACTTCAGATTGCTCGGAGAGGACTCACATTCACCGCAGTCAGCAACCACAATTGGAGGCTCTCGCTTTTAACCTTAAGGCATTATGTTCCTAGAATCGTGATCGCATCTGTTGGTCTTTTGTTGGGCTCTGCCCCTTTTTTTGTGCTTTAGGTTTTTTCTTTTCTCCTTCTTCCTCATCTCTTTTACATTTATTGGGCACAGTCCACTTTTTCTTCATTAGTTTTTCTTTTCTTCTCAATCTCTACTTCTATCTCTTGTTATCTGAGCATGCAATCTGTGGGATTGCCTTCTTTACGATTAGAAATATCGCTTGGTGATGCTTCAGCCAAAATATTCTGATCAGGGATATTTGATATAATAGTTAAGCAGTTGAAACTTGGATAGGTTGAAGAGTAGGCTGGTAAAGCAAAATCAACCCTTCGAGACACACTCAACTCAAAGGAGTAAAATTTTGTGGACTTTGCCCTTTAGACGTCCTGTGATTCCAAAACTTGGAGTAACTTCTCCCAGTGTTCGTATGGTACAGAAAAGTGATGTGATCCAATAAGTCAATTCCCATTCTTGTATAAGGAAAATGTCCATCTTCTGGAGATGAATGGATGCAAAATGCTGTGAAGTCTGTGATGTATTTCATCAGAGTATTGTATATCACTAGAGTATTGTCACACTAGCTTTTACTTTGACCCATTCATTTACTTCCTTACTTGTACTGATGTTGTCTCCTATTTATCCGAAACAAAATAATGCATGTATATAAAGGTTTGCATTAGTGTGATGAGGTGTTTTGTTCAATTACTTCGTTTGCTAAAATCATCCATGTCATGTAACTCTATATATATACTAGGCTTTGGAGGTGGCCATCACATAATTGATATATAATTTATATACATTTGTAAATTGTAATCTGCTGCATAAGTTAGCTTGCAATATTTTTTTTGGTAGGAAGAGCTAAATATTTTAATGGATCTTTGCACCATCTTTTGCAGACACTTTATTTCGACAAATGCCACAACAACATTCCGCTCTATAGTTTCCAGTTATCCAGGCTTTTTACTGCTTGTTTCAGTTCAGGTATTGTATACCCTAGATGCAAGCGCTGAGTCTTTATTAATTTTAATCATCGTGTTTTAATTATGATTACTTCCCTTCCTATTTCAACAAATCATTGGCATTCCGGCTTCAACAATTTACTTTAACTCATTTTGTGAATAACTCACTAATTCATCTCTGGCACAATTTCACTAATAAGGCATTACATAAAATTTCCGTGTCTTATCTCTTGCTGTAAAGTAATTTCACTTCTAACACTTCATGGTAAATGTAGGAACAGTTCTACTAAGTTGGTGAGACTAACGTGCTATTTAATTAGGGGCCTTTGTTCTTGGACTGAGAATTAGGGACTGACTTCAGAATAACTTAATCTCTCATATGAATTTGATTTTCAATTTCTTTTCTGCTAAATTTCTTTGAAGATCAATCATGGTATATATTTGCTCTGTCCTTTTATCTCAAACTTCCCTGTATGTTGTAAATCCTCATGTAAATTTACCCTCAATAATTTGTCAGTGCATCAAAGTTCTATTGCGTAAATTGGCTTGGTGTAAAAGCATTCCGTGTATTTGAATGGTGTTGCAGCTATCGAGATGGAAGCTTCCCAGATCTTAACATCAGAAGTTCATTTGGAAATGTATCTGGATTGACCATTGCCTCAACATTTGTAAATTGGGAAAATTTCTAGATCAATAATGTACCAATATGAAAATTATGATTGGTAGGCATAAAAGGATTAGACTTCAGATGGTGTTTTTGTAAGAGTTCAGGCCCCATATTTGTCCTCCAGAATATCATGGTTTCTTAGACTTCAGTACTGTTAATGGTGAATGAAAGACCTGGATATTATCAATTGAGGTGTCTTTGGTGATGTCCCATTTAGTTGAAGGTCTCCTGAATATTTGCTCCCATATGCGATTGCTTGAATGAGATCTCCTTCGTTGGAAGGTACACGTATTAGCCCTTTTTGTGGCTATTTGGAAGGAAAGAAGCAGCAAATTTGTAAGGGCTTTGTCCTGCTTCAGACTCATTATTATGACCTCTATAATCTTTAGGTTCTTCATTATACCTTGAAATCTTTGAGATGGTGCTGTGTCTTATCACGGCACATGCTTTGAGAGAGAATGCTTCCCCATGAGCTTTTGTCGGCTATGCCTTGGCTATTAGTCCTTAATGGTCACCTTCGTGGATTCATTTTCAAAAATACAAAAAGATATTAGGCACTTTGTGAGTTAATTCGGCTTGCATACACCATCATGAGCCTCCACCAACCTTGAGGGAAACTCATGGTTTTGTTGGGTTTACTGTGGCTGTGTAACTGTTGCCTTTTCATTTATGAGTGAAGGTGACTTTTGTCAAGTGACAATTATTCGAGAGAAAGGGTGCTTATGTTATGTCAATTGTTATTTTAAAATAAACATTTTCTTGGAAGTTATTGACTTCCTACAGCTTGGAAATATAGGAAATTATGGGGTGATCAAGTATAAAGGTAAAAATTGGTCAAACCTTGGTTGGAGGAGGTCTTTTCCTTTCTCCTTGAGAAGTTCAGAGAGAAGGGAAAAAACCTCCACATGGTCTTTAATGATTTAGAGAAAGCTTATGATAGAGTGCCGAGGGATTTAATTTGGTGCGTGTTGGAAAAGAAAGGAGTCTCCAAATGCTATATTGACATTGTCAGAGATATATATGAGGAGGTATTAACTAGTGTGTGGACAACTAGAGATAAGTTAGTTTTCAGTGACAATAGGCCTATATCAAGGGTTAGCGTTGAGTCCCTATCTCTTTGTTTTAGTCATGGACGGGTTAACTAGGCCACTACAAGATGAGTTACTATGGTGTATGTTGTTCGCGGATGATATAGTTTTGATCGATAAGACTAGAAGAGGCGTCAACGCAAAGTTATAACTTTAGAGGGATGTTCTAGAATCCAAAGGTTTTAAAATTAGTTGGACTAAGATAGAATATATGGAAGGAGTAGAAATGAGGAAGTAGTTAAGATTGATGGCCAAGAAATACCTAAAAGAGCGTATTTTTTATATCTTGGGTCGATAATTCAAGAAAATAGAGAGATTGAGGAAGATGTCGCTAGTAAAATTAGAGCTCGGTGGGCGAAATGGAGATATTCATCTGAAGTTTGATGTGATCACCGCCTACCAATAAAGCTGAAGGGAAAATTCTTTCGAACAACTGTTAAACCAACTTTGTTTTATGGGAAGGAATATTGTGCGGTCAAGAAACAACATTCCCATAGGATTAGTGTAGTTGTGATGAGGATTTTGAGATGGATGAGTGGCAAGACAAGAAAGTATATAATTCAGGAAGAATATATTCGTGGGAGCTTCATTGTGGCTTCAACAGGTGATGAGATGTGAGAAATTAGTCTTAGGTGGGCTGGCTATATGCAACATATATTTAATACAATACCGGTTAGGAGGTGCGATTTAGTTCAAGTGGAGGGTTCTAAAATGGCAAGGGGAAGGCCCAAAAGGACATGGATTGAAGTAAGAAAAGATATGTGGACTTAATATCTTACTGAAGGGAAAATTCTATCGAACAACTGTTAAACCAACTTTGTTTTATGGGAAGGAATATTGTGCGGTCAAGAAACAACATTCCCATAGGATTAGTGTAGTTGTGATGAGGATTTTGAGATGGATGAGTGGCAAGACAAGAGAGTATATAATTCAGGATGAATATATAATTCAGGATGAATATATTCGTGGGAGCTTCATTGTGGCTTCAACAGGTGATGAGATGTGAGAAATTAGTCTTAGGTGGGCTGGCTATATGCAACATATATTTAATACAACACCGGTTAGGAGGTGCGATTTAGTTCAAGTGGAGGGTTCTAAAATGGCAATGGGAAGGCCCAAAAGGACATGGATTGAAGTAAGAAAAGATATGTGGACTTAATATCTTACTAATGGTATGGCCTTTGATAGAGCAGAGTAGCGGAACAAATTTGTGTAGCCAACCCAAATAGTTTGGATAAGCCTCGAATGATGATGATGACGATGAAGTGTTGAAACCTTGAGAAGGTTTAAATCAGGAACCAACATAGGAGGCTTTATGAGTTCACTAGGAGTGGTTGCCACAAATATGTGTGGACTAGTTTTATGAAAAATTGAAATATCATTTCTAGAAAGTGTTTTGCGCCAAGATGCCTAAATATGGGTACGGACTCAGGGAACAGAAATATGAGTGGAAATTTTTGTACATTGACTACATATTTGGTATTTGGATGACTATGGAGGCCTACTTAGGACTTAAAAAGGCTACCAAGGGGAAGTGATCAACTGCTAGGGTGCTTGAAAATTCTGCCAAAGTATGCTTCTGAGCACATGAAAACAAGCCCTTGACTTTTTCTGTGTGAAATGAAATCTTGAAATTTCAAAGTATATGGATCCAAGTATGTCTGTTTTCGTTGCCGTAAAATTGATGCAACAGTTAGTTTTGCCAGTTAAGCAATAGTTCCAAACAGAAGGGAAGGAAAGGAGAGTTTTAAGATGTTTCAAAGAAAAAATACAGAAATACAATGCATGGAGTCTTCCCTTAACTTCTTATGTCCTGATTTCCAAATTGTTTCCTTAAGTTTAGTGCTGAATAGTTATGTGAAGTAAGCAACAAAATACGCCCAAGTTGACTTTTATAAGTAAATCAGATTTCTATAGCATCTCCCCTACATTTGTATGAAAACCCCTTGACACTAGGGACATTCACATTGAACTTCTGAACTCAAGCATGAAGACCAAGCAGTGTTCAGTAAGCAACTCAATGCATGCAATTAATCCACCTATTGAACATATTTCCTATAATGCAGATAAGCTGACTAAATTGGCTTGATAAAATACCTATTTTATCTGGCACTTTTAAGTCCCTTATCCTTGCTGAGTCATGTATCATATCATTTCATTAGTAATTAATGTTAATATTGAAGTGAATGGTTTCTTCCATTGTGTGAAAAATGGTTCTACCATAATTCATTATGAAATATGCAACATATGCCTTTTTTTCATGCAGTAAGTGCTGCATAAATTTTCTCCTAAATGCTATTGTGGTATTAGTATTTGGCATCAAATTCAGGGTTAACTTAGACTTTGTTCGTTAAGTGCCCAGATCCAGATTTCAACAAAAGTGACCATAGGTGGAGAATGCTGCAAAGGACACTCATCGAGGCAATCACTGACTTGCTTTCTGGGGAAGGAAAGGTAATATCTTTTTTACTCACCTAAAAAAAAGGTAATATCTTTTGGTTGCAACATCCCCTGCCAATCAATCTGTCAATATATTCCTTTCTACATTTATAACATTTTATTTTTCGTTTTTTAGTAACCTTGTGCAAATATAACTCCTATCCAGATTTCTCTATTTGAATTTTTCTTATAATATATTCTATAAGTCTATTTGATTTTTTATTGAGTAATAACTATTGAAATTGCTTCTATAGTTGAATTTGAAATTCTAATTCTATCAATTTTTGTTGTGGCATTGCAGAGTAGTGAACGGTGATGCCATAATAGATAAAATATATTAAAGTAATATGTGAGGGATGAAAGAGTACGAGAGAGATTTAGATATAGAAAGAGAGAGAAAGTTAAAGAGATGTGAGAGGGACAGAGAGTCATGTAAAGAAGAGGAGAGAAGGGTCATGGTTTTTTATCCTACTGACGCCCCACACCTTGCTTATTTTTTTTTATGTTCATCATCATTATCATCAAAGCCTTATCCCGACTATTTGAGGTCTGTTATGCCAATTCTATTTCGTCATTCTTTTCTATCAAGGCCATACCCTCAGTAAGACCATAAGTTCCCATATCTTTTCTCACTACATCCATCTATGTTCTTTTGGGCTTTCCCTTTGCCCTTTGAGAACCTTCTACTTAAACCAATTCACACCTCCTAACCGGTGCTGTATTGGGTCTACGCTGCACATGGCCAACCTACCTAAGTGCACTTTCCCTCATCATATCGCCATTTGAAGCGACACCGATGGTTCCTCGAATGTATTTATTTTGAATTCTATTATTTTTTGTCTTGTCACTCATCCATCTCAACATCCTCATTTTAACTATACTCATCCTATGGGTAGGTTGTTTCTTGAACACCCAACATTCAGTCCCATAAAGCTAAACTGTCCTTAAGTAATGGAAAAGACAAATAAGTCCTTAGGGAGTTAAATATAAAAAGAAATAAATAAAAAATTAATTATTCATAACACTCCCTTCAAGATAGTGCATAGATTTCTGTCATGCCTTGCTTGCTTAAGATCATTTGAAGTTGAAACAAGGTACATTTGACAAATAAGGTATGTTAGCATGACATCAAATATACGCATTCTATGGACAACACCACTGGACCTCACAAACCAAGCTCAAGGGCACTATTTTAGTCCATAAATAGCCCTTCTCAAGCAACAAACTTTTACTTCACATCCAAGAGGACAAAATTTTGGTCGAATATCCTATGCACTTCTTCCTATAACTCCCATGAAGGAATGAATTCTTGGCATCCAATTCATGCAAGAGCCACTCTAGGTTAGTAGCGAGAGACAAAAGCACCGAAATGGAATTCATTTTGTTACAGGGGCAAGTGTTGCTTGGCAGTCTAGTCCATAGGTCCGAGTAAACCCCTTGGCAACTAATCTCGCATTATATCAGTCAATAGTACCATCAGCCTTGTGCTTCACGGTGTAGACCCATTTTCAGCCATCCAACTTCTACCCCTTGGGAGGGTCTACCAGTTCACAAGACCTATTCTTGAGTAATACCCTCATCTCCTTACAGATAGCCTCCTTCCACATGGGATGAGTTAAAGCCTTCGTAACATTGGAAGGAGTAGAAATAAAAATAAACAGGACACGAAAGCATGATAGGAAGGAGACAAGGACTCATAAGAAATAAAATTGTTGATCGGGAGATTAGTCCAACTGCATTTACGTTTTTGTATTGCAATGGACCACATTGAGAACTGATGGAATTAGAATTAGAATTACCTGGATCAAAGTTGTAACCGGCTTAGAGGCATGTCAGTTGTGGTGGTTTCCACTTCTTTTTGTTTCTGTCGAGTGTAGACTTTTAATTCTTTTTTCCTAACTTACAATATCCTAATGCTAAACCCCTACTATCCTCCTAAGCGCCAGAATTAGAAAAATGGGAACATGAAGGGGAACATGAGGTCTCTCTTCCAAACTCTGCTCCCCATGAAGAATGGTAAGGAGAAAAGGTGTGGACTCAAAGAAGGTTACATCCTTCAAAATAAATTTCTTCCCTTAACATTGGATCAAAATACATTTAAGAGATTTAGGGTCCAACTTTATATGATTTGGATAAAGAACATGAGCAAAGAAAATACAACCATAGTCTTCAGGAGGAATATTAAAATGTGGACAATCTGGACACAAAAGTTTAAAGGGAAATTTCTAGTCTAGAGCATGAGAAGGCATCTGATTGATGAGGTTGGCTGCAGTAAGTACAACTTCTTATCAGTATTTCTTGGACACATTCATACTCAAGAATAGCATGGCTAATTTTCAAGAGGTCTATTTTTTCTTTCAGTTGCCCCATTTTGTTGCGAAGTATATTAACAAGAATTCTAATATTCTATGTCATGTCCTTCAAGATAGGATAGTAAGTTACCATTGCAGTACTATCCACCTTGATTAGACCTAAGTACCATCACTTATAGTATCAAACTGTTTATGGATCATCATATGAAAGAGCTTGAAGATATTAGGAACTTCAATTTTGGTCTTCATAAGAGAGGCCTATATACACTGAGAGTAATCATTCACAAAAGAAACAAAACACCGATAACGAAAAATAGAAGTAATAGTAGAGGGACCCTACACATCAGAATGGACAATAACAAAAGGAACAATACTTTTATTGTTATTGGTACAAAAAAGAGTTTCTACAATGTTTTAAAAATTCACAGACTTCACATTGAAGCTTTGACCCACTAGTAGAAATAAAGACTCAGGAATAAAATTTTCAGTGACTGAAAAGACAAATGATCAAGTTGGAGATGCCACGGTCAAATCCGATCTTTATTAACATTAATGCTGGACTAAAGAGCTTGAGGATTAGTAGGCAAGTCAATAACATAGAGAACGCTAGCTTCATGATCATTGCCATATGTCTTCCTTTTATCTATGTCCTGAAAAACACAGTGTGAAGGAAAGAAGGTGCACTACAATTTAGACTCTCGGTAATACTATTGAAAGAAGGGTGAACATGAAGAACTGATGCTGATGATGGAGACAATTGAGGGAAATTTTTTGCAGTTCCTTTCAAGTAATGGAAGAAAAGGATCCATCAACAATTTTAACTTTGTCTCTACCATAACATAGAGAATATTGAGAAAACAAGGGGGCATACTAATCATATAATCTATAGCTCTAGAATCAATGATCTAGGATTGTCCATACTGATAAAGAGGGATATGATTAGTAGAAGCATGAATACTTGAGTGGGCAAAGGATGGTGTAGAGGTAGTAGATGAGCCATCTAACTATGCAAACAATCGATGAGGCTCTCAATATCCTCCTTAGGAACTGTTATCATCTCCTTTTGGGCACAATATGAAGGTTGAGCTTCATTGGGTAGTGCTTGATCTATATTAATAATTTTTTGTCCACAATTAGATGAAGCATTATGTGCTTTGAATTGTTTAGGGAGATTTTGAATTTTGCTGGTCGACCAACTAAATCCCAAGAATTCTCTTTAATGTGGTCAATTCTACCACCATGATCACATTTCAACTTAATTTTATCTCCTTGATAGGGACCCCCTTTTCCAAATTTTCGAGGTCCACCCGCTTGTTGTTCCTTGGAGGTAATGAGGTTGGGACAAGGGCCGAATGATCCATTGGTTTTGTAGGCAGCATGACATGTTTTTCTGCTTTCCTCACTTTGGAGTAAGGAATTTAATTGATTGATAGAGGTGAGATTATCCTCATTTGAGGATTTAAAGTCCAGCTAAGTCAAACTCGGGGTTCAGTCCAACCTAAAACACAAAGATATGATTGTGTGCCCCAAGCTCATTGTATTTATTCCATCTTGCTTACTGCCTGGTTTAAGCATTTGATAATGATCCAACTCCTCCCATAGGCTGCGAAGCGAAGAGAAATATGTTGTTAAGAGACTGCTCCTCCTATTGAAGATGGCATATCTCCTGCCTCAATTAATACATGGGACATGTTCTTGGTTTGGGAGTAAGTTCTAGGTTCAAATCCATGATCTCTCTTGCAGTCTGAAGAAAAAGAAAACCCCTACTAATCAATGGGAGCATTGAGTTCAACAACCAAGATATTATAATCAAAATTTATGTTTTCCACTTCTCATATGAGGGATTTAGCTCTTCATTGTCAATAATTTTTTAATTGATATATATCAACTCTCTTTTTCCACTAATAAACATTTTAGCGGACTGTGCCCATTCCAGATAATTTATCCCATCAATTTTAACAGTTGTAATCGGCAGTCCGAGGTTTTCTCCATGGATACCCATGTGAGAGGTCACACCTAGAGTACAAGAGATGGTAGAAGAGTGCTTTGAACCACCGGTATTGGACATATCAGCTACTACATAGCTTATACACACCAGAAAACACTCACTGATTAATATAGACAGCCACTTGATTGATATTGATTAACAATATATCTCGATAAAACACTCGTGATTAACACAATGTTAACACTTCACTTCACAAAGAGATCCGAGACCATGCATACAAGATATCTCGATAAAATATAAGTCTTGAAACTCATGACCAGAGGCACGGTATATTATAGAAGCCCAACGACCAATTTTGAAGCACCAAAAAGTCCCAGCCAGTTTTAGGGTTTTCAGTTCGACATCACAAACTTGACACAGATATAAAGTAACCATGAAATTAGGGTTTGATGCACCATATAAATTTTTCATATCTGAAATTTTAATCCACATAAACCAGATCTAGGGTTTTAGCCACCATCAATATTAAGATATGGGTTTTCCAGGTCTAAGGTTTCGATCCACACCAACTAGAGGTTCTGCGACCATCAGTTTTCAGATCTCGGGTTTTGAGCCACATCAAAAAAATCCATGAGAAGAAGCATACCGTACCATTAGGGTTTCTCAATCTATACCTGTTTTGCTGGGTCTAGGGTTTCTAGCCATACATCTATTGGAGACCTTCGCATGGTCAGTTTCCATCAGGGTTTCAAACAAATATCCTGAAACATCCTGCTATGGTATTAAGATAAAATACAACAAAGTAATATGTAAGAGATGAAAGAGTTTAATAGAGAATACGATCTATTAAGAGAAAGTTAGAGAGAGGTAGGTGAAAGAGAGAGAGAGAGAGAGAGAGAGAGAGAGAGAGTCACATGAAGAAGAATAAGAGGAGAGAAGGGTCACCGCTTTTGGTCCTACTTACCCCTGATGCCAACTTATTTTCTTTTATATTAGTAATAAAAAGTGTAAAGTACAAACCAATTATTCACCATATTATTTCCCTGTAGAAAATCTTGAAATCCATTTTGGAAGTTAAATATTTCAGGATTCTGTGGTGTCCATTGTTCAGAAGTGGAATTATTTCTTGTTTGCATATGAAGGTATTCCTACAGTCTGACATAAAATCAGTTGCAACAAGAATGAAACAGCAATTTATAAGATATGGAAGGGGAAAGCTTTTGGTTGATGTAGATGGGATTGGTGTTGAGTATGATGGAGAAGGATGGCTCAAACATAATCCATTTAGTGTTCAGTCAGATTGGGAGCAACACGTGATTGATCGTGGGGATCCAATGTACAGAGTTATGCTTGCTAAAGCTGATGGAAATTAAGTAAGATCAGTGTAGCTCTTTATTATTTTGTCAGGTTGATGCTAAAATTAGAATTGATGTTAAATGGAACACCATATAAGTTGCCTGGTTTACTGGATCTATAAACTGGTTTCATTCTACAGAGGTTAATTCTCAGTCTAATCTTTTTTGCTTTATTTTTCACTTGTTCCATAAAGGCAGGTCTCAGACAACTTAAAGTAATTATTTTTCTTGTATTGACTCTTCATCCAACCTTGGAGGCAACAAGTGAGTTGATCCTTGAGCATATGCTAATTGAAGATATCTGGGTAAACATGTTTGCGGAGTTTTGTGAAGACTAGAACATCAGTCCACATTGTATCAAGTGCATGAACTACAATGGCATAAATTAAGTTCTAGAACGTTTTCTATGTTTTTACCATCTTCATAATTTGCTGTTTGTTTTTGCTATCTTCATAATTTTGCTGATAACTTTATCATTTTGTTAATAAATGAAATATTACCAAAAGTATTTAAGTCATTAGAATTTGTGCATGAACCTATAACAAATGTTCATGCAATCTCAAGCTCACCTGTGGATGCTCTCTAACATTGCACTCTTGCCTGGACAACATTCAGCAATTATCTCCTCTGATCATATCTATTGTTACTCTGAAAATGCTACCAGCCTATGGGGGATATCTTGAAAGAGGACTCTCTCAGACTATACTTGGTAAGTGCCTGTATCATGCTCAAACTGTATTTCTTAGACTTAGAAATAGAAAAAGTGTGACTGAGCCAGTGAATAAATTAAGAAAATGTTGTGTATCTAACCAATATTCTTATAGAAACCCAAAAACAGAGCAGAACACCGAAGCTTAATGGGTCTCATGATGATCGCCAAGATGTGTTCTAGCTCATGAACATTGAGAGCTATGTTATCGTTGGACCTAAACTAGCAGTAGGCCACTTACCAAAGACAGAACTCAGAACTTACTTTCCATGGAAACCACAAAAAAGATATTTTTTTGGGTTGAAAACCACAAAAAAGATTGAGTGCCTGTTTTAGATAAATGTCCAAGATTGCCATGTAATTCACTGAAATTAATCTAAGGTGTTTCCGATTTTGTTTAATAAATAGATAATAAGAAGTAAACAAAGATGAAAAAGCTAATTTGTGGGCAGCGGCAAATGTGGAATCAGTAACAAAATTGTAGCAAAATAACTTGGGCATCAGAGACTCGGGGATTAAATATCAATAAAAAAAATCTGGGACAGCATGAGTGACTCCTATTGATGATGAGTGGAGGGTGGGTTCCTTGAGTGGAGGGTGGGTTCACTTTTGACCATGTGCTGTGTTTTTTATTAGTTTGTACATGTGAGAGAAAGGCTTTCACCTATGCTTCCACATATGCTCACTGAGAGTCATTTATATCGCAGGATAGAACTCTCTGAGAAGGTTCTTTCCCGTTTGTGTACTGCTTTCATGCATTTGTCTCATGGGAAAGTGGAAGATACTGTAGCAATAGGGTAAAGGGTTTTCAGCCTTTCCCAGCTAGCTATTTACTTTCCGAGAATGCCGCTTCATACCTATTTAGGTATGAAAGTGCTTTCTCAGGTGACATTATGCTATTCTCTGGGAATGAACTCTTCCAAGGCCCCGAGGAAGTGCTTTCCAACAAGACAAGCATGCCCTCATTGTTTGCAACCCTTTCCAGGACCCTCAAACCCATCTGAACTTCTCCCATCCAGGGAATCTGGAGCCCATAAATCTGATAAGTAGTTTTGGTTGGTAATGTAATTTTGGAGTTGTGTATCCTAGAAACTGATGTGGCTGTAATTATTGGATCTCAGCCTTTCCTATACCCAGACATCCTTAGCCCACTCCATGCACGAGGCGGTCCATTCCATCTAGAGATCTCTTTTTTGATATGTTAGAAGTATAGTTGGTAGGAGTGGAACCTGTGACGTCACTCAGTGGTTCCTCCACCCTGACCATCCAAAACTCAGGCCCATTCATTCAACCTAGAGATACCCAAAAAGAGAAATAATGAACACGGAGCATGTCTCTTGAGGTCGCCCATAGGTCTCACACACCAACTTTTTGAAAAACTAACTTGGCATTGTTTGAAGCATTGAAACTAGTGCTAAAGCTGAAAAGGAAGCTCGAGGTATAAGAAGGCAGGAATCATGTACTGGTTTTCTTTCATAACCCAACCATATTTCTTTTCAAAATGATATACTATTTTTTTGCACACTTTTATTCTCAATTAGTTAATGCACTTGCTGAATTCAAGATCAGTTTAGTGAATGGTTTTATGGTGTTTATGTGGCAGCACTCTAAAATAATGAAGGGACATTATTATCTTGTAAGTTGGTTCTCAGCAGATTTTTTTAAGGCCAGGCTTAGTATTCTAATAAAGCTGAGACCTCGTAATTCTTTCCATCTAGAAATTTGTTATGGTAAAACTTACTATGCTTCCTCACCCATATATACTTTTCTTACATCCCCCGTCCCCCAGTCTTCCAATCTAAATGAATGGCTTGGATGTCTTCAACTATAATGTCACAAGTGATCCACTGACTGTTTGATCTAGTTATGACGTCTCGGAGTATTTTATTTTTAATTTTTTCTACAAATCATATGAATATGATGCAGCTAAAAAAAATTGAAAATATAATTTGAAAAATAAAATAAATAAAATACCCTTGAAAGTTTCATTGGGATTGGGGCCATCTTAGCGTCCATTCAAATAGGACGGTTGGGAGATGGGTGATGTACGAAAAATTTATATGGATGGAGAAGTATAGTAAGTTTTCCCATTGGTTATAGACTTACTAATGTGGGGGACAACCTATTGGACACAACCCAATTTATAGTATTGTACAAAGATTTTATAAAAGGGAAAGGTTTTTATACTTTCCCTACAACATAAAAGATATATGCATCCCCTCTCATCGGTTAGTATTTTTTGTTTGAAAAATGCTTAATTATATTTCAAAACATTACTTTGGTTTTATTATACTTTCCTAAAATACCTTTGTAGAGAGACGAAGGGTTTGAGTCCTACATTGAAGAGGAGAGAGTTTGTTAAGTTGTATTTAAGAACACGTATTCCTACACGATATACTCTAAATACAAAGGAGAGGGGAGGCGCATGTATGGAGGACACGAATTGTGTGACGTACATGTACATGTGCATGTGTGTGTGTGTGCGTCTGCGAGGGCAAGGGTGAGGGCGTGGGCCCTTGATGACGCACTTTTCACTTTGTGAGTGCTCGTGGCTCGTTAGCTTTTTGTGAGCCCGGCTCGTAGGGAGATCCAACGGTTATCTAGCTGTTGATGCGTGTGGGACATCCAACGGTCATTTGGCCCTCCTACCCGTGCGAGTTACAGACTTAGAACAATTTTGTAGCCTCTCTCACTAGACCATTCTCTGCAATTCCAGCAAGTAAACTAGTGTGGTAAACTCTCTCTCTCTACTCAATTTTCTCTCTCTCTCTCTCTCTCTCTCTAATGCATCAAGACTTTGGTGTCTAGTGTGTGGGTTCCAAACTTGGGTGCATAGAGCTTAGGAGCATTGTAAACGACCTCTCTGTTTTCCTGCATCCCGAAGACGAATTGCCCTTCTTATGCACATCAAATATTATATTGAAGGGGGGCAAATATCGTCTTGAGATAGCGTTCATGCGTGCCCGAAAACAAGAAGAGTTTGAGTTTTCATTTTTGCAAATCGTACTATTTTCTGCACCTTTTTCACCCATCAAATTCCAACAATTCAAGACAATATCTCATGAGTGAGAGAAAAAAGACTGCCATGACTTCTTTGAAGGTTATGAATCATGATTTTACTCAACTTGAACGCTTAAACGGGTTGAATTTCAAGTGATGGTAGCAAAATGTTCTATTTTTACTTACCACTCTCAAAGTGGTTTACATAGTCACCGAGTCAACGCCTACACCGTCGCCACCATCGGATGACTCCACCGATGAATAAACTCAATCATACAAGAGATGGATGGATGATGACTATATATGTAAGGGTCATATTCTAAATGCCTTGGCGGACCCGACCTATGACATGTATGCCTCCATTGGTAAGGCAAGAGAGTTTTGGAAACTACTTGAAACCAAATACCTCACAGAAGAGTCTGGTAACAAAATATTTCTAATCTCTAACCTTTTAGATTTCAAATTCATTGAAAATAAATCTATTCTCTCTCAAATATTTGAGTTGCAGCTTGTAGTCATTTAACTTAAAGATTGTGGTATCTTTGGATAAATATCTCCTAGTAGGTTCTATAATTCATAAGTTTCCCCCATCTTGAAGAGAGTACCAAAAGACGATGAAACACAAGAAAGTTGATCTCGATTTGGTCCAACTTCAAATATCTATTCGAATTGAAGAATAGAATAGACTTAGCGAAAAAAAATCAATTCATTTTGACTCTAATGCAAACCTTGTTGAGCAAAATCAAATGCTCTTTATAGCAATAAGCCTTTCTTTCCCAAGGTCTATAATGAAAATTATAAGGACCTAAAGTCTATTGCCAACAAGAAAAAAACCACTTGTCAGGTATGTGGAAAACCGGGACACTATTCAAGAGAGCGTCAACATTGGAAAGGGTTCAAAAGGCCTAGAGATCAAGTGTACTTGACCACTAAAGTAAAATTTGTACCAATGGTCACCGAAGTAAATATGATCGATAAAGATAATGGATGGTGGGTCGATACTAACATGTATCAAACCAGTGTTTAAAAATGCAGTCGCATCATGTGGGATGCGCTCGCATCCGCATTGCAAACTGGCGCATATGCGCTTTTGACAGATGCGGCCGCATCAGGAGGCATCATGGCTGCATCCTGCATCGCTTCGCATCACGCCGCATCTGTTTTCGCGGAAATGTTTTTCGCTTTTCCCCCTCCGAGGGGGGGGGTAAAAATGGTCTATTTGTAGTTCCAAAGTTTAGGGAAACTATTTGGGGGGTTATTATACCCCCCTAAACGAAGATTTCCAGCCACTTTTGTGGCCTTTTTGCATCAAAATGAGGGAAAAAAAAACCTTGGCGAAATTTTTTTTTTCATCCAAATCTTCGATTTGGCAGTTGTTTGATACTTGGATGTTCATTTGTTGATTTGGAGATGTTAAGGTGAATTTGTGATAAGAAATTAGGGATTTCAAAGGCTGTGAAGAAATCGAGCACTACTTCACAGAGTCTGTAACTTTTTATTCCTTCTTGTACAATAATACTGTTATACTTATTTTTGGGGCAATGTCTTCTTCCCAATCTTCTAGTAACAAGGATCCAGCTTGGAAATATGCTAAACTAAAAAAATCGAAACATTGAAATTGTGTGATATGCTTGCTCTGTGGAAATACTTTTATGGGTGGTATTTTTCGACAAAAAGAGCATTTGGCCGTAATTTCTGGGAATGTAAGAGCATGCCCACAAGCTACAGATGATATAAAAAAGGATAATAGAGAATATTTGGATAGATTGAAGAAAGATAAAGAGAAAAAAAAAGAAAAGAAAGGAATTACTTGATGATATGCAATTATTTGATGTTGTTGTTGATGATGATATGTCTGAAGTTGCAATGAGGCAAATGGGTACTCATACTCCAACCTCAAGAGAGAGAATTATAAATATTAGTGGTAGTGCTGAGAACACCTCTCTAAGGGGCCAATGGATTCTTTTTTTCCCCTAGCTCCGAAATTGTGGTTCAGGAGAGAAAAAAAAAACAAAACAAACCACTATTGACAATAAATATAAGAAAGAACAAAGGAAGTCGGTATGTAAATCGATTGCAAAGTGGATTTACATGGCCGACATTCTTTTTAATACTATAACTTTGGATAGTTTTGCATGTATGGTCTAGGCAATTGGGCAATATGGCCCAAGACTTATTCCTCCTTCACTACATGAGGTTAGGGAGCCCTTGTTGAAGGATATTGTATTTGATGTGAATAAAATTTTGATTTCTCAGAGAGAAGGGTGGGAGAAATATGGGGCCACTATTATGGGTAATGGTTGGTCCAATGGGAAATCAAGGACATTCATTAATTTTTTGGTTAACTGCCCAACAATTACTTTTTTTGTTAAGTCTATTGATGCATCAGACAAGTCACATGATGGTACATACTTATCTGGCTTGATGTATGAGATTGTCGATTTTGTTGGGGAGCAAAATGTGGTACAAATTATCACGGACAATGGTGCTAACTATGCTGCAGTTGGGCATTTCTTGACTTTGAAAAGGAAGCATATGTTTTGGACTCCTTGTGCAACTCACTATGTTAATCTTATGCTTAAGGAAATGAGTATAACATCTTTATTTAGTGGGGTGATTTCAAGAGCTATGTTTGTTGGATTTATTTACAATCACACCATAGTCATAAGCATGATGAGGTCTTTTATAAAGAAGAGTGAATTAGTGAAATCGGGTATCACTAGATTTGCCATGTCATTTTTCACTCTTCGAAGCCTAGCCAAGCAAAAAAGTGCCTTGAGGCCCATGTTTGCTTCAGAGCAATGGAGTCAAAGCAAATGGTTAAAGCATAAGGATGGGAGAAAGGCTGAAAAAATTATTTTGAATACATCTTTTTGGAGTCAAATAATTATTGCATTGGAGGTAGCTCGCCCTTTAGTAAGAGTGCTTCGACTGGTTGATGGTGATGCGAAGCCCGTCATGGGCTACATACATGAGGCAATGATTAGGGCAAGAGCTGAAATAAAAGATGTTTTAAAAGATGATGAAAATATGTGAAAGGCTATACTTGAAATTATTGATAGGAGATGGGATACCCAGCTTCACAGGCACCTCCATTCAATTGGTTATTTTCTAAACCTTCACAAGCACATCCATTCTGCCGGTTATTTTCTAAACCCATCTCTTCACTACAAGCACCCATCCATTGAGTCAGATTGTGTAATACATGGTGGGTTCTTAGATCTGCTAGAAAGGTTAATGCCAGACAAAGATATCCAGGTGAGATCCAGAGCCATGAATTAATTAAGTTCAAGTTAGTATTGGAAAACTTTGGGAGAGATATTGCCACTCGAAATAGGGACACTACAAATTCAGGTAAAGGCTAAAAGCCTAAAAATAATGTTACTTGTCTCTTACTTTATGTATAGTTCCATTGTTTATTTTATACCCTTAATTTTTAACTATATTTTAAATTATAAAATATTATACATCTGTATGGTGGGCATTACATGGAAGAGAGACACCAAATCTACAACGTCTTGCTATTCATGTAGCTCATCAGGTTGTGAGCGCAATTGGAGTGCATTTGAGCATGTAAGTCCTTTACTCCTTATTCCTTAATCCTTATTTCTTAAATTTCAATTTTCTAATCTAAAATTCTAATTTATCTGATTTTAAATTTCTACCACAGCTCTATACAAAAAAAAGAAATAGGTTGGAGCAGAAAAAGTTGAATGATTTGGTTTATGTGAGGTATAACGAGCGGCTTAGGGAGAGGTATGGAAATCGCACGAAGCTCTATTCAATTATATGAAGCTGATGGTGATTTCATAAGTGAGTGGACCATGGATCCAAGACAAGAGTGTGTGTTTGAGGGTGAGGACCTTACATGGTTTGATGTCGAGCTAACAATATGGGCTAATGAAGAAGATCGACCTAACACTAGAGCACAAAGGAGTAGAGGAGCTGCTGTGTCTAGTCTCATTCACACATTAGCTTCAGAGGTTGAGGAGGAAGCTGACTCAGAGGAGACCAATGAAAAAGAATACATGGAGGTCGTCGAGGATGATATTGATGATGCGCATGACGACTCTTAAGATGACTTGTCTGATTGATATTTGAAAAAATGAAGTTCAAATTTTAAACTTGACTCTCAAAATGGATGATTGTATTAAGTTATTATTTATTAACTATTAACTCTTCTTGAGCTTGACTTTTGATTTGTATTTTGTAATATCATTATTTTGTGCTTATGGTTGTACTTATGGTTGTTGATGGTTGTGCTTAGTTATAGTTGTGCTTATGGTGCAAATTTGTGTTGATGGTTATTGATTGTTGAATGCTTTATAATGCTGGTTTCAAGTTTTTAGTTTCTATCAGGGGATAGTGGATAACTGGATATAGAATCTCTGACAACTAATAGTTTTGAAGTTAATCATTAAACTAAAATACCTACTATCATATGTATCACATTCATATTTTTTCTATGCATTAACTTATTTTTTTAGATTTTTTAGGATTTTTTTACATTTATTGACCGCATCATCGCGATGCACCTGCATCCGAGCCACATTGGCCCCCCACCGCATCAGGGCCGCATCCCGCATTTTAAAACACTGTGTCAAACAATCGAGATATGTTTAAGACTTTTGAACTAATGGGTGATGGTATTTCTATGCAACTGGGAACCCAAGTTATGTCAAATATGCTTGGATAGGGTATAATGAAATTAAAGTTTAGTTCGGGCAAAGTACTCACCTTAAAGTTTAGTTCGGGCAAGCTCATAAGGGATCTTATTACTCTTTTTATATGAAATTCTATTCAAAATAAAGCATGTAGATAATAAAGCTTCACCCCACAGATTTACCATTTTTGGTCAAGAAGGGCCTTAAAATGGTCATTGGGTCTGACAAACTCATCTTGACCGAAAATGGTATATTTGTTGGCAAGGGATACTCACGTGATGAGATGTTCAAATTTGATCTTGTTAATGAAATGAATAAGTCTCCTTCGTATATTGTTACTTCTTGTAATGTATGACATATGAGATTCGGACATATTAATTATACTTCTATTAAATCTTTGGTTAAATTAGGATTGATTTCTAATTGTGATGAATTAACTAAAGAAAAATATGAAGTATGTGTACAAACTAAAATTACTAGAAAACTATTTCCTTCAATTGAAAGAAATAGCGAATTGCTATGACTTATACATAGTGATGCACGTGATTTAAATAATGTTCTTACTAGAGGTGATAAAAAGTATTTTATTATCTTTATTGATGATTTTTTTAGATTTTTTTTATTGATGATTTTTTTAGATTTTTTTATGTTTATTTGCTTAGACATAAATAAGAGGTTTTGGAAAATTTTAAAGTTTTCAAAGCAGAAGTTGAAAATCAACTTAGCAAAAAAATCAAAATTATTAGAAGTGGTAGATGAGGATAATATTTATCAAATGATTTTAATGAATTTTTTGAAAATAATGACATTATTCATCAAGTAATTGCTCTTTATACCCCTCAACAAAATGGATTAGTGGAAAGGAAAAATAGAATTTTAGTTGAAATGGTAAATGCAATACTTATTTCTTTTTCTTTGCCATTGAATTTGTGGGGTGAAACTTTATTATTTGCATAGTTTATTTTGAATAGAATTTCATATAAAAAGAGTGATAAGATCCCTTATGAGCTTTGGTTTAATAAAAAACTTTATTTGATTTTTTTCAAAGTATGGGGTTGTCTTGCATATGTTAGACTTCTAGATCCTAAAAGAAATAAATTGGGTTCTAGAACATCTAAATGTATTTTTTTGGGATATTATCAAAATAGATTTTTGGATCTAAATTCTAACACAATTTTGGAATCTAGAGATGCTGAATTTTTTGAAAATCTCACTTGTAAAAGTGAAGTGAATGAATCAAGTAGCATGGAAAATGAAAATAATCTAGAAAATGATCATAATGTTGATGAAGAACATAATAATAATGAAATAATAGAACCAAGAAGAAGTAAGAGAATTAGAGGTAACCCATCTTACCTCTTTGGACATGATTTTTTTATTTATCTTGTTGAGGCTAATCAAAATAAAATTTTGAACTCATCACCTATAGTCTCAAATGTGAAGGACGATCCTACATCTCTCTAAATGAAGCTTTGGCATCTCAAGATGCAATTTTTTGGACAAAAGCTATTAATATTGAAATAGATTCCATAATAGTTAACAACACTTGGAAATTAGTAGATCTTCCACCAAGTTCTAAACCCATTGGTTGTAAATAGATTTTTAAAAGAAAAATGAATTTTGATGGTTCTATTAATAAATATAAAGTAAGATTAGTTGCTAAAGGCTTTGAACAAAAAAAAGACATTGATTATTTTGACACATATGCACCTGTGGCAAGCATGGCTACTATTACATTGCTCTTGGAAATAGCCTCTACCAATCATCTTGTCATACATCAAATGGATGTAAAAATTGTTTTTTTTAAATGGTGACTTAGATAATGAAATAGATACGGAACAACCCAAATGGTTTGTAATGCCAGATCATGAGAAAAAAAATTTGTAAATTGGTTAAATATCTTTATGGACTAAAACAAGCACCTAAACAACAGCATAAGAAATTTGATAATGTGTTGATGTCAAATGGTTTTAAGATAAATGAGGCTGATAAATGTGTGTATAGTAAGAAAATAAATTATTTACGTGTCATAATTTGTTTATATGTGGATGACATATCTTTGGCTCTAATCTAGAAATTGTCGAGGAAACTAAGAAGTTCATCGCATCTAATTTTGATATGAAGGAGACTTAGGAGAGGCTGATGTGATACTTGGTATCAAAATAGTGAGAAAAGAAAAAATATTAATCTTGACTCAATCTCACTATATTGAGAAAATACTTAATAAATTTGAGTATACTGATAGTAAGCCAGTCTCTTCTTCTATAGATCATCATATTAAGTTAAAGAAAAATAATGAAAGATGTATATCTCAACTTGAATATGCTAGGTAATTGGTCGTTTGATGCATGCAATGACTAGCACGAGGTCTGACATTACATATGCAATTGGCAAACTTATTAGATATACAAGTTGTCCAAGTAAAGAGCATTGAGATGCTATATCTCGGGTATTAAGATACTTAAAAGGAATTATGACTTATGACATAATATATGTGGGTTATCCTGGAGTGTTGGAAGGGTATAATGATGTTAATTGGAATAATGAAATCCAAGATTCTCTATCAAAATCTGGATGGATATTTGTATTAGCGGGTAATGCAATATCATGGTGGGTCAAATAAACAAATGTGTATTTCATGTTGTACAATGGAGTTTGAAATTATTGTTTTAGACTTTGCCGGCAAAGAGACCGAATGACTAAATAATTTGTTAGATGACATTCCTATATGGTCAAAACCAAGACCTGCAATAACAATATATTGTGATAATCAAGCTACTATTGCGAGAGCTTGTAATGATGTATATAATGGAAAATCTACACATATTGCGAGAAGGCATAACTCCATTAAAATGTTAATTAGGGATGGAGTCATTAGTGTAGAATATGTAAGATCAAAAGAAAATTTGGCTGATCCTTTTAACTAAAGGCCTTGCAAGAGATGACATTAGTAAGATGTCAAAACGAATGGGGCTAGACTCCATTGAGTAATCATGTACAGTAGGAACCCAACTTAGTCTTTTGTAACCTAAAAACTTTAAGTTCAATGTAGTAAAAACATACTGTACGTATGGTTAGTTTGGTCACTAGATGACAAAATATAATAAACACCCATTCTAAGAAAATCTATGCGGTGGATAAGTCTAGTGATGACCTGAATGCTTGTAGGATGAACTATGCTCTTAATGTTGTCTATGGACTACATAAGTCAGAGTGTTTTATATATAGGGGCACTCTTGATAGACACACCTATATAATTGTGGAAGTGAGGCTACTTCCTATGAGATGGACTTGTCTCTAGAGCATTTATAAAATCAGAATATAAGCACAAGGCCCAAAACTACTGGTAGCTAAAAAGACACCAGAGTTGAATATTGTTTGTGAGTTGTACTATCGGTCTGTTACATAAGCAACCTGGTTCAAAGCTATACGCTACCATAGTACTTGATGGACGTACACTCTAAATGAAAGTTCAAATCGAAAGACACTTTCATGGTATGCAAATAATATGTTTCCTATGTTTTGTTTTATTATTTTAAAATAGTAGATGAAATTGTTTGTATTTTTTATTTGAAAAGTGCTTGAAGTGTATTTCAAAACATCATTTTGGTTTAATTGTATTTTCCTAAAATGCATTTGTAGAGTGAGGAAGATGTGGGTTTGAGTCCCACATTGAAGCGGAGAGAGTTTGTTGAGTTGTATTTAATAACACACATTCATATGTAATATACTCTAATTACAAAGGAGAGAGAAGGCACATGCGTGTGTGCAAGGGCGAGGGCGAGGGCGAGGGCGAGGGCATGGGCGCAAGGGTGCTTGATGGCGCATGCTTGCATCAGCACATGAGGCACCCTTCGCTCGAGTATGTGTGTGGGTTAGGCTCGTGACTCGTTATCTTTTTGTGAGTCCGACTCGTAGGGAAATTCAATGGTCATCTAGAGGTTGAGGCATCTGGGACATCCAATGGTTATTTAGCCGTTGCTGAGATAGATGCTTGTAACAGCAGCCATCAAGTGTATATAACCCTTCAAGGCGTATGAGGCGCCCCTCTCCCAAGCACGTGTGCAAGTCGGGCTTGTGGCTCATTATCTTTTTGTGAGCCCAGCTCGTAGGGAGATCCACCTGTCATCTAGCTGTTGACGCATGTGGGACATCCAACGTTCGTCTAGCCGTTGATGAGATGGAGGGTTGTAACAACAACCATCCAGTGTATATAACCGTTCAAGTGTATATAATTTGTAGCTGTTAGAGTAACTTATAGTTGTTGAGTAGTGTATGTAACCACCATAACACTAAATGGGCAGCCTCTTGGTGCTCTATAATAAGGGCCCTCCTACCCATACGAGTTACTGACTTAGAACAATTGTTTAGCCTCTCAATACACCATTATCTGCAATTCCAGTAAGCAAACTAGTAAGCTAAACTCTCCCTCTCTACTCGATTTCTCTCTCTCTCTCTCTCTCTCTCTCTCTCTTTGACTCTGGTGTAGTGTATGGGTTCCAAGCTTGGGTGCATAGAGCTTAGGAACATTGTAAAAGACCTCTATGTTTTCCTATATCCCGAAGACGAATTGCCCTTCTTATGCACATCAAATATTATATCGAAGGGTGAAAAATATCGTCTCGAGATAGCGCTTCTGCATGTATGAAAACAAGAAGAGTTTGAGCTTTCATTTTTGCAAATCGTACTATTTGTTGCCTCCATTTCACCCACCAAATTCCAACGCCATCTAGTCGTCCAATTTATATATATATATATATATATATATATATATATATATATATATATATATATATATATATATATATATATATATATATATATATATATATGATGCCTCATATTATTTTATTTTTGGTTTTTTTACAAATTGTATGAATATGAAATTTAGTAGATAGTATATTCTCAAAGGGGTGCACCTACAAAAAAAAGTTTTTAAAAAAATTGATAAAATATAATGGCCAAAATACCCCTTGAATCTTTAGGGGTATTTTAGTTATTTTATTTTATTGGTAGTATTTTTTTATATTTTTTACAATTGCGCATTTTGCGGAGGAGTAGACTCCAAAATTTGGTGTCAAAATACTTTTTAGAAAAAATTAAAAATTAAAATAGTGTAGTGACGTGACATTGTGATTGGTGTCATCTTAGCCTGGATAAGGGGAAACATATAAGTTTTATGTTGTAGGGAAGCATAGAAATGCTTGTCCCTTAAAAAATGGGAAGTGTATGTTGATGATTGATGTCTTGTATTATGAGAAAATGCTTGTCCCTTAAAAAATGGGAAGTGTATGTTGATGATTGATGTCTTGTATTATGAGAAAATATATTTGTCAAAGTAGAGTCAAAAGGACAACTTTGGAGGGCCGTTAAAAGCTCGAAAGGCCGAAGGTCCGTACATGAGATTCGATATATCTGGGACTTGATATATATTTGTACAATGGCATTTCGGTAATTTTTACCATCTATCTGGGACTCGATATATATTGTTGTGATTGGGGGTTCATTCAAGGTTAAGGGGAAAATGTAGATCTCTTTGTAATTAGAGAAAACAGAGAGGCGTGAGGAAGAGAGCTATTGTAACCGTATTCACCATTGTCAGTAAAGAAGCTCTCATCTCCCGTGGACGTAGGCACGTTGCCGAACCACATATATCTTTGCGTAGTGGTTAGTTGTCTCTTTCTTTTGTGTTTGTTTATTCTTTCTTTTTTTCGTGAATTGCTTTCGTTTCTACAAATTGAGATTAGAGCCAACAAGGTTATTCTGAGTTATAGGGTTTGCTATCACGATGACAAGAAATGGCTCAAGCGTCAAGTATGACTTTGAGAGGTTCAATGGAAAGAACAATTTCACTCTTTGACGACAAAGGATGAAAGATCTTTTGATACAACAAGGTCCAGCTAAGGCTTTGCTAGGGAAATCAAAGAAACCAACAAAGATAGATGATGAAAAACGGTAAGAGATGGAGGAAAAGGCAGTAAGCGCGATTCGTCTGAATCTATCAGATGATGCCTTGCGTTATGTGGTGGACCTCGAAACTGCTTCGGAGGTTTGGACAAAACTCAAGAGTATCTACATGACGAAATCTCTGACGAACAAGTTGTTCTTGAAGAAGCAATTGTATTCTCTTTAGATGAAAGAAGGCACGAATCTGGTTGAACATCTCAGCGAGTTCAACCAGATCATAAGCTAGTTAGCAAGCCTTGAGGTCGAAATCGAGGATGAAGACAATGCCCTACTTTTATTGGCTTTGCTTCTAAGATCATACGTTCACCTAGTTACAACTCCACTGTACCAAAATTAGACTCTTGAGACGGACGAAATCACTGCTACTCTTATGTCAAATGAGACAAAGAAGAAGACTAGCAGTATTAAATCTCAACGAGAAGGTTTTTTTGGAAAACACAAAGAGAGTCATAAAAGGAGATCAAATCAAAGAAGGTCTGGAAGCAGAAGTCGGTCAAAATCGAAGGGAAAAGGCAAGTTTATCTGCTACTATTGCAAAAAGGAAGGTCATATGAAGAGAGATTGCCCTAAAATAAAGGAGGATATAAAAAGGAACAGTAAACAGGAAAAGCATCTGATGAAGTTAGCGTGGCGAATAGCTTTGACATAGATGATGGAGATCTTCTCTCTATATCTTCAGGTAAGAATCAATTTACTGATTCTTGAATTTTAGATTACAGATGTTCTTTTCATATGTGTCCAAATAAAAACTAGTTCGAAACCTACAAATCATATAGTGGGGGGTATGTTTTAATGGGGAATGATGTGGTTTGCAAGATCATTTGAATAAGAACTATCAAAATCAATATGTTTGATAGGATAGTACAAATCTTATCAGTTGTAAGGCATGTCCCACAATTAAAGAAAAACTTAATATCCTTGGGGGCCTTTGACTCGAATGGTTGCAAGTATATAACAATAGGTGGAGTGCTCTAGGTTAGTAAGGGATCTATGGTTGTCATGAAAGGTCAGGTGGTTGGGAACCTATACAGGTTGATAGGGAATACAATTACAGGTAGAGCTTCTGTAACTACAGATATAGAGTCCAGCACAGATGATATAAAATTGTGGCATATGCGTTTAGGGCATATGAGTGAACGAGGTATGATGAAACTTCATAAAAGAAAATTGTTGAAAGGTATCAGAGCCTGTAAACTAGATTTCTGTAAGTACTGTGTTTTTGGCAAACAGTGTAAGATTAGAGTCAGAATTGTAGTTCATACGAGCAAGGATATACTAGACTATGTACACACTTATGTATGGGGGCCTTCATCAATCAAATCCAAGAGTGGGACATAATACTTTATTACCTTCATTGATAATTACTCAAGAAAGGTCTGGGTCTACTTCATGAAGTACAAAAGTGAAGCATTCACGAAGTTTAAACAATAAAAAGCAGAAGTAGAAAGGAATACAAGAAAGAAACCGAATGCTTGAGATCAGATAATGGAAGGGAGTACAAGTCTAGAGAATTTCTAGAATTTTGTAAAGAAAAGGGGATTGTACGTCACTTTACCACACCAGAAACTCCTCAGCAAATTGGTGTGGCTAAGAGGATGAACATGACTCTTCTGAAAAGAGCTTGCAGTATGAGATTGAATGTAGATTTGAAGAAAAGCTTCTGGGCAGAAGCAGTTAACATGGCATGTTTCATCGTTAACAGGTCACCATCCGTAGCGATTGATTGCAAAATTCTAGAAGAAGTGTGGACAGAAAAATCGATAGATTACTCTATGCTGAGGATCTTCAGATGTCCAGCTTATGTCCATTTGCAGAGTGGGCAACATTCCAAATTAGACTCTAAATCTAAGCAGTGCATCTTTATCGGTTTTGAGAAGGGAGTGAATGGATTCAAGCTTTGGGATCATAATTCACATAAGATTGTGCTTAGTAGGGATGTTGTGTTTGATGAATCTCACATGGTGAAGTCAATCAACATGCAAGATGACAGTGTGTAAGTAGATGAAAGTGATAGAGAAAAATAGACAGTCTAGGTGGAGTTAGAAGAGTCTGAATTACTAGAAGAGGAAGAATTATCTAGCAGCATACCAGAACAGCAACAACTACATGGTGAACCCTACAGTCTGGCAAAAGGAAGAAATAAGCGTGTTCACAAACCCCTTGTAAGATATGACTTTGAGGATATGGTAGTCTTTGCTCTAACTGTTGGTACTAGAGAAATCGACTGTTTCGAAGATGCTCTAAGTGATACACATAGTGATAAATGGATGACAACCATGATGGAGGAGATGGAGTCTTTGAAAAAGAACAAGACTTAGGAGCTTGTCAAGAAGCCCAAGGGAAGGAAGGTGATTGGTGTAAGTGGATCTTTCGGAAGAAAGAAGCGGCAATAGAAAAGGGTTGTGAGAGATTTAACGCTAAGCTCATAGCAAAGGGCTGTGCTAAAAAAGGAGAGAGTGGACTACAATGAAATATTCTCTCCGATTGTCAATCACACTTCAATAAGGCTATTACTTGCTTTAGTAGCCATGTTTGATTGGAAGCTACAACAACTTGACGTGAAGACAACGTTTCTTTATGGTGATTTGGAGGAACAAATATTTATGGAGCAACCTAAAGGTTTCAAGGTGGATTGAAAGGAAAATCAAGTTTGCTTGTTTAAGAGATCGCTTTATGGCTTTAAGCAATCTCCCATGTAGTGGTACAAGTGCTTTGACTATTTCATGGTGCGGATTGGCTATTCGAGAAGTGAGTATGATTGTTGTGTTCATTTTAAAGTTCTTGATGACAATTCTCTTATTTTCTTGATGCTTTATGTTGATGACATGCTCATCGCTGTCAAGAATGCATATGACATAACCTCTCTCAAGTCTATGTTAAGTTCTGAGTTTGATATGAAAGATCTAGGGGCTGCTAATAGGATCCTTGATATAGATATTCATAGAGATAGAAGTGCAGGTAAACTCTGAGTAACTCAGAAAAGATATGTTAAAAGGTATTGGAGCTTTTCAATATGGAAAAGGCCAAGTCAGTTAGCACTCCATTGGCGAGTCATTTCAAGTTATCTGAACGGCAGTGTTCCACTACGAATGAGGAGATAGAGCAGATGTCTCTAGTGTCATATGCTAGCGCAGTTGGAAGCCTCATGTATGCTATGGTTTATAGCAAGCCGGATTTATCTCATGTTGTACATGTTGTTAGTCGACACATGAGTAAGCTTAGCAGGGGGCATTGAAATGCTATCAAGTGGATTTTCATATATCTGAGCAGGACGTCAGATCTTGGAATTATGTTCAGCAAGAAGAGAAACTCTACAGAACTGGTGGGATATGTCGATTCCGATTATGCTGGTGATTTAGACAAGCGGAGGTTTACTACAGGGTATGTCTTCACACTAACAGGTAGACTTATTTCATGGAAGGCAGTACTTCAACATACGATTGCCTTGTCTATGACAAAGGCAGAGTACATGGCAGCAGTTGAGGTTGCAAAGGAGGCGATTTGATTGAGTGGTTGGGCTCGTGAGTTGGGGGTAGAGCAAGAAGGTATTGTGCTGCATTATGATAGTCAAAGTGCTATAAATCTTGCAAAGAATCAAGTGCTTCATACAAGGACAAAGCACATTGATGTGAGATATTACAAGATCAAGGAGCTTGTACTAGAAAAAATCATTCACCTGAAGAAAATTCATACGAATGACATCCTTACAGATATGCTTACAAAGCTGGTTACTACCGAGAAGTTCAAGCTTTGCTTGGATTTGCTTAATGTCACTAATTGTTGAGAGTGAGGGAAGCACCCCATGGTAGGTGGGGGTGCAATCGCGTACTTTTATGGAGGTACAGGGATGAAGACATCTTCAGAGCGGCTCTACAGAATTCAAGCCAAGATGGAGATTGTTGAGGATTGATGTCTTATATTCTGAGGAAATAGATTTGTCAAGGTAGAGTCAAAAGGACAACTCCGGAGGGCCGTTCAATATATCTGGGACTTGATATATATTCGTACAATGGTATTTCGGTAATTTGTACCATCTATCTGGGACTCGATATATATTGTTGTGATCGGGGGTTCATCCAAGGTTAAGGGAAAAATGTAGATCTCTTTGTAATTAGAGAAAACAAAGAGGCGTGAGGAAGAGAGCTATTGTAACCGTATTCACCATTGTCAGTAAAGAAGCTATCATCTCCCCTGAACGTAGGCACGTTGCCGAACTACGTATATCTTTGCGTTGTGGTTGGTTGTCTCTTTCTTTTGTGTTTTTTTTCTTCTTTTTCGTTTTCATAGATTGCTTTTCGTTTCTACAGTGTAAGGTATTTTGAACCCAGTAGTTTGAATCTTGGAGATAAACTCAGAGAATAGAAAAGTATAACTTGCAGCTAAAACCTCTCATATTTATTCTGGATATAAATCCTTTAAATTGTTAATTGGGAATTTTAGTTTATATCTGTTTTCATGTTAGCTATAATGGAAGGACTCGTATCTAAACATATCAATCCCCAATGTTTTCTTTTTACAAGCTTTTTGAACACTTGAAGTACTCATTGTTTTTCAGATACCTTAAAAGGATATTGATAGGATGCATGTAGTTATGTTGTTATCTCAACAGATAAAGAATGTTTTCTTTTTACTAGTTTTCTCCACACTTAAAATACTCATTGTTTTCCAAGAGACCTTAAAAGCATTTGGAGATATTGATAGCATAATCAGAGTTCAAACAATCGACATTCTGATCCAAGGCGATTTGGATCGGGTATCACAAGTAACGTTCCGGATAAAAAAATCGACGACCTGATCCAAGACGATTTGGATTGGGTGTCACAAATCTGTTCCGGATCCGTTAATAAAACAAGATCCGCTATTGTAACAATGCAATGGCGTCGCTACAGTATGAACCTTTTTTTATGAAAAATATGCTAACGGGGGGAATCTCATCACATGCCCCATGAGACAGTAACGCCAACAATGCTGTGCCGACCACCTACGCACCACGGGTTACTGACAACACCGTTTTATAGTGGGGTTGCTCTCCCCACCTTCTTTGATTTGGGATTTCTTCCATATTTCAACAAGGGCAAATTTGTCAATGGTAACGTTTATTTAATACATAATTTAGGAGTTTGCTCAGTCTTTATTTAAAAAAAAAGGGTAAGTTCGTTAACTTTTTTTTATTGCTTGTATCTCTCTTGCTTATATTCATCTACATGAAACAATCAATAAAATAAATTTTTTTAGATTAATAATATTTATTTATTTATTTTATAATTTACCAAAAATAATAATACATATAGTTTAAGTTTTAATTACATATAATTATAAAAAGGGAAAAGTTTATATAAAGCCTAGGCTCTAAACCATCAAATTAGAGCCTACATCAAAAATTTCTCTAGAAGAGATTGTTTTGATGTCCAAATATCCTCAAATTGATCATCTCGACATCAAGATGCATGCACACGAGAAAAAACGGATTTCAAGTTATGAAAATAGTGTATTTTGTAATACATTTTTAGGCCGTCAATTTTCAAGATTTTCAAGTTTTTATAGATATGTCGAGCGACACTAATTTTGAAGCTTTAAATTTTATAAATAAAGATGAAAATATATTTTAAGGTGATCACAAAGATTTTGAGTGTTGATACCATATTTCTCGACACTATTTGAAGGTAGGCTCTAATTTGATTGTTTAGAGCCTAGGCTCTATACAAACCGCACCCATTATAAACAAATATTCTAACTAATTAATTACATTAAATTTATTCCATATATCTTCTTTCAAAAATCAAAACTCTAGTGTTAATATAATAATAAAATAAATAAATTGAGTTAGAGATATTCATTTTGTTGTCATGTTGCATTTTAATTTTTATTTTGATTATAAAATGATTTTTACAGATAACAAACACTCGACATGAAACAGATTCTCAGCATTTACATATTTTTTACGCAATAATGAAAAAACATAACACAATTGTCACTATTTCTTTTAGAAACTAAAAAAACACGATTTTTAGAGATTTATAGTGATTTTTTTAAAATATTTTGAGACAAAATTTGCTGATTTGGCCAATTCTCCGATCCGATCCACCGATCCGACACCGATATAAGTGAGGATGATTCGGATCACCGATCCGTTTTTTTAAACCTTGGTTCAAATAGGTAATGCAATAAATGGATATCGTTGCACATGCACACTTTCCATTCGACCACTCAAATGGTACATGCAGCTACAAGATGTGTTTTATTTGTCTAAATGGAAGAATCGAAGAAGTTTATACAAGGTGTCAACCTTATACAATTGAAGTAAGGTCTACCTCAAATATTTCTAGAAGAGTGTTCCGAAACTAGAAGACCTTCCAATTGATCATCTCAACCTTAAGATGCATGGATATGAAGAAAAAAAAAAGAAAAAGTCTTAAATATGTTACATCTTTGATGGAAGGCAAACTTATACTTAATTTTAATTTTTATTCAATTTTAAAGGGTGTATATTTTGATTTTAGTCTAAGAATTTATTTTTGGGATTTTAAGTTTTTTTTGGATTTTAGGGGTTTTTTTTTTCCTTATTTACTATTTACAAATACTATTCTTGGTGTTATTCACAGTTATTGTTCACATGTTATTTTTCACCAGGGGGTATTTTTAGAATTTTAGTATTGTTTTAAGGGTAGGAGTTTTAAATATTTATTCGATCTCAAGTTAAATTAAGGTTTTATAGGCTTATAAAAGGTTGGATGTCATATTTTGAGAGGTTTATATTATGAGAAATTTTATTTTATGAAAAAAGAAAGTTCTTCTCTTGGCTTGACTTACAACCATATTCTTTATCCATATACAATTATGAAACAAATAAAGTTTTTATTTTGGCTTGATTTACAGTCACATTCTATCTCCATTATTATTGATTTTACTTGTTTAAGATTCAGAAAAATGGTGGATTTCACTTCCCACATTTCCGTCTTGCATCAATTTTAAAAGATGTATATTTTGATTTTAGTTTTAGAATTTAGTATTTAGGATTTAAGTTTTCGTAGGATTTTAGGATTTTCTTTATTTATTATTCACATGTATTATTCATGGTACTATTCACTCAGACGTAACTATGAATGGTATTGTTGTTTATTTTCTTTATTTACTTCAATTTGTAGACAATCCCTTTTTAAAATATCCCAAACTATAAATCAGATTTTTCCAAATCGATTTTTTCTCTACATCTCTAAGTTTTTTTTTGTTTCAATTTATTTTTAATACAAATTTATTATTTTCAACATTTTTTTTTTTAATAAGGCCAAGACTCAGCTGAATTACTCAGCTAGGCCAAGGGCCGACTACCTAGGTTGGGTAGATTTTTTTACCCCTGTTGGGTTTGGTGATAGCTAAATCACCATACACATATTTTCTTCTAAAGATTAGGGTATTATGAGAAATATAAAATTGATTTTTTTGAGAAGTAAGAAAGTGATATCTTTATAAGAGAGTGAAGGAAGACATAATACTCATCCTTTTGAGGGTCACCCCTTTGGGATTTATGGAAATCAAGCGGTATTCCCATGAGTTTTGGGTTGGTTAACTTCCACTTCTAAAGAGAGAAGCTCTCTATATTGTTCTCAGTGTTATCTTTCCAGTGGTGGGAAAGAGGATGTTGATCGACCGTGTTGCTCAGTCGGGAGAGCGGGTTTAGAAAGGAAGATCGGTGATGGTCTTTTGCCGATGTTTAGAGATATGTATTATCTCGTGTAACTCAAAATTGTAAACTTCATTGTGATAGTGGATTTCTAGTTGCTGAGGCCGTGGATGTAGCCCTATGGGGTAAACCACGTAAATCGTGTACTGTTGTGGTGTGCCTTTTATGTTTACTTTATTTCTCACACTAAGTTTATAGTTGTATTCATCTACTTCGTATTTGGTCATTTTAGTACACGATGTTGGGTGGGATCCTGGCATTTAGGAGTCCCGGTTCCGCAAGCTAAGGGGTTCTCAACATCCCTACAATGGGTATCAAAGCATAAGGTTTTGTGCAATATATTTTGGAAAATGGCGAGTAATCGGTTTGAGGTGGAGAAATTTGATGGATAAAATGATTTTGAGATATGGAAAATTCAAGTTCATGATCTTTTGGTCCAACAAGGGTTATACAAAACATTAATCGGAAAGGAAAAGAAGCCGGAGTCTATGAGTAATGAAGATTGGGTGGAAATTGACCTTAAGGCTAAGGCTACAATTCGATTGTGCTTAGCAAATAAGGTTTTATTCAATATAGTGGGAGAAAAGATGACAAAGGGCGTGTGGGAGAAATTGGAAAGTGTTTATCAAAACAAATCTCTTACGAATCGCATTCTATTAAAGAGAAAATTGTTTACTCTAAGGATGAAAGAGGGGACAAAAGTTTCTGATCATTTGAACACTTTCAATAACACTATTTGTGAACTTGATAGTATTGGTGAAAAAATAAAAGATGAGGACAAGGTGGTAAGTTTGTTATGTACATTACCGGAATCTTATGATAATTTAGTAACAACATTAAGTTGTACTAAAGAAGGTTCACTTGACTTAAGTACGGTGACTAATACTTTTGCTTGCCCATGAACTCCAAAAAATGGCATATATTGGAGAATCGGAATCATAAGTGCACTTTTTAAAAGGTCATTCAAGAGAGAGAGGTAACTCCTCTCGAAATTCTTCTAGATCTAAGTCGAAAGCTCAATTTAAGTCTAAAGGCCGAGAAAACAAGTTTGTTTGTTAACGATGTGGTGAGGCGGGACATATGAAAAAAAATTGTACAAAAAGTAAATGATAAAAGTTAGAAAAAGCAAGAGAAACCAATGAGTCCAAAAATTAGGTGAATCAAGTGAAGGAATCTACATTCAGTTTTATTGAAGAAGAGGTTTATGCCATGGGTAGCAATCCCGAATTCCATCAAAATTGGATTTTGGATAGTGGTGCTACACATCATATATGTTCACACAAGTCATGGTTTAGTTCATATGAACCATGTGATGGTTTCGTGTTAATGGGAAACTATTCAAGTAGTAGAATGGTTGGGATTGACACGGTGAAATTAAAGATATATGATGGAAGTATCCGTACACTTGAGCATGTTCGACATGTACCAGACTTGAAGAAAAGTTTAATTTCTCTTTCTTTATTGGATTCCCATGGCTATATATTCACCGGACAAGGGGGAGTTATCAAAGTATCTAATGGTGCTCTTGTTGTGATCAAGGGTGTTAAAGTTGGGAACTTGTATAAGCTATTGTATAAGCTTATGGCATAGGAGGTTGGGCCACTTGAGAGAAAAGGGTATGGAGATTTTGATGAAGATGAAGCTAATTCCTACCATAAAATTTGGGGAATCCGAATTTTGTGAGCATTGTGTCTATAGGAAACAACATAGATGAATTTTCAAAGCCGAAAGCCATACAAGCAAGGGAATACTTGATTATTTTCACTCGGATTTATGGTGGCTCTCACCCATTATGTCATATGGTGGTACATTATATTTTACTTCTTTTATAGATGACTTCTCAAGGATGGTATGGGTGCTCACTCTCAAATCAAAGAGTGATTCATATTTGGCCTTTAAACATTTTAAGGCAGAAGTTGAGAAGACTACGGAGCGCCACAACAAAACACTTCGCACCAACAATGGGAAGGAGTACAATTCCGATGAGTTTACAAAATTTTGTAAAGATAAAGATATCAAGAGACATTTCACCACGTTTTACACTCCCCAACAAAATGGTGTTGCAGAAAGGATGAATCGCACATTGATGGAGTGAGCAAGAAGCATGTTGAGCAATGCCGGATTGGAACAAGAGCTATGGGCGGAAGATGTGATGACGGCTTGTTATCTCATCAATTGATCACCTTCAACGGCTTTGGGTGAGAAAACACCCCAAGAGATATGGTCCGGAACTCCTTGTGATTATTTCGATTTAAAGATTTTTGGTTGTGATGCTTATGTTTGAATTCCTAGTTGCTAAAGAAATAAGCTTGAACCAAAATAAAAGAAATGTAGTTTTGTTGGATATAGCAAAGGTGTGAATGGACGCCGGTTATGGGATCCAAGTGCTCGAAAGATAATTGCAAGCCGAGACATGCATTTTGATGAGTCATCCTTGTTGACAAGAGGTGTAGGAAATGAGATTACAGAAAGGAAAGAATCTCATAATGACACCCAAGAAATTGATTTTCAACCTTATGTCTCATCATCTAGCGAATACCATATGCCGGATGAAGCACCTACAAGTATCAATGAAGAAGTCATTGATGAAGAAGAGCAAGTTAGTGAACCAAGTAATTCCTATGAAGAAGTTGCACCATCTATGACAAAAAGATCTACAAGGGTAATTTGTCCACCCAAGCGGTTTAGGGACTATGTGGATCCTGAAGTACTATATGCTTTGGTTGTTATGAATGAAGAACCGAACACTTACCAAGAAGTTATGGAAGGGGATGATTCCATATCTTGGAAGAAGGCTATGGAAGACGAAATGGCTCTTCGTACGAACAAGACTTGGGATTTGGTAGAGTTGCCAAATAGTAGAAAAACGATTGGTTGCAAGTGGGTGTTCAAAATCAAGAAAGGGATTGATAGAAGTTTGGAAAGGTATAGGGCAAGACTAGTTGTAAAGGGGCTTTCACAAAAGGAAGGTGTCGACTTTCTTGAAATATTTGCCCCGGTTGTCAAGTTAAACTCCATAAGATTGGTGCTTGGGGTTGTTGCATTGCATGGTTTGGAACTTGAACAAATGGATGTAAAAACGACATTTTTACATGGTGAACTTGAAGAAGAAGTGTACATGCAACAACCGGAAGGATTTCTTGAAAAAAGAAAAGAAATGTTAGTGTACGAGTTGAAGAAATCCATATATAGACTCAAGCAAGCATCAAGACAATGGTACAAGACTTTTGACATATTCATGATTGGTCTTGGATATCATAGGAGTGATTATGACCATTGTGTTTATATAAAGTACTTTTATGATGGTTATTATTTAATATTAGTCTTGTATATTGATGATATGCTTTTGGCATGCAAGGATAAGACTAGGATTGATGAGCCCAATGCACCATTGAGCAAGAGTTTTGAAATGAAAGATCTCGGACCGGCAAAACAAATACTTGGAATTGAAATCCAAAGAGATCGAAGGAGTGAGACTTTGTCACTTTCACAGAAGAGCTTTGTGGAAAAGATGCTTGATAAGTTTGGCACGAGCAAGGCAAAGCTGATGAAGACTCCATTAGCCCCTCATTTCAAGTTATCTTCCAAGCAAAGTCCGAAGTGATGAAAAAGAGAATATGACTAAGGTACCATATGCAAGTGTTGTAGGAAGCCTTATGTTTGTCATGGTGTGTACTAGACATGACATAGCATATTCGGTTGGTGTCCTGAGTTGCTTTATGGCAAATCCTGGAAAAGCTCATTGGGAAGGTGCAAAATGGGTGTTTCGTTATTTGTGAGGCACGAGCGATTATGCCATGACATTTAGGAAAGGCTTGGGGCACATTCAAGGCTATGTTGATGCAAATTATGCCGATGATCTTGATAGAGGAAGATCAACTACTGGCTATGTTTTCATGTTTGAAAATGGACCCGTAAGTTGGATGTCTAAGCTTCAATCAACGGTGGCATTGTCCACGACCAAGACGGAATACATGGCGGCAACTGAAGCAAGCAAAGAAGCAGTTTGGCTTCAAGGCCTTATGGGAGAATTCAGTATCAATTCTAAGCCCATGAAAATACTTTGTGATAATATGAGTGTCATTAATTTGGCTAAGAATCACGTTTATTACAAAAGAACGAAACACATACTAGTTCGATACCATTATGTTCGACAAGTTGTTGAAGATGGTTTGGTGCATTTGGTGAAAGTTGGAACCAAGGAAAATGTGGCGGATATGTTCACGAAGACGGCTCCATTAGAGAAGTTGGAATAAAGCCTAAATTCTCTAGGCTTCATGAAAAAGTAAAAAGGGGATTATCGGCAAGGCAAGTAGGTGATTTACTATCAAGGTGGAGATTGTTGAATGGTGATAGAAAAATCACATGTTAGATGATTTTGTCTTTTATCATTTGTTTTGGGGTTTTTGGTCATTGTAATTAGGTAGCTTGTATAAAAGCCAAAACAAAGGGGCTTCTTGACACACGCGATTCTTCTTGTTTTTTAACTCCTCTCTCTATCTAGAAAAGGGCCAGGGCTTCCTTGGGTTGTGTTGAGAAAAGGAAAGAGGTAAAGAAGAATTTTCTTGTCCTATTTTTGGGAGAAATGGTATGAGCTTGTGTTGCTCATGTTCTTGGGTCATCTGAAGTAAAGCGGGGTAAATCACACGTTTTGGGTGATTACAAGGAAGGTATTCTTGGTGATGTTTTTTTATCAATCTTAAGGTATTCTTGGTGATGTTTTTTTATCAATCTTTCTCCGTTGAAGGTAATAATGTATTCCTTGTAAATTTCTCTTTTGATAGTGGATGTCGGCTTGTCTTACAGGGTGAACTATGATAAATTGGTGTTGTGGTTTTCCTCTCTAATTTTATCTCATGACTATGTTTTCCATCTCTAATTTATTTTATTAAATTGTTGCACACGATCCTTGAGCTTATTATTGGATTATCGATTTTATATATTTGGTATTGAGTATGTGATATTCGGTGATCAGTTAAATTGGAGTTTCAGGTATTCGGATATTCAACAACCCCGATCACAAATATCATTGATTAAATGTGTCTTTCTTTTGACATGGTTTCTATGTGGCCAACCTGTATATTGTAGAAATGTGGGCTTGGCAATAAATATATTTTTAAATACAATTTGATGCTAACTTTTATATTTAACATGGAAATCATGAATTTGAAAGAAAAAAAAAAAAAATTGAAAATTGGAAATAATACTTATATTAAGAAACCATTTGGACCGTTAGTTACAATTGTTTTTAGTTTAAGATGGATGCTTTATACCTCTGGACTGCATATTGTAGAAATGCAGTCTAGCCCGTATGAAACAATTTTCCTTATTCTTTTTTTTTTATCTTTCCTTGTTTGTTTCTTCTTTTTGTTTGTTTGTTTGAAATTTATCCCGCCCAAACTATTGGGGGGTGGAGAGGAGGGAGGGAACCTACTTGTCACAATGATATCTTCATGTGGTCAGATAGAGAGAGGCTGCCTAAGGGATCCCACTTTACACAGATATCTTCATGTGGTCAGATAGAGAGAGGCTGCCTAAGGGATCCCACTTTACACTATGATAACTTGATGTGGGGAGAGAGAGAGAGGCTAACTACCATTTGGATATCCTGTTGGTTTGGAGAGAGAGAATGTGTGTATGGACTATGGAGTATTTTTGGAATGTTGTTCAACTAGAAGCCTCCAATTTTTTCGTCTCGACAACTGCACTGCCATAAGCGGAGGAAGGAGCTACGGTCTTGCCGATGGCGCTTGCACAGTCCTTCCTATCGAATCCTATTCTACTATGTTCTGTTCTCCTCCGTAGGACAGAGGTTAAGGTCTGGAGTGGGAGGTCGCGTTGGAGCTTCATTGCTTTGAGGAGGATCAAGCCCTCCTGGAGTGGAAAAAAGATGTCTCACATGACAAGGTCGAAGGCACTTGGGTATTTTAGAAGCATCCATATGGCCTGTGGCACTGCCTGCTCATCCTAATCAGAAACAACAACAACAAAACATCTACAATAGATTACATAGAGACTCGAAATAATTATCTAAAATACGAAAGGATCATATTATCGGTGGAAATTACAAAGAAGGTCAATCACTGTGTGTTGTTTTTTTTTTCGTTAGTTAAAAGGGCAAGGCCTAAGCGGTCTGAGGTCAAAATCCTGGGACCATCTTGCGAATACATCAAATCCTAGTAGAGCAGTTTGAGGGTCCACATCCTCGAATTGTTGTTTTGTCAAAAAATAAGAAATGAAGTGTGGTGTGTGGATGGAGACTTTGGAAGACTCTAGAATTGGATTATGCTCAGTCCAGACGGACCGCTCTAGAATTGAATTATGCTCAGTTCAGAGAGCAGTCAAAGGTCTCCATCTTCAGATTGTTGTTTTTGCTAAATAAAATACGGTCTAAAGATGGAGACCCCAAACCGCTATTTTAAAAAAAAAAGAAAAAAAAGAAATAAAGAGCGGTTCAAAAATGGGGACTTTAGTCTGCTCAAAATTTAATATTTGGATTCATCTTTTTGATATTTCCACACTATGGGTCGGGGATATGGAAAACATAGGCCGGATGGAATTTCTACCCTGTGGCCCTTTTTTTGATGGGACAAAGGCATGGCATGCTTTTGTTTTAACTTTAAAATTACCGAGTTATCTTGAGCCACTGCTCATGAGGTCCAAGCAATCGGAGGAACCCATCTTCAAACCATTCTTTCTTTCTTTTTTTTTTTTGAGAAAAATAATAGTTTGGTGATGGGGATCTTGGACCACTCATTGAACTGAACAAAACTCAGTTTTAGGACGACCGAAGTCCACATCCTCAGACGATGCTTTATTTCCTGTTTTTTGAAAGAAAAAAAACCTCGGATTGTTCTACTAGGGTTTTCCTGTGCTCGGAGGGGGATTTGAGGATTTTAATCTCACACTGCTTAGGCATTGCCGATTAAGCTTGAGTACTAACCTAACCTACTAATAGAAAAAAAATAAAATAAAAAAATATGGGTTAACCTACTTTCCTTGTAAGTAATTTGGTTAAACGTCTATTAAAGCATGGCCCATTATCGTATTCACCTTCACATAGTATATTCTATTTTCTTTTTTATTTTTAGATAAATGTTATCAAATTTTATTAAACACATAGCATATTCTTAACGCATGGCCATGTAACAAACGAGGGAGTGAGAGAGACCGTCGTTACCAATACAACCTTAACTTCCTCGATTATGCGTTGTTATTGGTCGTTAGGGACCTCATGCCTCAACATAGACTACGTCTAGGCTCCTAATTTGGCTTTTCAAATTTCAAAAACTCCAACGTCACGCGTGACTCCATTCTCCCATTGGTTCACTTCCCCAAGTAAATGCATGACCCTTGGCTCACCCTTGCGCGTATCCATTAAAGTACTTTTATTGGGGTGTTTTTTTTCCACATCTTTTCAATTTGAAACAATTCTATTTTGTATTAACGTTCACCTTAAGTCCTTTTGGACTTTATTATGCATAAACGTTTTGACTTTATTAAATGTTTCACAATTGCGGATTTTATTAGGAAATATATTCTATTGTGAGAAAATATATTCATTCAATAGATTGGGAAAAAAAAATTTTAATAAATATTTTATTTAAAAATTGGCCAATTATGTCATGTAAGATGTGAATAACTAGGGGTCAACAAATTTTTTTTAATTGTTATAAATAATTTTTTTTAAATTAGATGATATTATAAGAACATTTTAGATTTGCTCTATTTGTATAGTAAAATAATTATAAAATATAAACCAACAATTTTAATTTCAATATATAATATTATAATCAGTTAGATTGTGATAATTTTAGATGAGTAAAGTGAATTAATGAGTGTTTTACTTTTATATAATTTCACTTTATATAAGAAATTATATTTTAGTTTTATAATATGAAAGTATTTTCTAATATTTTTAAATTATTTTGATGTAATATTATACCACTATAGTATAATTAATAGTTATACAGACAACCAGATATAAAAACAACATTTCAGTATTCACTTATTTTTACAAAGTAATGAAAGTACATAATGCACCACTCCTACTTTCTTTTTGCAACTACAAGAACACTGTTTTTAGAGATTTATTGTGATTTTTTTTAAAGCTTTTGGGACAAAACTTACCGATGTGACTGATTCTCCGATCGGACACGCCGATCAGACACAGGTATGGGTGAGGTTGATTTGGGTCACCGATCCGTTATTTTTAACAATGGTTTTCAATTAGGAGACAGAAAAAAAAAGGGGGGGAATTTAGTTCTCTTTTTTATATTCTTTTCAATGCAAATAAAAAGAATATGTTGTCTTCTATGTTTTACCATTTGCCTATGCTAAAGTACTAGGTATTAGATGGACATGCTTACTTTCTTTCTCACGGGGAACGCATCCTCATCCTTAGAATAGTTATTGTGTGATCCAATGAAGAATATATACTGAACCACCATCCCCTCTTTTTATAACTTTTTGTGGGCTCATTTTTGTACGTTAAGATGTATCACTAGACCAGGGCCCTTATTTCATATTCATGTTAGCTTCAGTCAAGCCAGTTTGGATGATCCCATATTCCTACTGTGCAAGATGTTTTCACTGATAAATGGTCTGTCCAAACTGTGCATTAGTTGCTTTCAGGGAGGGTAAGTGAGATTGGAACCTTGGACATTTGTGATGTACACTTATAGTCTCTCCACTAAGCCAAGAAGCCTATTAGTCATCAATACATTGAGGACTGTCTATGGGTTTTCACCAGATTTTTGCCAATTACGAGTTTTTACAATCCCATTTTTGACCTTTTTTTTTGCACTCCTATGGTCGTCAATCCTGGTGAATTCATCGGGCCTATTAGTTCCAAGGAATAAAAACTGTGCTGATGTTCCACTGTGCCCATGGTTAAAGTTTATCTGTCACATATGTCTTCAAAAAACCTACTCCATTTTGTCAAGTGGAAAATTGACCTAGTCTTTAACAATCAATATCTTCTTTTTTTCTTTTTGATACCAAGGACATGCTTTGCAGTTGCGCATCTTTCGCACGAGTACGGAATTCACCAAAGTTTGTTGCCCATTCAAAATAGTATTCATGTTAAAGGAGCATATGATTTATTTCATACCAAGCTCAGGCACGATTTAGATGTTCACCACAACATAAATTTAAGCTACCAATTATAGATATTGTTTACCCACAACTAGCTACAAGATAATAACTTGAGATTTGAAATGTGTACATATGAATATAGCAATCATAGCTACTTACGCAATCATAAGGATATGTCGAATCAATCCATGCTAATCATGAATTCTATGTGTTCAGAAGGTTGATAATTATATGGTTATATCTCATGAGGAATGACGGCTATCTGATGAATGTCATGCTAAAAAGGTTAGTTGGCATGAAGAGAGGAATTGTTGAAGGTTTCTCTGTGACATTGAATATAGCATTCATAGCTACTAAAGCAACCATGAGGATATGTCAAATCAATTCATGCTACACATGAATTCTATGTGTTTAGAATGCTTGTAATTGTATAGGTATATCTCATGAGGTATGAGTGCTATCTGATGAATGTCATGCTAAAAAGCGTTAATTGGCGTGAAGAGAGAAATTATTGACCGAGGGCAATTTTGAAAAAAATAAAAGAAAAAGGGGTTGATCGGCCTTCTTTGTAATTTCTGCCTATAAGTAAAGCATTTCGTATTTTATTTAAAATCTTAATGTCTATACATAAATCACTCATTTGTTTTTTATTTTTATATTTATTTACAATTTATGTTTATATTGAAATTTGGGATGTAGATAATTTCCCAAGATAGTATTATAATAATTATAATGGGAAAAGAATAGGATATCAAACACTAAACTCAATGAAACATCGATGTCTTATGAAAGCAAGTGCATATCATATCTTTGAGTACAGCTAGATCAATATTCTAAAAGGAATCTGTTGTACTAATAAAAAAGAAACCATTTCCCTTTTCACTTCAATGTTATTAGCCACTACATATTCTCATACATTTTGTATTTCAACAATAAAATACAAAAGGTTTTTAAGATTATCAACCATGCTTAATTTCCTCGGCAGCATGAAAAAAGCTCACCTGAATGATAATTATTGCTAAGATGAGGAAGATACATGTTGTTTTGAGTTTATTGTATGTACAATACTTTTTCATACGTGATAAACTAGGTATCTAATTTTAAGAAACCCTTTCATGACAAAATCCATGACAATAAAAAGCTGAACCTAACCATAATTAGCTGAATTACAATCACTAATATGAATCTTGATGTATTGCAGTGAGATTTCAAAGATGAACATTCACGAATGATACTTATTTTATTCTATTTTTGCTTTGATTTATCAATTCCTCTGCACTAGGGTTTTAACCACTTCAAAGAGAACACTTTCTATGATTCCTTTCAATCGTATTTCCTTAAATAAGATGCAACAATAATATTGTCCAACGATCCTAGTTATAATACTGAAAAAGAATTTAGGATCTCCTTTTGCAAGAAGAAAGTGGATGATGAAGAATAGTTTCTTAACTCTGTATCATAGTAAGAATAGTTTAAGCTGCTAGAGAGCTCCTTAATCTAGTAACTTATTAAAAGGATTTTAACCTAAATGGAAAACATGCTTGTTGATGCATTTTATTATAAACTCCTAGATATACGTAAACAGATGGAAAAGAGAAGAAAAGTTATTGATATGGAATATTTTTTTAAAAAATGGCACTGAGTCATTCCTCATTTGATTTTAGTGAAACAAAAGACATTGGTTGGAAAACCTCATTTTTGCAAGAGGAAAGGATGGAAGATAAAGTAGTAGTCTCCATTATAAAACCATTCTACTTAAGTGGATTGGTTTTATAATGGAGACTACTAGTGGTGAAGATTCCCAGAAACCAGAGATATGCTGAGTTTGTCTTAATAGAAGCTTCAACATCAAGTAAGCTATGAAAATGAACAAAATTATTGTTAGCTCTAAAGTGTGTAAAACAAAGGGAAAAGCAATACCAAAGACTTGGCCACGGGGAATGAAAGGCTCACTTTCTTTAAATCGAGTTTGTTCTCAGATGACCCCAATCCAGGGCACAATAAGGTCAAATAATTACCTGTTGATTTTCACTCTCATAGTGTTTTAATTTTCAGAAAAGGCTCATATATTCCACCTTATAAAATGTTAAAAATCACAAATTGGTTGATTTGAAAAGCAAATCACATCTAAACATTTTGCAAGACCATAATTGGTGTACAAAAGAACAACTATACATAGTTTGCACATAATCAGATCTGTATTAAATTTATGACAAATGGTGGTTATTTCATAAATAACACAAGCTACCAACATAGAACAAATTGTCATTTGTTAATTTTTTTAAGAATACTAATAGACCTTATTAGAGATTGACCAACCAAAAATAGCACAGTAATTGTCTTCAGAAGCCAACGTCTCAAAAGTTGTGACTACTGCTTTCATGAATTACAAAAATTCCCTTTCATAGATTATGAGGCTGCCCTAAAATTAAAATAATTTGATACTTTGTAAAATATCTATTAACATGAGTGGGTTTCTTGTATTTTGACCTTAATAGGTGGGATAAAATTCTTGTTCATCATAAAGATAGGCTAATTCTTAGTTCATATTTACCTTCCACATAAGTTCATCATTCATATCAAGTGTATTCTTCCTTTCTTTTAGATTAGTACAATCGTGATCAATTGGACCAATGGGTGTTGCTATGCAATATAAGATATATATTAATCATAACCTTCAAAGGAGCGTATCGAATGTCCCCTAAAAGGAAAATCTAAGACTACTCATTGGCAAGTGGACCTTCATAGTATAGCTATGAAATGATATTTTTCATAATTAATTAAAAGCATATGCTATGCATTTAGAAATAAATCATTCATGTTTATACACATTATTTTCAAACAAATTGAAATCACTAAAATTACAATATTGGATTTTACTTGTTTGTGACCAAAACTTAGAAAATATTATAAGCGCAAACTTTCAATCAAACTCATGGCACGGGAAGGTGTATATATTCTTACATTTCAAACCCAAATTGATTATTACAAGTTATAGAAATATTTAATTCCAATGGATAAATGGTAAATAATGAAAACACTATTTTCTCAAGAGAAAAATGAAGAATGAGCTGAAAAAGCACCATTATACAATACTCTACTACATATTTGTTCCTTCTTTGCACAACGAGGGAAGTACCGATGTCTTGACCACATGCAAGCACGAGTGAAAACACGTGACAAAATATAAAATGCATTATTTTTTAACCGCAATGTTTATCTTACAATATTATTTTTTAAGTTGATATTGAGTTTATATTAAATGGGATTGTCTACAAAGAGACCATTTACCTTATTTCTAGTAGAGCTAATGGCTTCACTGGAGTTTTAGTATCGCGTTTCAAGCTTAGCATCATAACTCTAAAGGCTTGTATATAAGGGTAGACAAAGGCAGGCATGAAATTTGTTATTTTGATAGCAGAAACGCTCATATTTTCCCTAGGAGTTTTAGGGATGCTGTTGCAAATCGGTTCCTAAATGGAAGTTCTGTGGGGAGGTCAGATTTGGGAGGGCGAAGAATCTTGAAGTAAAGATGGCTACGAAGAATCTTGAAGTAAAGATGGCTACTCTTGGAGGCCATGTTATTCAGAGTGCCTTTAAGATAAAGTCATTTAATTGGAAAATGATGCAAATAGGTCATGGTGGGATATGCTTAAAGTGGCATTTGCCAGCTCACGTAGCAGTCCCGCACTTTGTCGCCTTCCGGCTTATATGGTATGAGGTCAGGGGGTGGGGTCGTGACACTTAATAGGGGCGTTGGTATGATCTATTAGTCCCCCTATTAATGATCTCAACAAACTTCAAGAATGATACATGGAAACCTAGGATTATGCTTTTTGTTAAATTATTCCTGATCAAAGAGCTTGAATAGTGTTTGGCTCCACTGGGGATGCTAAACTGTATATTCCAGTGTAGATTCTGGAGAGTGCAAGGAAGCTCGATGAGTATAGAATGGTCCCCAAATTGGAGCTGTATTTTGTTCAACTTCCTCGCACCTGGATTTAGGTTCTTGAGATCCGTATCCACACTTGGACTAAAGAAATTTTTAGAGCTTTGGCAGATGAGTGTGGAAGATTGCTGGAAGTGGATTGGAATTTCTCAGCCTCCATTTATTTGGGCACCTTAAGAGTTCCAATTGAACAATTGCCTGGCCATCCGATTCCCCCCTCCTTGTTGTCTTGTTGATGGTGACTATTTCAGAGTCACCATTGCCACAGAGAGTGATGGAGGTTTTGTTGGCAAGGCTCCTACAGAAAGTTTCTAAAAAAAGAAAGAGGTTCTAAACAAGGAAATAGGTTTGGTTCATGAGGCTCATTCTCCTCCAACCAGTCCAGATCAAAGTATTGTAATTTCTTGCCAAAGAACCAAGTTTGGAGGCAGAAACAAGTTCCTTTGAGGCAAGTTTGATAATGTCCGGCAAGATACACTATTTTTGGGACAGGTTGGAGGACTGCAAGATGATTTATAGGTCTACTTGATTTTAACCATTTTTGAAATGTACAATTTTCTAATTAGAAATGAAAATAGATTTTAACATCATCTTAAGAATTTTTTACAACAAAATTACATGTTATGATCAAATTTGGAGGTGCGCCTTAATTAGATTGTTTAAGGTTGCAACCTTATAGAAACCACACCCAAAGACATAAGATTTGCATGGCAGACCAAATGTCCATTTTGGTCATGTGGGACCACTGCATGGAAATATTAAGAATTACTCATGCACAACCTGTCCATGGCAAAGGCACCACCAATCATATTACATACAATGTTTCAGCTTTTTGCTTTTTAAACTATACAAATTATTTTTTATATAAGAAAAATTCTATAATTACAAATTTGAAAAACTAGCATTACATTCATTAATTTTATACAAAAAAAGAAAATTAAAGTAATTGAGAGAAATTTAAGAGTTCACTAAAAATAGCACTTTCGTATGAGGATTTAGACTAAAAATATATACTTAAAAATTCTAAAAATTAAGTAAGTATCATATTATCTTTTAAAAATATCGATAGCAACAAGAAAATTAGTCCAACATATGTCAAAAATATTCTACTCGTTCGGGAGTACACGGTCCATTTACTGCCGCTGTAAAACCCAGCTAGGATTAATTTTAGGACGGTCTTGATAATGTCTAGCAAACTTGCCTCCAAGGACGGTCTTGATAATGTCTAGCAAACTTGCCTCCAAGGACGGTCTTGATAATGTCCTGCAATATGCACTATTGTCCTGCAATATGCATTATTTTTGGGACTCAAATTTTTTTTTTTCATATTTATATATCTCGATGTCGAGATGATAAATTAGAGGGCTTTTCAACATTCAAACAACCTATCCGATAGATTTTTTAGGTCCATCTGTAATTCTACGCTTTAAGGTTGAAACCTTATATAATATTTTTCCCGTATCTTTTTCTCTTATTGGGGGGTGGGGCGTGGGTTGGGATGTAAATTTCTTTTAATTAAAAGAATTTTTGAATTATCTCAAATTCATCTTGTGATCAATTTAGAGAAAAGGAACCAAAAAAAAAAAAACTAATTTTGAGATCTTGAACCCATAATTTATCATACATTAGATGGAGGGTCCAAAGTGACTATCACATATCGAACTCGTTTAAAAAATTTCTAAAATTCGTATCATTTATTAAAAAAAAAAAAAATTCTGATGAATTAAAATAATATCACCTTTGAAGTGAAACCGACTATCTAAGATGGTGGTTTTGTTGTGCGTTCCAATGTGCAAATTGGTACCCATCAGGACCACTAAAACCTTTCCCCTATGATTTTAAGCAACTTCAGCTGCTCTTAATCACACGTTCTTGTATTTAATATTACTAGGTTTCTTCCACCAAATATTTTTCCAAGAAGAATGTGATTGTCAAGACGTTCTCTGATAACTAAGAACAATATTTGCGATTACCACAAAGTTCACTATTATGCTTCCAATTTTTGTTTGTAAATGAAATTGGTTTCCAAATTCACCATTCTTATTGAGTTGTGATAATTTTGAAAGAGTAAAAAGAATTAATAAACATAAAATATTATTATTAATTAGATTGTGATAATTTTAGACGAGTATAGAAAATTAGTAAGTGTTTGATCTGAAATTAATTTCACTTTATATATGATAATATTATTTTAATCTTATAATATAGAAATATTTTTTAAGATTGTTAATACCTTTGTTGCAATATTATAATATTATATTATAATTAATAATTATATAGACATCTATACAAGAAAACAACATCTCAATATTCACTTATTTTTACAAAGTAATAGAAGTACACAAGGCACCACTCCTAATTACGTTTAGAAACTAAAAAGAACACTATTTTTAGATATTTATAGCGATTTTTTTAAAAACAATTGAGACAAAAATTGTCGATTCCACTGATTCTCCGATCTGACATGGGTATGGGTGGGGCCAAATCGATTCACCGATCCGATTTTTTAAACCTTGTCTTAATCACACATTATTGTATTTGATATTACTAGGGTTCTTCCATAATCAAGAAGAATTTGATTGTCAAAATGTTCTCTGCTAACTAAGAATAATAATTTAGTGATTTACACACAAACCATAAAATTCATTTTAAAATACAAAATGCTCCACTTATATGCATAAATTACAAAGAACGTTTGTCAACTTGCATTTTTTTTTTTTTCAAATCACCCTACGTTCTGAGGACATCCTCTGTCCAAATTTCTAATTTTTTTTTATTTTTATTTTTCCACTTTTTTCGTTAGTAGGGTAGTTCTCCAAGCTTTCCGGTAGTGCGCAACTATAAAAAAAAACTAAAAAGTAAAATAAAATAAAATTTGGTTTGAAGATGTCCTCAAACTAAGGGGCACTTTTGAAAAAAAGGAAAAAGTTGACCAACTTTCCTTATATTATATTTTAGGAGAAATTTCATATTTTAGGAGAAATTTTAGGATCCATACCTAATTCACTCGTAATAATTTTATCCAATGGACCATAAGAGTAAACTTATCCAAGATTTCCACAAAATTCACTCTTTTGCCTCCAAGCTAGATGAAATTGGTTCCCAAACTCACTGTTGTTATTGAGAAAAGAAAGAAAATAATCCATCTGTTCTTTCCTAAATCATGAACATGAGAGAAAAGATTCTTTCCTAAATCATGAAAATGAGCATCTGAAAACCTAAATCACGAAAAGGAGCATCTGGACTTAATAAGAAATACTGTGTCAAAATGTAAAGGACTCAAACTTATATTACTAGAGTAATCAACCACCTAGTTGGGATTTTGTTTTTTTTGGCAGATATGAATCTTCATCTCTGATAGTAAAAAAAAAAAAAAAAAAATCACTCAGATCTTCATTTTGTCCATGCACAAAGTTACTCTGAACGCAAACTATGTCGACAAATTGGACACGACTGATTGACCTCGAGCCACTTGCATATAGAGTGTTTATTATATTGATGCAGACAAGGCATTTCTCTCACATTATTGGCACTATTGCTTGGACATGCATACAGCATATACATCTTCTTTTATCTGTGTGGCTTCTACTAGTTTAAAGGACTCCACCAAAGAGGGCCCATTGGGATTAGCACGGAGCGCCTCGGCTACCCTCAACAAATGAGTAAAACTCAATTTTTGTGGGCCCATTGGTATTAGCATAGAGCGACTCCATCAAACAGGGCCCATTGGGATTAGCACGGAGTGTTGAGTGCCTCGGCTACCCTCAACAAATGAGTAAAACTCAATTTTTGTTGGGCCCATTGGGATTAGCATAGAGCGCCTAGACTGCATCAACTATGACAAATAAGTGAAACTCAATTTTTGTTGGGGCCCATTGGGATTAGCATGGAGTGACTCGACTGCACCAAACATATGCGAGTTTACTTAGGCTAGGTATCACCGGGTTTACTTGCTTGAGTTCTTCCTGCATGAGGGAAATGGCATCTTCTAAGGTTGTCGGCACGTTTTGGGCCGTCGAAAGAATGAAACATCTTCTTTCTTTCATTGCAATTATCTGTCTAATGATAAGTTTTATAAATAGGTGGTGAGTGTTTTTCAAGGCAACAAGTAAAAGTGAATTTTAGTCTTACATCCGTCGAAGTGGCTATGTAAAGTTAAGAAAGAGAAAGACATGGCCACAACAATGAACAATATAAAAACAACTAGAGATGGGAGATGAAATAGAGAAACAGAAAGAGATGGGAGCCAAAGTATGAATAAAGTTGATACAGTTAAAGGCTGAAACTGGGGAGAGAGAACTCAATAACGTTGAGAAGAGAGAACAAGAGAGAGGAACGTGATTTTGAAACAAGAGAGAGAGAATTAAATAAAATTGAAATAATGATAGAGGTTTCTTATGCGTTGTTAAAGAGGAAGATAGAAAAACAAGGGGAGATGGGATTGATAAGGTAGAATAAACAAGAAAAAACAAGGATTGTTTTAAACTTGAAAAATAAAGAAAGTAATAAGAGGAAGGGGAGCACTTGCATCTATATCTTGACAAAAAAGAAAGAGGGGTTCCTTTTATTGTTTCATGATATGTAGATTTAGTTTAGTTGATGACATAAAAGGGAAAAAGGGTTTCCTTTTTTTCTTGATTGATTTGGTTTACATGATAAGGACAAGATAAACATAAATTAGCGTTTGAAGAGACAGGGAGATAATTCCTCGTTTCTTGAGGGAGAGAAAGAGGTGTCTCCACTTTTGATGGAGAGAGAGATTATCTTCTCTCTTTATTGGACAGATCGAGAGTTGCGGGGGATTTAGAATAAGATTGACGAAATTACAGCGTTTTTGAGAGACAGTAGCATTTTATAGGAGAGAGAGAAAGAAGTGATCGAGATAGGGACTAGGGACACGTAGGAAAACCGATTTAATATTGAATTATTGCTAAATCAAGATTTATACAAGTCCTAATTACTTTAAGTCGGAAAGTTGATTTATAATGGGCTATTTATTTCATGCTGTTCTCGATATTGGATTTTTGTTGGTTTTAAAAATGGAAAATGGTTTAATAGGGCTGTAGTAGCCCTATCAAAATAAGTAAAGCCTCACCTCATAATTCACCAAAAATTACAATTCCAGCATTGGAAATCTTTTACATGGATCATCTCGACTTGAACATATTCGTTGTGAAAAAAAATTATTACTTTCGACTCTAAAAATATGTATATTGTAAGAAATTATCTAGACCGTCCATTTCACCATAAAATTTAGTATTTATAGATCCACAAGATTTGTACCATTTTTTGAGTTTCAAATTTTTTTATGAAATTGATTTAGATCCATCATGGAGAGTTCCGATGTCAAAAGTGCTTTTCAAACGAGGATTTCGGGTGACGCTTTATTTTGTTTTTATAAAGCCTACGCCCTATGGAAACTTCATCCTTTAAATTTTATTTATTGGGACTTGAAAACTTTTCTTAAGTTGTCCCACTAAAATAAACTCTAACCTTTTTAATTTTTATTTTTAAAGCCAATTATAACACTTTCTTAATTATTAAAATATTTTATTGCCTATTTTTTCAACTAAAAATAGGGCTAAGGAAATATGCTATCCTTACTCAAAAGGGTCCTAACAACTAAGGCTTACTAAGTTCTTAAATTTCTCTCAATTACCTTAATTTTTTTATCTTTATAATGTGGTATTATTTTTAATTTTTCAATTATAAATTTTATTATATATTAAAAATAATTTTCATCAGTTTAAATTGTTTTTAATATGATCTTTTGCCTGTGCATTGCAAAGACCATGAATCTTTTTTTTTTTTTTTTTTAATGTGTAATTCTTGGTCTACAGCATTACCAAGGAGGATCGCCTTTCTATGGCTCGGCTTTAGATCATATTGTGCCTACAGATTGGGTTCGCGGGATCAACTTGAACATTTGGTCCGACATGAAAGACGCCTAGTTAGAAGGATTTTTATGACAATGAAATTTTCAAGTCATTTTTCAGTCACCTTGTGACCAAATATATAGAAAAAATATAAATTGTTTTGAGCTCTTAAAACCCGAAATTGTTTTTTTATTTTTATTTTTTATTTTACGGAAAAGTATACAAAAGAGTCCATCTACTTTTAATGTAAAATGCATAATATATGATTATTCCTTAAATTTGAAAATAAAAAAATGAATCTTTTTTAATTTCCATTTTATCATTTCTACACCAATAAATTTTTGCAATTGTATGCTATGAGATCGTATATCTTTATTACAAGTTACTTCTAGCCATCAAGTACCTGATTTGAAATTTGACGAACAACAGTGATTGTAATTGTACTAAGTTTTTTATTCTTTATGTAAAATCCATGTAATAGATATAAAAGAAGAAATGGAATAATAAATCCGAAGTTTGGCGCATAAATTCTTTTGGACCCTATAAAGAGGCCTATTAAACAAAATTTGGGAAAGCCCCCGGGAAATTTTTTTTCTCCAACTCATGGAGCAAAGGCCTTCTACTTCATGAGTTGTTGGATTAAGGCCTTCAAGCACTCATAATTCATTTTAATTATCTTTAAATTTTTTTATTTCTTGAAAACGAAGTAATCTACAGAATTTGAGATCAAAAGATGTCCGCACAATTCCCCAAGCAAAAAATACTCTTGTTTTCCTAGAGTGGCGAGTTTGTATTTTAAATATTTTTTCTACTCTTAAAGATGGGAAATCTTTCTATACTTCCCCTACAACATAGAAGATCTGTGCTTCTCCTACCATCCAACTGTCTAATTTTGATCAAGTGAGCCACTCACCATTTGATCTTAGATCTGATGCCTCAGAGTATTTTATTTTTAATTTTTTTTATACAAATTGTATGAATATGAAATTTGGTAGTGTTATCTTCTCATTGGGGTACACCTACAAAAAAATATTAAAAAATAATTTTTCGATAAAATATAATGACCAAATAATTTGGTCATTGTATTTTATTGGGAATATATTTTACAAGTGCAAGCATAATAGAGGATTGGGCACCCAAATTTTGGTGCCAAAATATTTTATCAAAAATTTAAAATAAAATAGTGTTGTGATTGGGGCAATCTTTGCCCATCGTTCATAATGGATGGTTGGATAAGGGGAAGTATATAAGTTTTATATTGTAGGGGAAGCATAAAAAGCTTGTCCCTTAAATATTTAAATGTTTTTCTATTTTAGTTTTCTTAGAGGAGCACAATACACTAGTTCTCTCACGCAAAATACTTTTTCTCGTTCTATTGAAATATTGGGGTTCATTTTAAAATGTCATATGCTTATTTTAAATAAAATTTATTTTTTTAATGTGGGATTGTCTACAAAGAAACGATTTATCTTTTGCACATGAAAGTCACAATCATTGTAACATTCCCAAAAACTTGGACGGTTTCTATTCAATCTTGAGATATATTTTTTTACATATGTGTAGAGGGCGCAATTAGGAAAAAAAATTTTAGTCATGTTAATTGGTGTGTTAAAGAGTTTATATCCCCAAAATTTCAGGTCCTAAACTTAATCCTAGGTGGGGTTTTACTGTGGGAGTAAATGGACTGTGTACTCCCGAACGAGTAGAATATTTTTGGCTTTTGTTGGACTAATTTTCTTATTGCTATCAATATTTTTAAAAGATAATGTGATACTTCCTTAATTTTTAGATATTCTAATTATATATTTTTAGTCTAAGTCCTCATACTAAAGTGTTATTTTTAGTGAATTCTTAAATTTCTCCTAATTGCCTTAAATTTTTTTTTTGTATAAATTTAATGAATGTGATAATTATAGAATTTTTCTTATATGAAAAATAGTTTGTATGAGTTTAAAAAGTGAAAAGTTGAAACATTGTATATAATATGATTGGTTGTGCCTCTGCCATGGACAGGTTGTGCACGAGTAATTCTTAATATCTCCACGCAGTGGCCACATAAGAACAAATCGGACATTTGGTCCGCGATGCAAACCTCATATCTTTGGGTGTGATTTCTATAGGGTTGCAACCTTAAACAATCCAATTAAGTTATCATAACATGTAATTTTGTTGTGATTGTGAAAAATTATTAGGATGATGTTAAAATTGATATTTATTTCTAATTAGAAAATGGGTGCAATTGGCATACGGATGCATCTATAGCTGTTGAGGTAAGGTGCACCTTCAAATTTTATCATGGTATATAATTTTGAGAAAATGTTCATAGAATTATCTCAAAATCTATTTTATATGTAATTATATAATTTTAAATTTCAAAAATGATTAAAATCAAAAGATCTATAAACATATGAAATCTTGAAAATGGACGGTGTAGACAATATGTTGTAAAATGCACTATTTCTGAGACTTAAAATCTTTTTATTTTTCATGGTCATACATTTCGCTATCGAGATGATCAATAAAAGAGTTTTTCAACATTAAAACTACCTTTTCCGATGGATTTTTGAGGTCCATCCATAGTTCTACATTATAAGACTGCATCCTTATATAAACTTTTTCCTTACAAATTATACACTAAAAAAATGGTTAAAATCTAGTAGACCAATAAACATATAAAAATCTTGAAAATGAATGGTCTGGATAATGTGTTGCAAGATGCACTATTTCTGGGACCCAAAAATATTTTATTTTTATTTTTTCATATTCATACATCTCAATATCAAGATGATCAATTAGAGGGTTTTTCAACATTCAAACAACCTTTCAGATAGATTTTTAAGGTAAATCTTATATAATATTTTTTCATATCTTTTTCCCTTTTTTTTATTTTTCTTGAGGGGGGGGGGGGGGGGGGGGTGGTTCTATGCTTTAAGGTTGAAACTAGTGGATTAAAAAACGAATCGGTGGCCCGGATCGGGGTACCCAAAACATCCGGATGGGCGATCCGGATGGGGAATCGGCCGAATTGGTTAGATTAAGTTTTAAAAAAATCTAAAAAAATTATTAAAATTCATTATAAATGTTGTTTTTTAGGAATCCATTAAGAAATCGGGGTACTACATTATTAATTTTCATTTTTTCATCAATATATGAATATTGAGATGTTTTTTCTCTTTATGAACTTATTTTGACTATTAAATTTACATTACACAAAAGAAAAATCATAGAATTATCATAGATGAAATATATAATCATAGATGGACTATAATAAAGAATGGTTTTAATCGATAAAAAATGAATGGTTTTAATCGATAAAAAATGACCACCAAAATCTAGAATTGGTGGAGAGCATTATATACTGAAATTAAACTTGTTGGTTTACATTTTATAACTATTTTATTATACAAATAATAAAAAATCCAACCTCTTATTTTTTTACAATAAATATTTGTTGTATTACCTTTGATCCTTTTTTTTTGACAAAAAACTTTTATTTCTTATGACAATAACTTTTTATTTATTTTTTTACAAAAAAGGGTCGTCGTATTACTTTTTTTTTTTTTTTTTTTAAGAAGAACCTTTTTGTTTTTTTTTTTTTTACAAGGAATACTTGTTGTATAAATTTTTTTTTTTTTTTTTTACAGAACCTTATATTTTTTTACAATAAACTTTTATTTTTGGACAAGAAAAAGAAATTTTGTTGTATTACTTTTTTTTTTTTTTTACAAGAACCTTCTATTTTTTTTTACTATAAGCTTTTATTTTTGACAAGAATTTTTTTTTGTTGTATTACCTTTTTTTTTTGACAAGAACCTTATTTTGTTTTTAACAAAAAATCTATTTTTTTATAAAAAAGGTTTTTTTTTTTTGTAAAAAAATATATTTTGTAAAAAGGAAAAAATTTCTTTGTTTGTGAAAGAATGAGGGCACCTGGGCAAGAATTAATCCCTCGACGTCCAGCGCACTAAAACAACGTGCTAACCACCACATCAAATGTTAAGTTATAATATAAAAAGGTCACTCAATAATTATATCATATTTCTTTTTAAGCTATTACCTTAGCGCAATTGTCCTACATCGAACCCACAGAACAAATTTGGCAAGGATAAATCGTCTTCTGCTACCAAAGCTAGTCACGCACGAAACGCACGGGGCAGTGTGGGTTTGTAATGGAGAGTCATCAAGCGATTCACTGTACAGAATCGCTGGTTCTTATCTAGAATCAGGTGATTCTCCAGTTTTACAAAAGAATCGACACGGGATGATCGATTCCCTGTTCGAATCGGCCGATTCCTTGCCGACTTGGTGATTTTTAAAACAGAGGTTGAAACGTTATATAATATTCTTGGTGGGGGGGATGGTTGGGGTGGAATTTTTATTTAAAAAGAATTTTTGAATTATTTCTAATTCTCCTTGCGATCAATTTAGAGAAAAAGAACAAAAAACAAAAAAAAAAACAAATTTACAGCTCTTAAACCCCATAATAGATCATACATTAGATGGTTAATGAGGCTGGGAGTGGTTCGAACCGGAACTAGACTAACCGGTCAAATAGATTTTTTTAAAAAAAAATGAGTCAAAAACCCCCAAAACAAATTTAAATTTTTTTTAAAAAAACAAAAACTTAGATTAAGTGTATACTATCATAATACATACATTTATCTTATAAATTTTTTTTGAAATAACTTTTTATATAATTTAATATTTGAATACTATGGAGATGCAAGACAATTTATAATTTCACATAAATTCAATTGATGAAGTTACAAAGTCCAACTAACAATGGATGATGCAACAATTTATGCTTCTATACTGTTTTAATGTTGATGTTGAAAAATGTTGTTTAATATTGAAAATCCTTTTATTATGGTCTAGAATTGTGTTTGAGAGCATATTTTTTTATAGCATGATGTTCCCAGTTTTTTTAAGGGTTGTGAGTCAAGGTAGCAAGAGAGAGCACGCCATTTACTCAGTAACTTGGTTATCAAATCCAAGGTGTGGGTCAAGGTGTTAAGTGCTGCTTCAAATGGCCAAATCACATATTTTAAAAACACATGGCCAAGTCGATTTTCAAATGGCCAAATCGATTTTGAAATTGCCAAACGTCATGTATTCAGTAACCTTTTGAGTTGGGTTTTAATATAAAAAAAAAAAAGTTATATAAGATGACAACTTTAAAATGTAGAATTAAGATGAATATTTTAAAAAAAAAACAGGTTAATTTTGTATCCATTACAACATATACCTCTTTTATTCATAGACGCTAATAAACAGCTTTAAGGAGTATGAAGTTGCAACATGATAGATAGCTTGTAACAAATAAAAAAATAAATTAGAAGAAAATGTCACAACCAAACAAGAAGTTGAGAACAATGACAACAGTAACATACACCAAAAATAACTTTAAAAAGAAATAATTTTTTTCTCTCATATTCATCACAAAAAAACATGTTTTTATAAAAAAAAATATAACATTAAAAACAATCCAACAAGCTCACCAAAAATATATAACATTAAAAAGAAAGAAATTTTTTCTCATATTCATCACATAAAAAAAAAAAAAATTTATAAAACACACCAAAAAAAAAAAGTATTTTTGTAAAAATAAATAAATAACATTAAAAACAATCCAACAAGCTTACCAAAAATATATAAAATTAAAAAGAAAGAATATTTTTTTTTTTCTCGTATTCATAAAAAATAACATATTTTTATAAAAACAAAACGTAGTTTTATTAAAAAACAAAATTTTTTTTAAGAACCTTAAAATTGAACCAAAGAACACATAAACTTTAGAGCCAAAATCAACCCCAAATCTTTTATTTTTTGAACAAATTGACATGAGGATATGATAGATATTTCAATTAAGATTCAAATGCCCAAAATTTCATAAACATCCATTAACTATTAAGATCTTTCTTCAAAATATTGCGGATTTTTCACTTCACGAAAATTTCAAAAAAAAAACGCAGCAAAAAAAAATTGATATAAAAACATTTAATCAATATTAAATCAAAATAACTAGTTTATTTAATAGATGAGGCCTTGATGATCAAAATGCACTGATCAATTCGATAAAAATCGATCAATTGGTCTATTAGAAATCAATTTGTTTGGATAAAAAATAGTTCTTCGAGCAGCAGTACTTCGGGCCCAATAAACCTCAAATCTTCATCATTTTAGAAAAATTGAAATATATAAACGATGAATCCTTCAACAATGAATAAAAGCCCTCCATTTTTATAAAAATCTATGAGGTATTGAACCTACGTTTGATAGAATAGCGGAAATTTATAATTTTCAAACATCCCCATTTCAATCCTCCAAGAACTCTTTGTTTTTCAACTTTTGATTCAATAATCGATGATTTAAAGAAAATTCCGGTGCATAACATCAATAATTGACCGAAGAAAATAAAAAAACTAGAAAATGGAATAAAAAAACCCTGCAAAAGCTTTATTCATGGGTTTTGTGAAAAATAACGGGCCTTGTGTCAAATAACGGCCGTTATTTGATGCATTGAAAACAATGTTATCTCGGGCGTCAAAACAGTGAACCGGCTGGTTTAGAGTAAATACCGTCGGCTCAACCTCGAACCGGCTGGTTTGGTGCCGGTTTTTTTTGGAGAACGGCTTTTATTCGTTACAACGATAAAACCAGCTTTAACCGGAGTCGGTACCTTGCCAGTACCGATCTAACCGGCCAGTTCGAACCAGCAGGTTTTGCGAACACTGGTCCAAAGTCAATATCACATATGGAACTCGTTTAAACAATTTCTAAAATCCGTGTCATTTTAAAACAAAAAAAATCTGATGAATAAAAATGATTTCATCTTTGAGGTGAAACCGACCTGTGCTTTTGCTGTGTGTTCCAATGTGCAAATCGGTCCCTCTCAGCACCACTAAAACTTTCCCCCCATGATTTTAAGCAACCTCAGCTGATCTTAATCACGCGTTCTTGTATTTGATATTACTAGGGTTCTTCCATAAAATATTTTTCCAAGAAGAATGTGATTGTCAAAATGTTTTTTTCTAACTAAGAATAATAATTTAGTGATTTTCACACAGACCATAAAATTTATTCTAAAATACAAAAAGCCCCAGTTATATGCAAAAATTATAAAAAAAGTCGGTTAACTTGCATTTTTATCAGCCTTCGGTCTGAGGATGGAATCCTCGATCCGAATTTTTTTTAAAAAAATCAATTTTTCATTAGTAGGGCAGTGCCCCAAGCTTTAGGGTAGTGCCCGATTAATGAAAAAACTAAAAAAAAAAGTAAAATAAAATTTTGTCCAAGGATGTCCTCAGACTGAGGCCACTTTTGAAAAACTAAAAAAAAAATAGGTTAACCAACCTTCTTTGTAATTTCTATCTATAAATAGAGGATTTTGGAGAAATTTTAGAATCCATACCTAAATCACCCATAATAATTTGATCCAATGGACCACGAGAGTAAACTTATCCAAGATTGCCAAAAACTTCACTATTTTTCATCGATGAAATTGGTTCCCAAACTCACCATTCTTATTCAGAAAAGAAAGAAAAGAATCTCACCATTCTTATTAAGAAAAGAAAGAAAAGAATCTATATGTTTTTACTTAAATCGTAAAAAGGAGCATATGGACTAAATAAAACAAGAAAAAATTGTGGCAAAATCTAGAGGACTCAATCTTACATTATTAGAGTATTGATCCATATAGTTGAGATTTTGTAAAAATAAAATCACTGATATCTTCATCTTTTCTGTGCACAAAGTTACTCTTGAGTGACACAATTGATAGCACTCAAGCCACTTGCATATGCACTCTTGATGATATTGATACAAACAAGTCATTTCTCTCACATTACCGGTGCAATTGCACTCTTGATGATCTTGATACGAACAAGACATTTCTCTCACATTATCGGTGCCATTGCCCAACTCAAACATGCATACCATACATACATCCTCCTTCATCTCTGTCGCTTTTACTAGCTTAAATACTCCACTAAGGAGGCCTGTGGCCGAAGATAATTTTTGAGCTTATTTAGAGATGCGAAGCTCTCCAAAATCTCCGATTCTAAGTCATTGGCTTCATCATTCACCATCAATTTCTAAACAAAAATTGAATAAAAATCAGTATCATTTTAAACAAAAAAAGATGCAGATAAATAAAGATGATTTCATCTTTGAGGTCAAATGAGACATTTTTTTTTTTCTGAGTAAATTCAAACGGACCATCTAACATGGTGGGTTTGCAGTGGGTTCCATTGTGCATTTTGATCTCTTTGGGACGACTAAAATTTTTCCATTTGAGTTTAGCAACTTGTGCTTTTTGTTTTTCTTTTATTTTCTTTCATTTTTTTTGACAAATAACTTATCCTGCTCTTAATAACAGGTTATTGAAAGTTGGATGTGATCAAGAACAGTGTATATAAATTAAAAAATTTCTTATTTTTCTTATTCTTACACTAGCAAAACCACTTATAGTGTCCAATTACAAACAAATAACTATTGAAACAAGTAAATAAAAGAAAAGAAACACGGTTCTCACTTGCTACTACTATTAAATACAATTCCTTAAATCAAAACCTTAGCGCATTGCTTTATGGGAATAAATGATCAAATCACAAATAAAAATTTAAAAAAGTAAAATTGCCAAAGATTACCTCAATCGGGCTTAATATACCCCACATTTACTAGCAAAGGATCTACTAGCAAGTGATCATCCCTTTCCTACCCAAAAATCAAACCACCATAAGCTAACCTTAGCTTGGGCGTCCTATCTAGAAACGGGAGAGAGTTGGACTCATATTTATGGAAGGTCCTATATAATTTTAGAAAATATTTTATTTTTTATTTAAAATTTTTAAATCTTATAGTTTATTTAAAACATTGGAAAATTAATTTATCTTAATTTATAAATCCAAATGAAAAAAATAAAATATAAGAAAATTCACAAAAATTCGAATAAATATTATAAAAATCATATATTATAAAAGTAATTAAAACTAATTAATTTTGATGAGAATCGGATCCGTTATATATAGGAGTATATCAATATACGGGAACATTCCACATTCAACTGCGCCGATCCTATGGGCGATCATTTTCACCTATAGGCATGCCTATATATATATATATATATATATATATATATACATATATATATATATATATATATATATATATATATATATATATATATATATATATATATATATATATATATATATATATATATATATATATATATATATATATATATAGGAAAAGTCTTCTTCCCAACGCCTATAGGCAAAAAAGAACAGTGATGTCGCCTACCATCATCACCGTCCAAAGTTCATCGCAAGGTCATGATTGTTCGGTACTGTTTTATTTTTCATTTTTTTTACAAATCGAAATGATCTAAAATTTGGAACGTGTGTACGTATTAGTGAGGCGCACCTAGTAAATATATAAAAATAATAAGTCGTGAAAAAAATTGATCAAAATACCCATGGAATATTTTAGATGTATTTTGGTCAATTTATTAATGTAAAATATTTTTTTTCTATTTTTTGTAGATTCGTCTATTTTTTATGAACACTTACTCTATATATAATATCATTCCGATTTGTAGAAAACAAATTAAAAATAAAACACTCCCCTTGCAATCGTGACCGTGCGATGAACTTTGAACAGTGATAAGGGAAGGCAAAATCACTGCTCATTGTCGCCTATAAGCGTTATATATATATATATAAGTCTTCCTAAAGCCCATAGGCGAAAACGAACAGTGATTTCGCCTAAGCTCATCACCGTCCAAAGTTCATCATACGGTCACGATTGTCCAGTAGTGTTTTAATTTTTATTTGTTTTCTATAAATTGGAATGATCAGATATTTAAAGTGTATATACAACTTAGTGAGGCGCACCTAATAAAAATAGGAAAAAAATATTTTGTAAAACATAAATTGACCAAAATACCCTAATAAATGTTTCGAGATATTTTAGTCAATTTATGTTTTACAAATTATTTGTTTGATATTTTTATTAGATTCTCGTATATTTTATAAACATACACGCTAAATTTCAGATCAATCCGATTTGTATAAAAAAAATGAAAAATGAAAACACTACCAGACAACTATGACCATGCGATGAACTTTGGACGGTAATGAGTATAGGCGAAATCACTGTTCATTTTCTCTTATAGACGTTACATAGTATTTTCCTATATATATATATATATATATATATATATATATATATATATATATATAAGTCTTCCTAAAGCCCATAGGCGAAAATGAACAGTGATTTCGCCTAAGCTCATCACCGTCCAAAGTTCATCATACGGTCACGATTGTCCAGTAGTGTTTTAATTTTTATTTGTTTTCTATAAATTGGAATGATCAGATATTTAAAGTGTATATACAACTTAGTGAGGCGCACCTAATAAAAATAGGAAAAAAATATTTTGTAAAACATAAATTGACCAAAATACCCTAATAAATGTTTCGAGATATTTTAGTCAATTTATGTTTTACAAATTATTTGTTTGATATTTTTATTAGATTCTCGTATATTTTATAAACATACACGCTAAATTTCAGATCAATCCGATTTGTATAAAAAAAATGAAAAATGAAAACACTACCAGACAACTATGACCATGCGATGAACTTTGGACGGTAATGAGTATAGGCGAAATCACTGTTCATTTTCTCTTATAGACGTTACATAGTATTTTCCTATATATATATATATATATATATATATATATATAAACTGTGACCATACGATGAACTTTGGACGGTGATGAGCATAGGCGAAATCACTGTTCATTTTCGCCTATAGGCGTTGCGCAATGTTTTCATATATATATATATATATATAAGATGGGATTAGCCTACTTGCTCATATGAACATATGAGCTCAATGGCCCAAATTGAATCTATGCCGATCTGACGATCACAGATGTCCGGTAGTATTTGAATTTTAGTTTTTTTTTTCTAGAAATCCAAATCACTTAAAATTTTAGATGTTTATTCTTCTCATCAAGGAGCACTTAATAAAAATATAAAACAAATTATTCGTAAAAAATAAAATGATTAAAATACCCCCCAAAACTTTTTTGGGTATTTTGGTCAATTTATTTCATGTACAATATTTTTTTTATATTTTTCAACTATTCATCTATTTGTGATGAACACACACCTAAAATTTTAAATGATTTGGATTTGTAAAAAAAAAAACTAAAATTTAAATACTACCGAACATCCATGATTGTCAGATCGGCCCCGATTCAATCTGAGATATTGGGCTTATATGTTCATATGAGCTTGTAGGCTAATCCCATATTAGGTGTGGTTTATATAACGTTGAGACTCTAAACAAACAAAATAGGGTGCACCTTTAAATAATGTCGAAATCTATTGTTTTCATATTAGAAATCATTATGATGGCCTAAAAATTTATTTTCACCTCCAATAATTTGTGGCCGTGTGATGAACTTTGGATGGTGATGCGCATAGCTGAAATCACTATTCATTTTCGCCTACAGGTGTTATGTAGAGTTTTCCTATATATATATATATATATATATATATATATATATATATATATATAGGTGCGGTTTCATGATGTTGCAACCTTAAACAATCCAATTAAAGCGCACCTTAAACTTTTATCATAACATGTAATTTTGTTATAAAAAATTATTAATATTATCTTAAAATCTATTTTCATACCTAATTAGAAGATTTTTAATTCCAAATATGGTTAAAATCAAGTAGATCTATAAATACTTGAAAATCTTGAAAATGAACGGGCAAGATAATGTATGCAAGATGCACTATTTTCGGGACTCAAATTTTTTTGTTTTTTCATATTCATACATCTCAATGTCGAGATGATCGATTAGAGAGTTTTTTCAACATTAAAATAGCATTTCCAATAGATTTTTGAGGTGCATCTGTGATTCTACATTTTAAGGTTGCAACCTTATATAAACTTTTCCCTATATATATATATATATATATATATATATATATATATATATATATATATATATATATATATATATATATATATATATATTAGGTGTGGTTTGTATAACGCCGAGGCTCTAAACAAACAAAATAGGGCGCACCTTTAAATAATGTCGAAATATGTTGTTTTAATATTAGAAATCATTATGATGGCCTAACAATTTATTTTCATCTCCAATAATAAAACTTAAAGTTCAAAAATAGTGTTGATCGAGCAGATCTATGAACACTTGAAAATCTAAAACATTGACGGTCTAGAAAATACATTACAATATGCACTATTTTCAATAATTGAAAATTATTTTTTCCCATGTCCGTACATCTTGATATTGAGATGATCCAATTGAGGGTTGAGATGATCGAATTAAAGGTTTTTCAGCATCAAAATAATATTTTTTAATGAATTTTTGAGGTGTGCCTTAATTTGATTGTTTAGCCCCCTCCCCCCCTCCCCATACACACACACACACACACACACACACATATAGGGATTGTATACAATGAGACCATTTACCTTTGATACATAGTGGTCACAATTCCTTACAACCATTTGATATGAAATTTGATAGCTTGGATGTGTCACAAAGTTTGAGAAATTTTTTTTGAAATTTGAGCTTAGTCAATGGAATAATTGTACCCACCCATTTTCACATCTAATGGTCAAGATTAATGTGACCACCTTGTATCAAAAGTAAATGGTCTCATTCTATACTTTCCCATATATATATATGAAAAATGATAGAGTCAACCACGTTGCTTAGATAACTATCTACGCTCAACTGCCCAGATTCAATCTGGCCTGATCTGACGGTCATGATTTTATTTTTTATTTTTTATTTTTATTTTTTTAAAAATCCAAATCACTTGAAATTTTAGATAGCCATTATTCTCATCAAGGTGCACCTAATAAAAATATTAAAATACCCTTGTAAAATTTTGGAGGTACTTTGGTCAATTTATTTTTTACAAATTATTTTTTTGATAACTTTTCTAGAGTTTTCAACTTTTAAATAATACATGCCCAAAATTTCAAGTGATTTGGATTTGTAAAAAAGTTACACAGCCTAGCGCGCTAAATCCTCCGCCCTCCAACCAAGTTGGGTAGTGTGTGTGTGTGTAAATATATGTATGTATTTGTATAGGTGTTTATATATATATATATATATACGGGTTGGGTTTGGGTCTAGTCGACCTGGACCGGACCTGACTTGGATCCGACTCTGGTCTAGGGTTTTGGAACCAAACTTGATCCATTGGGTCCAAAACTTAGACCCAAACCCAGACCCGGATCGAATCCAGCCGAGCCGATTGCCAACCCTAGGTATTTGGCTCGTCTATAACAAATTAGTGAATCACAAATAAATAAATTCAAATTTCCAAATTTCATATTTGTTTCTTACCGTTTATGAGGTCTACTCCAATGTCTCAAAACCCACGTTTCGTTTATTAAAAATCGTTTTTCTCTCATTTACTCGACTTAATACCCGCCGCATTTAGATACCAAAAGAGTATAAGTATTAATCTCGCATATTAGTTGGTGTATATTTATAGAGTTTTCCTCAAAACAAAAAGCCAAAACCAACTCATACCGAAAGGGTGATTAAAATCACACCATTCTTGACCTTCAATGCTCTAATCATGTCTTGGGCTTTGACCCTCATCTCAATCCCTTGAACTTCTCCAAGAGACTAAACTTCCTTATTTTGATGTTAGTTTTTTGAGGTCCTTTTGGGGTATGGGATTTCCGGACTTTGTTTTTTTCCTTGATCAAGAGGTTTGTTAGTGGTTTGGTATCCCCTTTTTATATTAGGGGATCAATTTCGGATAATTCGAAAAGGTCTCTTTCAGTTGTTTATAAAGGGCTCATCTTTGTGGGCAAATAGGTCCTTACTAATTTCTATGGTTCTAATGCTTATGCTAATAAACAAGTTTTTGTGATAAATTTGCCATGGTGTTATTTTGGCGATGTGAACCAAGTTAGATGGCCTTATGAGACTAATCCTTTTTCTCCCAACATGGATAAATTGGAAACCTTTATTCAAATCAATAAATTCTAATTGATTATAATTTTTCTTGGGCTTCCTTCGCATGGTTGAACAACTCAACTATTAACCCCCAATTCTCCAGGATTGATTGATTATAATTTTTCTTGGGCTTCCTTCGCATGGTTGAACAACTCAACTATTAACCCCCAATTCTCCAAGATTGATAGAACCTTTGTGACTCCTTGTTGGGAGACTCAATTTCCCCACTCCATTATAAAGTAACTACCCTAATGGACTTGAGACCATATCCTTTTTTTATTGACACATTGGGAAAATTTTTTGGAGCCTCTCTTTGTGGGTTTCTATGGCCATTAAAAGGCTTTATGAGAGCATGTAATTAATAGATGATATATTGGAACAAATAACTGTAGTAGGAGTACGGTCTAGAGGGATCGAGATAGATATATGTTATTTGTTGATACTCAGATTTGGCTTGACATGCTATGCCAGTCGAGTTAGAAAACCCTATTACCTGAGCATAAATAAAAATTGATAAAGGTTTATGGGTTATTCCTTGATGAGATCGGAGTTGCTTAGGAAAGTGAGCCAAAGGATGTGTGACCATTGTGTGTGATGGTTAATATCTAGAGATGAGGATCAAAGCTTCATCACAGATCCATCACACGATATGTGCATATGATAGCCGTATAAGAAAAGCGAGTCACCATTGAGGGTGAAGCATGTAAATGCGGGAGATGTTATCCTTATGCAACATAGAACTGTAGTAGCATCATGTCTGTGTGACCTTAGAACTCGTCTCTAAGGGAGAACCTATAATCTATAGATTGTGATTGTTTCTCTTGCTTATTGACTGACTTTGGTAGCTCAATTATGACCCTGCAGTGGTTTGTGGATCATGGGAACTGTTGGGTCAGATTGAGAAAGCAAGCGTGGATTATAATCCACAGTTTAAGATTAAATGTTTTAGAAATATTATAATTCTTAAACCTAGAAGGATCTGATTTCTATAAAAAATATTTGGCTTTATTTATTTTGTTGATAATTGATTATTTGAATTTTTGTGAGTCTCTGAATATTTTATTTTTATAAAATATATTTATAACTTAAGAAATATTCATTTTTCAATATTTAAATAATTAGAGAAAAATAACTTTTATTTTCATTATTTTAAAAATTAATTTTATATTTTTAAAATATTATATATAATATGGGGGACCACCATAATCTCTTATGGATCTATATGGGGACCACTCATGGTTCACATAGGTGGCACGGCCCACTCAAAGTGGGTAGTCCTTTTTATTTTGTACTCCTATTTGAAATGGACTTCTAAAAGAAATATAATATGCTTTTATGCAGTCCTAAAGAAATTAGACTTCTAAAAAGAATATGGAATCTTAAGGAGATGGGACTTCTAAAAGATATATAAATAAGAAAAGAGATATATACATAAACATATATTGTACCAGACAGATGAAATGTTGACTATGTGATCGGACAAGTCAATACGAATTAAAATTTTTCTACTTTTATTTTTATTGTATTGCCACACGAATCAATCACACGTGTCTGTATACAATACGAATGAAATAAATTGCCGAACTCTACTTGCTTGCCATTAAAATGAAAATACATTCAAGATACAAATTTGAAAATAAAGATGCAATAGAATCAAAAGAACATAAATTAAAAAAATATCTTATACCTCATCTCATTTTACCCCCAAGGATTTAACGTAACCCACATCGGGTCTTCTTCACACACAAGATCTCGGTCAAAGAACTTGTTTCACAAATTTGAGAAGCCTAGGCATAAGCCAATAGAGAACATAATATGGGATATGCTTGACCGGTGCTCATCACATGAGAACAAGGCCACCTAAGGCTAGGCTATGTGGCTTGGGCGTATCCCCCATTGGCTTAGTTTTTCTTCCTAAACCTTAAAGTTTGGATAGAAAAGAAGAGAGATATGTGTAAACCGTAGTACCATTGTAACTCTAGTATTAGGCTAGATTTGATCGGGATTTCCTTACGTTGACGATGTTAGTCGATGGAGACAAAGCAATGAGTTGATTGATGGTGGGATCATGGTAAGAAATTTCTATTGAGCTTTCTTTTTATGTATGAAGTAATATCTACAAAATCCTTAGATTATAAATTTCTTCTTTCGATTGTTAATACATCATTCCCTTTTTGCCTGTGGATGTAACTCATCTTGGGTGAACCACGTAAATGTCCCTTTCTACTTTTAGTTGTGTTGTGATTTGATTTATCCAGTATTACTTGCTTTCTTATTTTTATATTTTTTTCAAGCGTGTGGTTTGAATAGAGCCTACGCTCTAAACAATTAAATTAGAACCTACCTTTAAATAGTAATGAGAAATGTGGTTTCAATATTGAAAATCTTTGTGATAGCTATAAAATATATTTTCATATTTACTTATAAAGTTTCAAGCTTCAAAAATAGTGTAGATCGATATATCTGTGAAAACTTGAAAATCTTGAAAATTAACGGTCCTAAAATGCGTCACAAAATACACTATTTTCAAAACTTGCAATCTATTTTTTTCTCATGTTCGTACATCTTGATGTCGAGATAATCAGTTTGAAGATATTTGAGCATCAAAACAACCTCTTCTAGTAAAATTTTTTAGGTAGGCTCAAATTTGATTGTTTAGAGCCTCGGCTCTGTATAAACTTTTCCCTTTTTTCAAATATATTAAATATATATTATTGATCGTGAACATTTTATTTGGATGTTAGATTCATTGTTGCGGGGTGTTTTGCCACAAGCTTTAAGCCACTAGCTCCCTTAGAATTCGTCGTAAAACCTAAGCATCTTCGGAGAGGTCCTTAAACCTCTTACGCCTAATACCAAAAAATCATACAATGAGTTTAGAAAGAAGTAGGCAGGAGAAAAAAAAAAGGTTACGCAAAGATTTAGACAGACAAAACTCACATATTTCTAACACACTGCGATCATCAAATGACACAGAGTTTGCCATGTTCTGTGTAATGATATCGTGGGAAGACCTTTAAAGGTTGCTTGCACATTCTAGAAGGAAGAGAGAGAAGCTCAATAACTTCAAGAATTTTTACCCCTTTTGATTAACCCCAAGAAGCCACTCAATCTCTTACAAAAAGACTGTGAGTTTATGAGTTTTTTAACCGCTAGTAAGAATTTTTGCCCCTGTATTTTGATTAACCCAAATGAATTTATGGAAAGCCTAAAGTGAGTGAACATCAAAAAAAAATTTTCTTTCATTTACAGTTTTCAAAAAGGGTCCACTTCGATTGATCTGCTGCAAACCTTAACCCTGATTGGGCATATTCTTCACTTTGATTGATCTGCTGCAAACCCTAACCCTGATTTACCGTTCTTAAAAAGTACATAAACTTTTATTTCAACGAAATTGTGAATAAAAATTATGCTTAGTAATTTTGATTCTCCTATAAATAAATAAATAAAATTAAAACGAATCTGGTTAATTTATGGAAAATTATAAAAAATAACATTTTTGTTTCCTAATTTATCAAAGTAACCGTCAATCAAAGTGAGCATTTGTGAACGTGAAATCTATGGTAACCCTACAGTGGTGAGTCGACACGAAAAAAAATTTCTTTGATTTGCAGTTTTTAAATCACTCTAATTCACTTTGATTTATCAAAATAATGGTTAATGACTTGATAAACTATAAAAAGGATGTTTTTAAATTACTGATTTATTTTAGTTCACCAAAAAGGGTTTCAATTTGCAAAGAATTTTTTTTATTTTTTATTTTTTTCTAGCCTTACGCATCTTTGTATTTATGTAGAAATTACTAGTGTTTATTCAAAGTTCTAAGCAGTATAACGTACTAGTTTAAAGCTATCTTTGAACTTAACCACGACTGAAAAACCGGGTGTTCTAACCGCTTGGTTGGATCGGAATCGGTCACTGGCTGGTTTCGGTTTTGAGCGGTTTTGGTGATTGACTAGTATTTACAAAAAAAAAAAAAAAAAAAAAAAAAAAAAAAAAAAAAATATATATATATATATATATATATATATATATATATATATATATATCCCCGAAAATAAGGAATTTGGCTTGTAATGTGTTTTTTAATATTCATTACATTATAGTAAATATTAAATATTGTTTTGGTCATTAATACTCACTTTTATATTTTCCCATTTTTTTTAAAATTTTTTTAAAATACTACTAAGCACAAATCGCTTCGTTAAAATCTATTTTTTTATATTAATTAACTTCATTTGAATGTATTTTTTTTCAATCATTCTTTATGTGTTTTTCATATTTTAGTAGATTTTTTTTTTTTATCTTTTTTTATTTTTGCAACACTTTTTTAACTGCCAAGGACTTGCCCGATTAGAATGGTTGAATTGGCCGATTTACCGATGAAGCTGTTTTGGTTCGATTTTACAAACAATGCTCTCAACTGATGAATTTCTAATGGGATTCGTAGGTATTCGCTTACAGTTCTGTAGCCCTTTTTTGGTTTGTTGGGCTCTCATAGAATTTTATAATTTTTTACGACCTTCTCTTAGAATTTAAAAAATGAGCCTATTTATTGTTCATTTGTTGGCCATTGATCTTTTGGCCCTGGTAAATTGGGGGAGCAAATATGTGACGATCAATTCCCGAAGTGTTTTAGATAGGGCTTTCATGTAAGAGTCGTGGCTCGCCATCTCTCTCTTTCTGTAGTTGTCGAAGATTTGTTGTTGGTTTAGTAGAGGAGTAGGGTAATGGTGAGTCAATAAAGGGAGATAAGAGAGATAGAAGTGGTATAGGTAAGTGTTGATGTTATAGAAGGGCAAGCTTTCTATGCTTCCCCTACAGTATAGAAGCTCTATCCTCTCCTTTATCCAACTGTCCATTCTGAATGGAGGGTTAGATTGCCCTAATCACAATGTCACATTTCTACACTATTTTATTTTTAAATTTTTTTATAAACTATTTTGACACGAAATTCTGGACGTCCATTCCTCTACTAAACTTGTACTAGAAAAAATATAAAAAAAAATATTTTCAATAAAATAAAATGACCAAAATACCCCAGAAAGTTTCAAGGGGTATTTTGGTCATTATGTTTTATTAAAAAATTATTTTTAATATTTTTTATAGGTGCGACCCAATGAGAAGATGGCACGTACCAAATTTCATTTTCAAACAATTTGTATAAAAAAAAACTAAAAATAAAATACTTTGATACATCAGATATAAGATCAAATGGTGAGTGGCTCTCTGAATCAAAATTGGACGGCTGGATGGTAGGGGGAGGATAGAACTTCTATATTGTAGGGGAAGCATAAAAAACTTTCCTGATATAGAATATAGTGGGAGGCTGATTGTCTCTATTAGTGAAATGCAATTGGAATGAGTCTTTTTAATGGCAACCTGTAAGAGCCACAATTTTCTCACAAGCCAGTATCATCACGCGAGAAGAAAGATGTAATGTCGAGCGAGATGGCGTAAGTATTTTTGCTGTGTGCGAAAGGCGTGTGGAGGATTGCCGTCTGAGGAATTGCCACACGTGTTTAGGAGCAGTGCCGGTTGGAAGAGAAGAGAGAATAGCGTCGGCTGGGAGATAAGAGAGACCAGTGCTGATTGGAATAGAAGAGAGAGCAGCACCGGTTGGAAGAGAAGAGGGAGTAGCGCCGGTTGGGAGAGAAGAGAGAGCAGCGCTGGTTAGAAGAGAAGAGAGAGCAGTGACGGTTGGGAGAGAAGAGAGAGCAGCACCGGTTGAGAGAGAAGAGAGAGTAGCGCCAGTTGGAAGAGAATAGAGAGCAGCGCTGGTTGGAAGAAAAGAGAGAGCAACGCCAGTTGGAAGAAAAGAGAAGAGAGAGCAGCGCCGATTGGGAGAAAAGGGAGAGCAGCACCGGTTGCGAGAGAAGAGAGAGTAGCACTGGTTGCTAGAGAAGAGAGAGCAGCGCCGGTTGGAAGAGAAGAGAGAGTAGCGCTAGTTGGGAGAGAAGAGAGAGTAGTGCCGATTGAAAGAGAAGAGAGAGCAGCACCGGTTGGAAGAGAAGAGGGAGCAGCGCTAGTTAAAAGAGAAGAGAGAGCAGAGCCGGTTGGGAGAGAAGAGAGAGCAACGCTGATTGGAAGAGAAGAGAGAGTAGTATCGGTTGGAAGATAAGAGAGAGCAGTGCCGGTTGGAGGAGAGCCGGCTGGAGCAACGCCAGTTGGATGTTTGATAGTGCAACGTCGGGAGTGTTTTAGTTAAACGTACAGCCTCTGTACATGTTAGAGCCACCCCGTACGTATCAGAGCAATGCGTTATTACGTCAGCCACAATGTTTTCCAACCACCCTCTCTTTTTAAGCCTTGGGCAACACAGGTCTCTCCCATTTTTCTCAACTTTTCCCTCTCTCTTAAAGTTCATTGCTGCCCCTTCAAGACAGCCCACTGGTGAAGCCAAGGAAAGCCCGTGAAGGCCATGAGTGAGGATTTGTGATACCGTGAGAAGTCAAGGTAAGTGGGTTTAGCTTTATGCATCCATGAGTGTTGTAAAAATGTTGAAATGAATTAGATGATATAAAGGAAAATGTGAAGAATGAATGGATTAACATGAGGTTGAAGTTTCAGTTTGTGCTTCTCAATGCCATGACTGTGTTTACCATGTGTTTGATCTTTTATTTATGGCAACTCATGAAATCGCTCACTATGAGACTCCTTATCACGAATAAGGTTCCAAGCTCAAAGTGTAACTTGGCTAAGAGACATTAAGTGTTCTTTAAAAATATATAAACTTGAGAATGTGAATTTCTAAAATTGTGAATGTTTTTGTAACTATATGTTCGATGACCAAATGGCATCAAAATAGGACCAAATCAATCTCAAATGAAAGACATGTGTGTATACTCCAAGTTTACTTCTTTGGCCATGATAATATTTTGCATGGATAAAAAGATATGACCCTAAATGTCGAGGTGTGTCACTGTTCACAGTCATTGCTATTTCCAGCCACTATGGCCCTCATTGGGTAATGCTTTTGACCTAGCTAATGGTATTCAAAAAACTTTGAAATTATCGCCATTTGAAAGATTTATGAATGTACTTAAAGTTGCATGTTTTGATATGTTTGAAACTCCCCACGGATTTTGAGCTATGACACGAAATGCTCGAATACATCACTGCGCACTGTTGCATGGAAATTTCCTACAATTAAGGCTCCCTTTTTACTGAGCTATTGACCCATCAAATGGCACCCAAATTTCTTCAAATCGTTGTTTTTGTAAAGAAATGTGTATTAGCTCAAGGTTTCATATTGGAGGCATTGTGAAACTCCCCCTACATTGGGAGCTACGCCCTCGCTAAGAGGGGCATGTCTCTGCATCATTGTATGACCATGTGACGCTAAGTTATCTTGATATATGATGAATGTGAATGCCATAAAGATATGTGAATGATGCCGTGTAAACTGCACTTTGTGAGAAAAAGGGGCCACGAGAGCAATACTGATGAAATGAATTAACAATGAATGCTAAATGCTACTGAGAAATCTTATGTGTAAATTCCCTGTGATAGCTTATGAAATGCATGTCCTTTGCTAAATGCTATGAAGTTATGATGAAATATGATCCATCTGTTATGAGACAATGAATGGCTACTGCTTATATTATTATTGACCACTACGCGGTGGGACTCTCACCGGTAGTGGATACTGATATGATGATGTGATGAATGGCCAATGCTTATATTGTTATTGACCACTATGCTGTGGGACACTCGCCGGTAGTGGATACTGTGTTGTTAAATTGATGAGAGTGTTGACCACTACACATTGGGACTCGAGCCTTATTAAGGGGAACATTGGCCGCTACGCGGTGGGACCTGAGCCCATCGGTAGCGAAAGCTAGGTTCACCAAGACATTGATGAGAATATTGGCTACTACTCTGTGGGACACTCACCGATAGTGGATGATACTATGATATTGCCTGTTACTCGATTGGACACTCATCGGTAGTAAGGAAAGAGATGCCGGCATATCCCCTAACCTGCATAATGATAAGAAGGGGTTAAGGGAGAGGATAAAAGGTCGCACTCTAGATTTATGAAATGATATGTGATTGATGCCTTGCAAGGTCAAGGCCTATCGAAACCCCAATGCTTGTTGGGGACTGTGTGAGTGTGTTGAAGGTATTACGAAGTGGACAGCCCGCTTGTCATTACCCTCCTCCTGTGTGATGGTAGAGGTCTTAAGCAAGGGGTTGGCTTAGCCTGATGGATAGGGCCTCTTCTGCGGGAGTAGGTGATTTAGGGAGTGCGTGGGTGATGATTGAATTTCTTTATAAGGAATGTTTAACATTATAATGATGGAATGGTTTATGATTTCACTAATTAAAGGTTCTGATCGCACTGATTTAGTGATGACTGCCGTTTAAATGCAATGTCCATATTCACTGTCTTGACTTGATATGCATTTATGCTAAATTATGACTTGATATGCATTTATGCTGTTTGGCCCTGGTTTTGTTTTTTTCTTAGTGGATATGTGTAATAATGGGCCTACATGCCTCGAACTAAATGCAATAGTTTGGAAGATTTTTATATTATGAATTTTGGTGTTGCAAAGTTTTTTTTTTCTTACTCTTCTACTAGTTGGCTTTAGCTCTCTTCCATGGTTTGCTCGATTTTTGAATATAAAGGCGTTGAGTCCACTCCTACCTGAGTGACAAACGTTACATTGAATCATGAGCCCACGCTCGATCACCTGTCGCCGCGTAGGTACGGTGATCAGGGGCGGTGTTGTGATAGATATGGTTTCAGAGCAGCCAAGAGAGGATTCTTTGCCTAGGAAGTTTAAGAGAGTCCTTAGATTAGTTTTGGGGTAGGCATGTGACTGGGTGTTCTTGTGACTAGGTTAAGGGATGTTGAGAGCTCGCAATCACAACGTGAGTTCCAATAATGAAAACACCGAGGCACTCGGTGAGTTTTACAAGACTCTGGGGGCGATGACCCAAATGATAAAGGAATTGATGCCAACCCAGTCTACCCCTACACTAGAGCAGAATGACAGTAACCTCATGGAGAGGTTTAGGAGAATGGCACCCCCAATCTTTTTAAGGCATCGAGGAGTGGAGAAGACTGAGACGTGGAAGAAATAGATAGAGAAGATCTTAGAGGTATTACACCGCTCAGATGAGCAAAACGTCAGGCTTGGGGCCTTTATGTTGGAAGGGGAAGCAGAATACTGGTGGGACTCGGTAAAGTAGACTTGGAGGGAGACAGGAACCGAAGTCACCTGAGAAAACTTCTTGACAACATTTGACGCGAAGTACTTCCCCGATTCAGTCAAGGAAATGAAGGAAGTAGAATTCATCAAACTCCAACAAGGGGGCATAACTGTTGAACAATACGCCACCCGATTCGCAAAACTCTGTAGGTATGCGCCCTCATCATAAATATCGAGGCGCGAAGGCAGCTAAATTAGAAAGGGGTTTGCGACTAGATATCAAAAGTAGGGTGATGTCGACCAATATAAATTCGTACACCCCGATGGTAGACCATACTCTAAAGATGGAAAAAGACTGTGAGGATCGCAGGGTAAGGGAGGAAGGAAAGACGAAAGTAGTACCGTCGAGAAAGTTGGGAAGAAACCCTGATAGTCTTCTAGAAGAAACTCTAGAGGGAGACTGTACCCACCTAACCCAAGAATTCTGAGGAGTCTTCTATGCAATATAGACAACGATCGATGCCTGATTTGTACTTATTGTGGGAGAAGCAATCACACTGCCGCGGAATTCTATCGGAAGAAGGATGTATGTCTGAAATGCGGCAAGTCTGGCCACTGGGCGAAGGACTGCCCAATGATGAAGACCTAGGATTGCCCGAAGACCCAAGGACGAGTGTTCGCACTAACTGAATAAGGGGCTAAAGCATCCACCTTGGTGATCAGAGGTATGTTCTTAATTTGTGATATTAATGCTAAAGTCTTAATTGACCTTGAATCCTCTCATTCATTTGTTGCACCCCATTTTGCTCGTTACATGAATGCTGCACCTACATGTCTCAATTATACTTTAGTAGTATATACACCGGTGGGAGGCTCTATGGAGAGTGATAAAGTATATAAACAATGTAAGATTACAATTGATGGGTGTGACCTACCAGTAGACCTAATCCACCTGGATATTCAAGGCTTTGATGTAATTCTAGGCATGGAATGATTGTTTACACACCATGCCACCGTTGACTGCTATGAAAAGACAGTAACCTTTAAACATTCGGATCAAGCAAAAGTACACCTTGAGGGCATTAGGGATACTTCTCCTCTGTATATTATCTATGCCCTTCAGGCCTCTCGTCTCTTGGCTAAGAGATGTGTAGGATATCTGGCATATGTAGTAGAGAATCGGGATGTTCATACCCAGTTAGAAGAGATATCCATAGTAATAGAATACCCTGAGGTGTTCCTAGAAGAATTGTCATCCCAACCTCCAGAAAGAGAAATTGAGTTCGAGATAGAGGTAGTACCTGGCACCGCTCCCATTTCTAAAGCCCCTTATAGAATGGTCGCATCAGAATTGAAAGAGTTAAAAGAGCAATTGCAGGAATTATTGAATAAGGGATTTATCTGACCTAGTGTGTTACCCTGGGGTGCACCGGTCCAGTTTGTGAAGAAAAAGGATGGGTCCTTAAGATTATGTATTGACTATAGGCAGTTGAACCAAGTGACGATGAAAAATAAGTACCCTCTGCCTAAGATTGACGACCTCTTTGACCAACTCCAAGTAGCCCAAGTGTTTTCAAATATTGACCTCAGATAGGGTTATCATCAATTGCGGGTCAAGGAGAAAGACATTCCAAAGACCGCTTTCAGAACTCGATACAGTCACTATGGCTTTCTTGTGATGCCGTTCGGGTTAACCAACGCCCCTCTTGTGTTCATGGATTTGATGAATAAGGTGTTCAGACCCTTCCTAAATGACTTTGTAGTGGTGTTTATCGATGATATCTTGATATATTCAAAGAGTCAAGAATTGCATGAGTAGCATCTAAGGATGGTCTTGCAAACTTTGAAGTCGGAAAGATTGTATGCTAAGTTGAGCAAGAACGAGTTTTGGCTCCCTAGTGTGGCCTTCTTTGGGCACATTATTTCTAATGATGAGATCACAGTCGACCCCTTTGAGATTGAAGCCGTACTTAAGTGGGAGAGGCCAACAATTGTGATCGAGGTTCGTAGCTTCCTGGGACTGACAAGGTACTATAGGCGCTTTATAGAAGGATTCTCAAAAATAGCAGTCCCCCTAACTCAGCTGACCTAGAAGAATGTAAAATTTGTGTGGTCAGAGGAGTGTGAGAGGAGTTTTCAGGAATTTAAGAAGAGACTAGTCACAGCCCCAATATTAGTCTTACCCAAAGGAAATGAAGACTTTGTGGTTTATACCGATGCATCCCATAAAGGGCTCGGATGTGTATTTATGAAGAGAGATAAAGTTATTGTTTATGCCTCTAGACAGCTAAAGCCGCATGAACAGAACTATCCCACTCACGACTTAGAGCTCGCGGTAGTAGTGTTCAGGTTAAAAATCTGGAGACACTACCTCTATGGGGCTCAGTTTAAGGTGTTCCCAGACCACAAGAGTCTCAAGTACCTGTTTTCCTAGAAAGAGCTAAACATGAGGCAAAGAAGATGGATAGACTTATTGAATAATTATTACTGTACAATTGATTACCAATCGGGCAAGACTAATGTAGTAGCCGATGCTTTAAGTCGAAAGGTTGTGGTCTCCGTGGCACATTTGATGGTTCGAGAGATCAAGCTATTGGAAGATGTGGTGGAATGGCACCCATCTCAGTCCCGTAGCGAGGGGGAAAGAATGCTATCATGTTCAAGAATGGAACCCCAACTCCTTCAAAAATTTTGAGCGGCCCAAAAAGGAGATCCCCAACTGACAAAAATCATTGAAGAAATAAAAATGGGAGAAAAAGAAGATTTTTCCATGTGCAGTGATGACTTGTTAAGGTTTAGAGGCCGAGTGTGTGATCCTAATGATGAGAAGATAAAAAGGGCTATCCTTGAGGAAGCACACCACTCCCACTACATGGTACACCTAGGGAATACAAAAATATACTAAGACTTGAAAAGGACCTTCTGGTGGAGCAACATTAAGTGAGATGTGGCACAGTTTGTCGCTAAGTATTTGACATGCCAGCAAGTGAAGGCAGAACATCAGAGACCTGTAGGACTATTATAGCCCCTACCCATACCAGAATGGAAATGGGAACACATCACAATAGACTTTGTTTTTGGATTACTGAGATCAAGTGCATGGCATGATAGTATCTGAGTCGTAGTGGACCGATTAACTAAGGTTGCTCACTTCTACTAGTTCGCACGACCTATACTCTAGATAAACTGGCCTAGTTTTACATTAGAGGAATTGTGAGATTTCACGGAGTGCCCATCAGCATTGTCTCAGACAAGGACACTAGATTCACCTCCAGATTCTAGGCAAGTTTGCAGTCAGCATTGGGAACCAGACTTACATTTAGCACCACCTTTTACCCCCAAACAGATGGACAGTCAAAGAGAACCATTCAAACCTTGGAAGACATGTTAAGGGCATGTGTCACTGACTTTAAGGGAAGCTGGGAAGACCATCTACCCTTGATGGAATTTGCCTACAACAACAACTTCCAAGTCAGTATTTAGATGGCACTTTCTGAGGCCCTGTATGAAAGAAAGTGTAGGTCGCCCGTCTGTTGGGACGAGGTGGGCGAAAGAAGATTATTAGGGCCCGAAATGGTTCAGTTGACGTCTAAGAAGATTGCCTTGATTAGAGAGCGGCTCAAGATAGCTCAAAGTCGGAAAAAAATCTACGTTGATAATCGTCAGAGAGACCTTGAGTTTGAAGTAGGGGATTGAGTCTTCCTAAAGGTATCATCAACCAAGGGTGTTACGAAATTTGATAAAAAGGGGAAATTGAGCCCACGATTCGTTGGACCTTTTGAAGTCCTGGAAAGAATTGGAAACGTGGCTTACTGACTTGCCTTGCTACCTGAACTGGCTAGTGTCCATAATATCTTCCATATATCACTGCTAATGAAATATCAACCTGACCCATCCCATGTCTTGGAGTATAAACCAAACCCGCTCAGGGAAGATTTGACATATGTTGAGCAACCAATTGAGATTTTAGATAGAAGATTACAAGTCTTGCGCAACAAAGAAATTCCTTTAGTCTAAGTATAATGGCAATATCATTCAAGGGAAGAAACGACATGGGAACGAGAGGAGGAGATTAGGGAGAAATACCCCCACCTTTGTAGCTAATGTTAGTATGAATTTGGGGAATAAATCCCTTTAAAGGGGGGGGATGATGTAAGGGCCACAATTTTCTCCCACGCCAGTATCGCTGCGCTAGAAGAAAGATGTAATGTCGAGCGAGAAGGCATAAGGATTTTCGCCCTGCACTGAAGGCATGTGGAATATTGCCATCTAAGGAATTGCCACACGTGTTTAGGAGCAACGCCGGTAAGAGAAGAGAGAGCAGCGCCGGTTGGAAGAGAAGAGCAAGCAGCGTCGGTTGGAAGAGAAGAGAGAGCAGCGCCGGTTGGAAGAGAAGAGATAGCAGCACTGGTTGAGAGAGAAGAGAGAGTAGCACCGATTGGAAGAGAAGAGAGAGCAGTACTGGTTGGAAGAGAAGAGAGAGCAGCGCCAGTTGGAAGAGAAGAGGGAGCAGCGCCAGTTGAGAGAGAAGAGAGAGCAGCGTTGGTTGGAAGAGAAGAGAGAGCAGTGCCGATTGGAAGAGAAGAGAGAGCAATGCTGGTTAGATAAGAAGACAGCAGCATCGGCTAGAGCAGCGTAGGTTGGATGTTTGATAGTGCAGCACTGAAAGTGTTTTAGTCAAACATACAGCCTCTGTACATGTTAGAGCCGCCCTGTACGTGTCAGAGCAATGAGTTATTACGTCAGCCACAGTGTTTTCCAACCACCCTCTCCTTTTAAGCCTTGAGCAACACGGGTCTCTCCCATTTCTTTGAACTTTTTCCTCTTTCTTGAAGTTCACTACTGCCCCTTTCAAGACAACCCACTGGTGAAGCCAACGAAAGCCCGTGAAGGCCATGAGTGAGGATTTGTGATACCGTGAGAAGTCAAGGTAAGTGGGTTTAACTTTATCCATCCATGAGTGTTGTGAAAATGTTGAAATGGATTAGATGATATAAAGGAAAATGTGAAGAATGAATGGGTTAACATGAGGTTGAAGTTTAAGTTTGTGCTTCTCAATGCCATGACTGTGTCTACCATGTTTTTGATCTTTTATTTATGGAAACTCATGAAATCGCTCACTATGAGACTCCTTATCACGAATAAGGTTTTAAGCTCAAAGTGTAGCTTGGCTAAGAAACATTAAGTATTCTTTAAAAATATATTAACTTGAGAATGTGAATTTCCATAACTGTGAATGTTTTTGCAATTATATGTTAGATGACCAAATGGCATCAAAATAGGACCAAATCAGTCCCAAATAAAAGACATGTGTGTATACTCCAAGTTTACTTCTTTGGTCATGATAATATTTTGTATGGATAAAAAGATATGGCCCTAAATGTCGAGGCGTGGCACTGTTCACAGTCACTGCTATTTCCAACCACTTTGGCCCTTTTTGGGCAATAATTTTGACCTAGCTAATGGTATCCAAAAAACCTTGAAATTATCGCCATTTGAAATAGTTATGAATGTACTTAAAGTTGAATGTTTTGATATGTTTGAAACTCCCCACGGATTTTGAGCGATGAAACGAAATGCGCGAACACGTCACTGCGCACTGTTGCAGGGAAATTCCAAGCAACTAAGGCTCCTTTTTTACTAAGCTATTGACCCATCAAATGGCACCCAAATTTCTTCAAATCACTGTTTTTGTAAAGAAATGTGTATTAGCTCAAGGTTTCATGTTGGAGGCATCCTGAAACTCCCCCTACATTGGAAGCTACACCCTCGCTAAGAGGGGCATGTCTCTGCATCATTGTATGACCATGCGACGCTAAGTTATCTTGATATGATGAATGTGAATGCCATATGATAAATTCCATGAGAATGCCATAAAGATATGTGAATGATGCCTTGTAAACTGCACTTTGTAAAAAAAAAGGGCCACGAGAGCGATAATGATGAAATGAATTAACAATGAATGCCAAATGCTACTGAGAAAGCTTATGCGTAAATGCCCTGTGATAGCTTATGAAATGCATGTCTTTTGCTAAATGCTATGACGTTATGATGAAATATGATCCATATGTTAGGAGACAATGAATGGCCACTACTTATATTATTATTGACCACTACACGGTGGGACACTCACCTGTAGTGGATACTATTATGATGACGTGATGAATGGCCACTGCTTATATTGTTATCGACCACTATGAGGTGGGACACTCACCGGTAGTGGATACTGTGCTATTATATTGATGAGAGTGTTGGCCACTACGCATTGGGACCCGAGCTCTTTGGTAGCAGATATTGGACTTATTGTTGGTAACATTGGCCGCTACATGGTGGGACCCGAGCCCATCGGTAGCGAGAGCTAGGTTCACCAAGACATTGATGAGAATATTGGCCACTACGCTGTGGGACACTCACCGGTAGTAAGGAGAGAGATGCCGACATATCCCCTAACCTGCATAATGATAGGAACGAGTTAAGGGAGAGGATACAGGGTCGCACCCTAGATATATGAAATGATATGTGATTGATGCCTTGCAAGGTAACGGCCTATCGAAACCTCAATACGCGTTGGGGACTGTGTGAGTGTGTTCAGGATATTACGAAGTGGATAGTCCGCTTGTCATTACCCTCCTCTTGTGTGATGGTAGAGGTCTTAAGCAATGGGATTGGCTTAGCCTGATGGGTAGGGCCTCTACTGTCAGAGTAGGTGATTTAGGGAGTGCGTGGGTAATGATTGAACTTCTTTATAAGGAATGTTTAGCATTATAATGATGAAATGCCTGCTTAATGGGCTGTATAGCTCATCCCATTATTTATCATCTACTTGTAGATTGATAGCGGCAGGTATAGGGCTGGAAGTTCGTATTTGGCGGCTCGAAGACAAAGCTAGTGTTCTTGAAGAAGGTACTTAGACCATGTTTATGTCTGAGCTGTTTGGCCCTGGTTTTATTTTTGTTCTTGGTGGATATGTGTAATAATGGGCCTTGATGGCCAGAACTGAATGTAATATTTTGGAAGATTTTTATATTATGAATTTTGATGTGTGGAGGTTTTTTTTTCTTACTCTTCTGCTAGTTAGGCTTGTCGCTTTAGCTCTCTCCCATGGTTTGCTCGATTTTCGAATATAAAGGCATTGAGTCCACTTCTACCTGAGTGACAAACGTTACATTGAATCACGAGCCCACTCTCGATCGCCCGTCGTCGTGTAAGGTACGGTGGTCGGGGGTGGGGTCGTGACACAAGCTGTCTCTATTAGTGAGAGGTTAGTTGTCTTTGTTAGTGAAATATTGTCTGATATTGAATGCAAGCTATTGTCTTTTGTTAATTGAAATGATGATTATTGGTTTCTACTTAGATTTGTTGTGTAGAGCCATATGAGTATGCAATTACTTTACAAGTTTGTGCACTATAGAACATCCTGATAGTTATGCCTCTACAAAAGTGAGGTGGTAAGAAACGACATTAATAAGAACGCGTTGATAAGTGCCTAACACTAACTCCTTAGACAGAAACAAGTAGAACAAACAGAAGCGAAGGTACAAATAATTATGTTCCTTAACTTGCGAGCACCCCTAGGATACAGTAATTGACAACATATCCCAATTGATGTGGGGTCTGTCAACTTTCCTGTATGCATGACAAAAAGGCAGAAAAGAAAAAGCATATACTTTTATCTTGTCCAATCTACATAAATTCATTGCCACATGATAAAGAACTTTTCTTGTAGCTTTAAGCTTATGGGTAGTTTGGGACCTTGTAGATAAACATCCAGGATATGTATATACTAGCTTTTGTGTTGGCGAGGCTGTTTGGTCCAACTTTTCAAGCCAAAACCAGTTTTTTCTTAATCACCAAAAGGGCCAAAACAAGTGAAAAAAAATCCAATGAAGAAGGTGGAATGAGAATATAAATGAAATATTTGTTGTTGCCATGTGATTTCACGTCCATTAGGCCATTATCAACCTGCATATGATGGAATCATCATTACCAAATTACCCTCACATCTCAAGGTTTGATAGGATCCAACACTTGCGGTCAACTCTATGAGGCTTGGTTTTTCTTGGGGTTGTACAGTGCTAACATATGGGTTTCCATAGTTTGCCAGCACTTGCCCAACCCTCCAATGTCAAGAATTAATGACTGGCAGAGAATTTGAGCCACGAACGTTGCTCAAGATCAGTTCTCAAGCACTGCTTGGGCCAAGTAACTCGGCAAATCTAATGTATGGGTCAAAATGGACCCCTAAAACATAAAGAAAGCAAAAAAATTGTAAAAAAATAAAAATAAATTAGCAAAAATCAAACTAAAAACAAGATTTAAAGTTCAAATAAGAACATGGATTTAGGAAAAAAAATTGACTGATAGCTAGAGACATAATACTCAAACTCGAATGAAAACATGGATTTTGACAATATGGACGTTGTGGCAATCGAGGTCGTGGTCAACGTCCATATGGACCCAGACCCAGACCTAAATAGTGTTTGAGTCCCATATTTTTAATTGCACCCGACCTACTGGGTCCATTTTTTGGACACATACCCAGACCCGGGTTGGGTCTGGGTCCATTGACACCCGTAATATGACCCAGTCTTAAGATTCTTCATATGATGCTCTCTCTTGACTCTTGGAACTTTCATGTATTGTATAGAGGGGTGGGGTATTTGAAGCTCCCTCATGTGATGCTCTCTCTTGGCTCTTAGAACTTTCATGTGTTGTGCAGAGGGGTAGGTTACTTGAAGTAGAGATGAATCTAAGTAAAATAGCCTTCTATGCATCCTTGCCCAACAATCATGATCAAAGGTGGAAATACCATAATTATTCCTAGAGGAGTCTTTTTTCCAACAACATTTCAATCCAAGGTAGAGTCAAATGAAACATTTTTAGGAAATACCATTTGTAATAGCATTCTTTGGAAGTAGCTCCAATTTGATTTAGACTTCTTTGTCTAGGTTCAATTGTATTTACCCTTTTAACCTTAACTGCCTAACCAACTGGTAACTTTGTGATCTTATTTGCATTATGACACCAATTTTGGAATATCATGCACCGATTAGGGATATTTACTGTGCCCCATGCAAATTTCGTTTCTCTTTTTGACTGCCCCATGTTCCCATGACCAATGGGGTCCATTTAATCAAAAGATCAAAGAAGTGTGGGCCCCCATGATACAAAGGGCATGCCAAATTATGGCTACCCATATTGCATCCAACTTGTTTCCTATTTAAACAAATAAATTGATCCCAGGAAAACTCTTATTTTACAACAAAAATTTCCAAAAGTACTCATATTTTAAATAAAAAATTATTATACCAATATAGGTGGCTGAATTGAAAAATAAGATCAATTTTATTTTTCATTAAAAACTTCTAAAAATAACTTGAAATACCATTGGAAGAGTGTGCTAGCAATGAAACAATATCACCAAATGTTCCATGACTATCATATGACAACAACCTAGACCAATACCAATCCAACATACTGAAGATCCAGATAATGAGATATATGAATGACCTATCAAAGCTAGTCAAGCCATAGATGTACCATAGATCCTGTGTCACCTCCCTAAAGACAAGTTTATGGCTACAAGTGTTGGATATGGTGCTATCCAAAAGCATCAACATAAAGAAATCCCAAATTTTGTGGAATTAAGATATTCCCATATTATGTGGGATTGAGATATTCTTATAGGGAATGAGATTGATATTGATAAGTTTCCTAAAAAATATAGAAATCTAAAAAGATTAGGACTCTTGGATATATCTATTATTTTGAGATGTATGTAATATCAATAGGAAATTTTTTATTTAAAAGAAAAGGAAGAAGAAAAAAGAAGAGAGAAACTTCCTATTGACATTACATATATCTAAAAAACCCAATAGATATATCCAAGAGTCCTAATCTTTTTGGATTTTTATTTCTTTTAGGAAACTTATCAATATCAATCCCAATCCCTATAGGAATATCTCAATCCCACATAATATGGGAATATCTCAATCCCACAAAATTTGGGATTTCCTTATGTTGGTGATTTTGGATAGCACCAAATCCAACACTTGTAACCATAAACTTATCTTTAGGGAGGTCAAACAGGATCTATGGTCTATCTATGCCTTGCCTAGCTTTAATTAGCCAATCATATATCTCATATATAGGAGACATGAAGACCATCTTGATCTTCAATCTAAAGAAGTAAGAGTTACCCTTTCTTTAAATAGAGTCCCCTTCAAAGTTCTGCCTATGGAGATGAAGAATCTGTTGAAAAGAGAAGTTATCAGTGAGGAGTTACAAAAGGCAGTGTCTGCATTGCCTAGGGATAAGCCCCCAGGACCTGACGGTTTCCCTTTAGCTTTCTTCCATAGTTTTTGGAATTTGATTAAAGGCGAATTATTGGAGTTGGTTAAAAGTTTTATGTTAAGGGGGCAAATTTTTAAAGGGATAAATTCTACGTATCTGGCTTTGATTCCTAAGAAATCTGTGATCCCTGACCTTTCAGACGCGAGATCGATTAGTTTACTTACCAGCATTTACAAGATTATTGCAAAAGTTTTGGCAGAAAGGTTGAAAGTAGTCATCCTTGCTCTTATCTCCAATACTCAGTCAACATTTATCCAGGATCGCCAAATTACTAACATTGTGCTAGTAACCCAAGAATGTATCCATTCTAGAGTTTTGAGTAAGACGCCAGGTATTTTGCTTAAGTTGGATGTGGAAAAAACTTATGATAGAGTAGAATGGGGTATTATTTTAGAAATTATCAAGGTTATAGGGTTTGGAGATAGATGGAGAAGCTGAATTTATGGGTGTCTTTCTTTTGTGCACCTCTCGGTCTTATTTAAGGGAAGACCCATTGGCTTCTTCAATGCTTCTAGAGGATTGCATCAAGGAGACCCTCTATCTCTTTTTTTATTCACTATCTATGCATAATGTTTAAGCTTGATGTTAAGTAAGGTGGAAAGTTTGGGTCATTTTGCAGGTTTTAATATTTCTGACTCTGGTATTGTTATCTCTCATCTCCAATATGCTGATGATACTTTAATTTTCATGATGCGGATCCTTCCCATGTTTCAAATATTTCTAGATTCTTGGAAATCTGTGAAGTTACACTCGGCCTAAAAGTTAACTTTCACAAATCATTCATGGTTGGTATTAATTGCTCGGAGGACCTGACGCTGGATCAGGCAAATAGGATGGATGTAAAGTTGGATCGTTCCTTCTCAGTTATCTTGCCCTACCTTCAAGCTCTCCATTACAGTTTGGGATATTGTGCTTGAAAGAGTTCAAGTTAAGTTAGCTCTGTGGAAGCACACGTATTTGTCGTTGGGTGGAATGGTGACATTGTTGAGATCTTTCCTAGCGAATCTTCTGGTGTATCAAATGTCATTGATTAATATGCCCGCTTCGGTAGCAAAAAATTAGAAAAAATGATGTGGGATTTATAAGGAGTTCCGGTAATGAACAGAGGAAATTTCATCTCCTAAGATGGGATGTACTTTGAAGAGAGAAGGAGGACATGGGCATTATGAATATTAGAATGGTAAATCAGGCTTTGCTGTGCAAATGGTGGTGGTGTAGTTTTCATTTGCAGGATCATCTTTGGTTCAAAGTTCTTTTGGCAAAGTATGGGATGGATAAATTTGATATCTGGCTCGTTGGTTGGGGGGGTGGGGGGGTGTAGAGGTAATGATATCTCTCATGTTTGGAAGGTCATTTTTAATTGTAAGCCTATGATTTCGGGTTATTTCAGATGGAATATGGGGTGTGGTAGGCGAGTTTCTTTTTTGGCATCATAAATGGATTGGGGAATACCCTTTGAAGTCGGTATTTCCATAATTATTTGCTATGATAACGCGACCTAATCTGAAAGTTATCGAGGCTGTAGAGAGAAGGGGTCATCTTATATCTTGGAACATTTTTCTGACTTACAGTCGCTTGAACAATGTGTAGCTTTCCCAATGGTGTGCATTGATGGAATTGTTAGATAAAGCTTATATCTCACTGAATGCATAGGATGAAATGATATGGGGAATTGAGAGTGATGGGGTTTTTTCTGTTAAATCATGTTATAACCTTTTATTTCATGATCGGTGGAGATGATCTTGCTCTCATATTGCCCAAATTTGGAAATGGCCCATTCCGAATAAAATTCAAGTATTTATTTGGCTGGCGGCGATAGCTAAAGTTTTGACTATTGATAATTTGATCAAAAGGGGGAAGGTCTTGCCAAATGTTTGTTTACTATGTAAAGATGATGGGGAATCTGGTGCGCACATTTATATTCATTGTTCTTTCACTGTGAGAATTGGGTAGTGCTTATTTGGGGTTTTAGGGATTAATTTGGTGCTTCCCCAATCACTGGAAGGGGTAGTGTCACAATTTGATCTTGCTGGGAGAAGTATTTGGAAAATCGCGAAAGGTGTTATCCTTTGGGAGGTATGGAAGGAAAGAAACAGAAAGAATTTTTAGGGGATTTCTATGTCTTTTGAAAGAACAATACATATCATCAAATTCTCTATTTGTTCTTGCTTGTCTGTGACAAAGGAGGGTTGGGGTATCTCCAAAGTCGATGTTATGGCAAATCTTAGTAATCTTTTCCTCCTTGTTAAAAGTAGTCCGAAAAGCATTTGGACTGCCCCTTCGAGTGGTTGTTTGAAGCTTAACTTTGATTGTAGTTCGATGGGAAATCCTGGCTTAACCGGGGATTGGCAAGGTTTTGCGAGATTGCTCGGGTAACATTCTTTTATGATGGTCGAATAAGTGTTCAAACAACCAATTATGCTGAACTGAGTGCTCTACTTTGTAGGGTGAAAATATTCATTGATAGGAATATTGGTAATAACTTTTGGATAGAAGGGGATTCCTTAAATGTGATTAAATGGTGTAATAGAGAGCAAAAAATTCCCTGGGAGCTACGCTTTATTTGGTTGCAAGTTATGGATTTGGTAGATTCACTTTCAGTTTCTTTCTCCCATGTTTATCGTGAAGCGAATCATGTGATCGATGCCTTGGCTAAGGGTGGTGCTTCCTTACCTTCTATTGTTATTTCTAATGATGTAATTTATTTTTCTTAGTTATGAATAAAAGTTAAGAATATTTGTCAAAAAAAAAAAAGGAAGTTTCTAATTTAGTATGGATTCCTAACTTTAAATATATGAGATGAAAGTGCAAAGAATTTGTGTACCAAATTTGGCTCACCATATGAGAATGGTGGCTTCTCTAGAGAGAGATGGAGGCAGAGTTTCCTATGAAGAGAGCTTTATATGAAGAGAAACATTGATGGTGCCTCCTGAAGACTCTTGCAAAGTGAGAGGTTGCTTCTTGTAGAGAAGCGGTTCCCATGGAGATTTTGAGTCGTTTTTCCTTTTAGTGAGATAAAGTTTCGTTTGCTCACAAAGTTGTTCTCTTCCTAGACAATGATCTAGTTATGGAAAATAGATGAGAGATCGACATGGTGTCATTTAGGAGAGCAGGCTTAAAAGGGCTTGTTCAACTGTGTTTTTGTCGAGGTTTGTTCCAAAATCTTTGATGTAACTTTCATTTGTATAATGGATTTTTGTTTGACGTGCCCGTGGATGTAGCCCTCTTGGGGTGAACTACATAAATCTTAGTGTTTTTGTTGTATGTGTCTCATGTTTTATTTCTCCTACTCTATTTGCCAAAAATTAACCCATCAGGTTTAGAGCTTCCTCGCACAACAAGTAGTATCAGAGCACAACAAGATATTGGTTCCTCTAGAGAGAGGGGGGGGGGGGGGGGGGGGGGGGGCAAGGCCTCCTGTGCATTAGATGAAATTTCCTTTTAGAGAATAAAGTGTCCTATGAAGAGAAACATTGATAGTGCATCTTGTAGATTCCCAAAGATTGAGAGGCTTGTTTGTTGTAAAGAAACGTTTCCCATAGAGATTTTGGGTTGTTTCCCTTTTAGCAAGAGAGAAAATCAGTTTCTCTTTGCTCTCGTGTCTCTATCTACTGTTGTGGATATTGTTAGAAGTAAAGAGAAGGAATGAATAGTTGTTTAAAAGGGTTTGCTTGACTTGACTGTGTTTTTGTCGAGGTTTATTCCAAAATCTTTGATGTAACTTTCATTGGTATAATGGATTTCAGTTTGCCGAACCTGTGGATGTAGCCCTTCTGGGGTGAACTACGTAAATCTTTGTATTCTTGTTGTATCTGTTTCATGCTTTATTTCTCATACTTTATTTACCAAATATTACCCGTCGGATTTAGAGCTTCTGCGCACAACAACAAACACCAAGTACTAAACATGAGTATCTAGTTTCCTCCATCACAAGAATCCTCTTTCGAGGATATGCATGCTCATGGATCACCACCAAACTCAAAATCTCAAGATTCACAAAGACCAAAGGCTACTAGCAGCTCTGATGCTTTGTAGGATACATGTTGAAGTTTTCAGTTATCCCCAAAAGCCACTATCTTATAATATAGGAGTGACTAGTTTTCCTCATGACCATTCCTACAAGAGGATATGCTTTAACTTGTCCCACTTCTCTCACTCGTGTCCTCCTAGATCTACATCTACCATTGGGCTAATATTGATGTGACATGGTACTTACAACCCTTTTCAACAAGGTTAAAAAACAGATTGGTGAACTGGATTGATCACTCCAAAAACTGAGTTGAATAAGTGGATCAACGATCCAATTTGGCCAGTTTCTGCATAAAAGAATTTAAAAAATTTCTAGAAATTTTGTTTTTGAGTTTAAAAAAATTTGGGAGTGATACATTATATACTTTTATTATTTTAGAAAAATATATGAATATTGATACGTCGTTTTCCTGTCTAGATATTTGTTGACCATTGAATATTTTAGGGTTCTTTTTTCCTTTACATTGTCTTAATTTCCTTTGAATGTCAAAAAACCCAAAAAGAAAAAAGGAGATAGATGTCGCATTGTCTTAGTTTCCTTTTTGCCAAGGTTTTCTTTACACCATATAACTTTATTTATATAACTTTGAAGGTATAAAATCAAAGGTATATAGTGTAAATAAGGTATATAATTAAAAATTAGCTAATTTAGAGTGATGTTGTAAATTTTAAAAATTAGCTATGGCGTAAAATAACTATGGTATACATTAACTATAATTAAACTATGGCGTAAAGAAAATATAGCAAAGTTTATACCATATAAATAAACTATATAACTAAGGGAAAAGTTTATATAAGGTGCAAAAATGACATCTTTCGATGTTATTCACCTTACTATAATTGTTTAGGGCCTTCGCTTTATACAAACACTGCCCTATAAATAAAGTAGCTTTAAATATTAACTATTTAAATAAAGTAATAAAATATATAAATAGCTATGTAAGTTTGCTGGGCATTGTAAATATCTCTTATGTAAAATTACGACCAAAGGTTTGTAAAATGTCTTGTATGTAAAATTGATCCCAAAGTTTTGCAATACATTGAATTGTTGCAGTGAAGAAGTGTGAGAATTTGTCTCACATCGAAGATTAAAAAGAGTGCGAGCTTCTATAAAAAGCGTATGACAGGACGGTGCGGAAGCTCTCATCCTCGCTTGTTGGCACGTTTGGGTTAAGTGATGACATTCTCTTTTACGATAAATATAGGGGTAGGCCATCGGCCCTCTATCAAAAAATTTAAAAATATGGAGGCGGGCCACCGAATTTAAGGAAAAAATTATAACCACACTAAGTTTCCTTTGTTCGAATTGGTTGAGGAAAGAACCAGCCAATTATGCTCTAAGTCCACCAAAAAAAAAAAAAATGCAGGGCTACCGGATTTAAGGAAAAAATTCTAACCACACTAAAGTTTCCCTTGCTCAAATTGGTTAAGGGCAAAACCAGCCAACTCTACTATCAGCCGGCCTCTCTACCAAAAAATTCAAAACTGCTTGAAGGTAGAACCAGCCAATTATGCTTTGACAGATTTGACCAATTTCTATGAAAATTGGTGGATTTTATTAGTGAACCGGCCAATTTAAGGGGGGACCCGGCTGGTTCCCATATATCGGGCAATCAAATTGGCTAAGTTAGCTCCAACAAGCTCTAATATCTCTTTCACTCTGTAGTGCTCACGGGCATGTTTCATCAATATATGGAGGATAATAATCATTGCTTTAATTTCTTTTTTTTGGGTAGATCAATGGAGAATACAGGTCCTTACCTGTTTTTAGAACTAATTAGCGGTTTTCAAATGCGTCAGTGGGAATGGAAACCTAGATCGATAGTTGAGGCTCAAGTGGCGCTACCACCACAACCTCAACGCCATTCCCCTCTAATTATTTTTTTTAACCAAGCAGAGCTGCAATCTGAGTACAAAAATATGAGAGCCTAAATACACAAAAATGAAAATAAAAAAGAGAAAAAATGGAAATAAAAAATCCAAACAACGTAGAGCGTGATAAGATGTATATGATGGGATAGCCTAGTAAGTATGAGCAAGTGCTTCAAAACCCACATCAATGGGGTGATCTGTCGTCCCACATATCTGTATTGAATATTTGGCTTGGCGATCCAAATCAGTGATCCATAAAATATTAAATATAAGTTTGTGGTGTGAATTTATGAAAAAATACTTCAAAAACTTCGAAAGAAAAAAAAAAGAAGATCGTCTACAAAGAGATTATTTATGTTTTTTATATAGAGGTCACAATCATTTTTGTCTCAATGGGTGGTTGTAAAAGTGTTATTGAATAGACACAAAATCTAGAAAAAAAAATTCTCCGGACTTCATGACTCACTAAACCATCCAATTTGACATGTAATTGAATGAGAATGATTGTGTCACATAAAATTTTTGTAGACAATTCTAAAAGAAAATTATGTAATGGGTGGTTTTAATGGCTAGGCAAACCCACGCCCACGACCAATACTATGTTGTTTTGTTTTTTTTTGTTTTTTTTTTTTTTTTGAGTGCTTAGGAACAATATAATCTTAAAAGTGATTTTCTGATTTGGATTGGCTTGGAACCACCGCGTTCAAAGAACCCTGAACTGAACTTAGGAGTGGCAACAGGCCGGGCTTGCTGGGCGGCCGCTGGTACAAGGCCGGTCGTAGTCCCCATATGCCGGCCTTGATCAGGCCTAAAAGGCCATGGACCTAGCCCTATTCTGGAGGCCCAAATAGAAAACGAAAGAAAAACACAAAAAAAAAATAAAAAAAAAGTCGAGACCTAACCCTCAGGCCGTGGTTGGCCAACCGTGGCCGGGTCGTTTGATCGGGTCAGACCCGTCCCATTGCTACCCCTAGCTGAACCATCCCTAACGATTTACGAGAAGTTTTATTAGAAGCAGGAAAGGATTAAAGTGGCCTTGTAAACCTCGCTCTTTCCACTCTGTATCTTCCTCTGCTCTCTCCTCTTAAGATCATTCCTCTCTCTCCTTCGATCCCCTTAAATACATCTACCAAATTCCGTTTCTCTCTGCAATTTAAAACTCTGAAGAAAAACCACCTCAGATTATGAGGTGAGGGAGAGTGATGGTGGAGTGGTGGTGGAGTGTGGTGGCTGCGGCCATCCCTGCTGTGGTTGCAGGGCAGGCGGTGAGAAGAGTGGGAAAGAAGAAAGCTGAGGAGCTGCGCATCAAGGCGGTGGCTTCTGGCAGCGGCGTCGGGAGAGAGAAGAGCTCTGAAGAGGTCTTCTTTTGCGAGAGAGTCTGCACCTCGAAGCGGATGCTCAAGAGGGTTGGGGCCTTCTCGAAGGATCCCACCCCTGATACCTGTGTCACAGTTTGTGGGGTTTCTGAGCTCGATGCGTGTGCTGAGGCCTGTGCGCGTACGGTTTGTGTCAACCAGCACCATGTCCCTAATTGGAATGATATTTGCCTTCGCAGATGCCAGTCCGAGTGCCTCAAGCTCCCTTCGTAGTGTGGTTCCTCATTTTGTGATTGGGATGTATCCAGTTCAGGTTAGCCTCTCACTCTTTCTTTCTCCTTTTCCGTTTTCAGAGAGAAACAGATTGGGTGTTCTGTTGACTCTTTCTTCCTCTTTTTTGTTTTGAGAGAGAGAAACACTACTGATTTTGTTGGAATTAGAGGATTTGGGTCTATTTCGATATGCTTTAAAAAAGTGATGCATAGTTGACAAACAGATAGGCTTTCGGGGTTCTTGCACAATATTGGCGCATTTCCATTCTGGTCTTCCGTTTTCAATGGTTTTTATTTAGTGTAGTGGATTTAAGGAAGTTTTCTGTGGTATATCTGTTCTCATTGTTGAGACTTCTTAGTTGATGATGGGCGCAATTAGTTAGTTGGGGTTAATGGGTGACTTTTACCCCTCTCTCTTCTCTCGCCCTTTTTTTTTTCCCCCCTCTTGTGGTGGTTATGTGTTTTTTGGTACTTTGGCTGATGCTGACTATCACTGTTTCAGTATGCATGGTTATTGAGATTGTTGCATACTTGGTTTTGGCATATTCAGCTTGTGGTGTGATGTGTAATTCGGCATGCGATTTTGCATAGAAGAAATCTGAGGCTTGTAGATGTTCTGGTGCAAAGAAAGTAACTCATAATCTCGAGAAACATGAATCTCCTCGTTTCATGGGAACTAATTTCACTTTCATTCTTTTACTAGTTTGAATTCCTTATCTGAATTTATTTGTGATCTATGTCAGTAATTGAATATTTGGTTTAAAGCACAAAGCGTGAAAGTGCAATTATTAGAGAAGAAGGTATATTCCTCTAAGGGGATGTCTCCTTCTCCTTTTGCTTGGAATGTGTTGTAGACATATAAATATGTGCAATTAGCAGTATCACTGTTATTGACTAAATTCACTTCGTGGATTAGCAGTTATGTGAATGTGATATACTGCCATGAGTGTGAGGAGATCAGTGGAATTATCTCATGCCAAGGAAGAGTCAGTATTGAGGAAAATTCGGTGGATTATTACCAAGATTTTCTTGTCGTGCACTCTATAGACCCTCCAATGCGTAATGAATTCCTGCTTCAATCTGTTTACAGTATTTTTTATGCATACAAGCAAAATGAGATAAGTGGAACATCACTCTGATGTAGAGTCATCTGCCTGTTTTCCAATTCATTGCTTTAATGTTTTTTACAATGCCTCTATTGTTTCTAGATTTTTAGTTTCTAGGATGTGCTTCCTTTAATATGGCCCTTCTCTCATTGTGGCTGTCATATATTCAAATTCTCTGTTTATTACTTTTACTTTGACGGTCTTGGTTGATGATATCTCCAAATGTTTTAGCCTTTTTCCAAATTTTCATTGGGATTTGCTTTTGAATATAATGGGTGTCCAATTTCAAATGTAGTTGACCTGTATTGAAACAGTTAATGGTTTTCTGTAAGTTCATATTATATGTTGGGCCTATTTTCAGCATCGATTAGGCGTTGGAAGAAAATCTCCACTTATATAGAAAATTTTTCTAACTAATGGGGATAATGGGATTGAAGTGATGTAAGTTAGGTACTAGGCCGTTCCTTATTGGTAGGGAGGTAGAGAGGGTGAATAACGTTTCTGAAGGTATGTGAAATTTGTTTGAAACCTTAGGGACCTCTTCAGCATATAAATGAAGTGTTATGAGTGTAGTACATAGGCTCAATTTTGTAGAGAAAAAGATACGTGTAGATCGATATTAATGGAATTTCAGTCAACTAACAGAAAACCAAAAAAAGAAAGAGATGTATCATGGGTCGTCAATTATTCTAGGTGTGGTGAAATATTTCTTTATTAAGAAAATGCCTTTCTCACAATTATAAAGATGAAAGTGTTCCCTGGTACTGATCTTCATTAAATGTACACACGTGCACCTATCTTTCTGACCTATATAAAAATATCTTCTTGTAACCAGTGTTATGTTCTTGGCTTCCTGCTTAAAACATTGGGTACTGGTTGAGGCATTAAGTTTCACATTTCTCACTATTAAGTCGGATTTTTAGCTTTATACCCTTTTAGTCCCAAGATCTCATCTTTGCAATGCAAGTCAAGTTAGCTGAATCCCATCTGTGATATCACTTTTTTTTTTTAAGAATGTTAATTGAAAATATTTTTTTAGAGCAACAGTAGCAGGCTTACCTGCTTTATTGGTAGAGCTTGTGGGATTTTAGAGCTCGTGGGTTAGAACTGCTTCCTATTATGTGTTGTTTAAAGGAAACTTATTTGTATTGAAGTGGTTCCCATGTAAATTTTTGAGAGATCCACGGGGCATGATTTGTCAACCAATGGAGCTGATTGAAAACACCTTGAATGGTGTATTATAGACTAATTATTGGATCGACTAACTTGAGAAATTAATTAAAAAGAAAATAACTAGCTCAAAAATTAACAGTCACGTGTGACCATGTATGTCCTGCTTTCTGGCTGTTTCTCCATATGCTTCGATGTAATAAGTCTGCTAGCTGGTGTTTCTTCGATTGTAGAAATTGTTTTGTCAGGCCCTTTTGCATATATAAATGTGATGGTTGGTAGCTGTAGGATTGTTCTCTAACTTTTCTTTTCTCAACAATGAATCATCTGGAAGTTGTATATTTTGATATGTATCATGAGTACAGACCAATGGAGAGGCATCATCAAACATAAAAAAGAATTGAAAATTAGCATCTCGAATAAAGTTCTACAGTGATAAGGCGTCTAAGCCCGCTATATCCTTTGGTGAGCCATAAATGATATTTCTAGCCTCTCTTAGGAAATTGTTGGATTCCTCATCTAACTGATGAAGGTAGATGATCTTCTCCACAAGGATAACCAGTCTCTTGGGATTTTTTGTACATTTTATTACCCAATAATACAATTATAGTCAACTTTTCTCAGAAAGAAAACCCAGCCTCTTGGGATGTGTTCTTTCGCATCAAATCGCTTGATGGCAATGGAAGGTTATCCCCCTGCTAACTATGTGCACTTTTAACACTTGAGGCAGCCTATTTTGCTATATTCAAGTCACATAATCCAGTAGGGTGCAGTTCCCTGTATTCTCTATGAAGTGAAAACTAATCCCATTTGGTCACTGGTTCGTAAATTTTTTTGCATTACATTTATTTCTCAGTATTGTCTCCAGAGGCATCCACTGAATATCCATTTATAGGATAGTGGTACTCCCCTTTTTTGATCGTCCCCAATCGTTGATGAAGTTTTGAGCTCTGTGATTAATACCACAAAAATCATTCATGCTTACGGCGAAGACTATATGCATCCTAAATATTTATGTTAAGTTTTTTTTTGCATGTTCGTAAAAACATCACAGGATTTCAGGACTCTTTAGAAGATCCTGCTATTGCAATCCTTCCATATCGTGAATAGAAGGGTCATGATGATAGATTTCCATAGAAGGCCATGCCTGTGAGTGGGTATTAATGATGACCAGTGGCTTGCAAACTTAGTTCATATGAATTTATGAACTAGGTCAGAAACTACTTGGGATCTTTCTTGAGAAAGATCAATGAAGCAGAAAATGGTCCATGAATTATTCAGCATCTTGGCACTAGTAGCACATGTTTGTAAAGTGAATCACCCAATGATGGAGATGGGTGTTAGAATCTTATTGGTCACTGCTGGCAATCTAAAAGTTACAGCATTGAAGGAGCAATTTACCTGGATAAAGTGGATTGAGGATCTCCATGTAGCAACTTGCAAAAAGATGGCACTTGAGAATGTGGAGGCACTTGAAGCATCATCTGTTATAATGGTTTTGCGAGTTATGTAAAAGAAACATTTTCCAAGAATATGCATTGCAGTAGTTGGTGGACGGAACACTGTTTTACTACACTCAAGCTTCTTCTATTGACTAAAATGTTTAATAACCTCACATTATGCAAAACATGTGCGTCTGGTTTTTCATATGAAGACAAATAGGCCAAGCACGAACTATGAAAAGCTGGCAACTGAACATGATTGGATCCTTGTCTAGCATGAATGCACAGAGGTGAAATTGTCTAAAGTTGTTCAAATAGATGAGCCATGTAATACATCCATTCTTACTAGGATTGTCCATGTAATACATCCATTCTTACTAGGGTCTTCCATCTCAGGTCTACTCCTGGAATGTGTTTCCACCATTTGGGGGTCGGAATGAATTTGCATGTTCTTAGTGACGCATTCCCCATCTTCTTGGGAACTCTTTCTACTAGTGCTATTGAGGAAGATTGCCCTCTTTCCTATGGTAGGCTTCATGGTGGGACCTACAAAATGCATCACAGGCTGAATTTTTGGTTTTAAAGGGAAAAGGTTCCCATTGTAGACCAAATTTGAAAGGAAACTCGAGCATCAAACTTCTTTTATTAGTTTTTATCTTATTTTTAAAATATTTGGTTATGTTTAGTATTTATTTGTAGGCACTCCTACTACTTAACTAGGGAGCTTGTGGTAAGCAATGGTCCTCCTCTCTCGCTCCCACTCCAAACAGCTACAGACACATCACAATGAAACAATAATCTTCTTTATCCTAAAAAGGACATCAAATAACTGTCAATATCTTACATGTCTAGCATTTCCTTCATGCTTGCCATTCTACTGAGCAGTGATTCAAAACACGGACCGCCGAGCACTTAGGTGGTTGCTTAGGCAATCTCGAAGGCTTGGGCACATCGCCCAGGCCTAGGTGGCCAAACTAGGCGGCAGTCCTTGGGCGGCTGCCTAGGCCAGCGGCAAGTGCCCAGCCCTAGGCGGCTGCCCAGGGCATGCGCCCCGCCCAGGGGTGGAAATGATTTTTATTTTTCAGGTTCTATTGAGTTTTTTTTTTAAAATAAAAGCTTTTAAGGGTAGGTTTTAGGTTCATTTGAAACCTAAACCCACAAGAACCCATTTTAGAGAGAGAAACTTCAAAAAAACTAGATTTTGTGATTTTCATTGGATTGAAGTGTTTCTCAAAGTTACGGAAAATAGATCCAAACATCACCCAAGTAGATTAGATTTAGTTTTGGAGTTTTTTAATCCTATTAGATAGTGTTTTTTAATATTTTAGCACCAGAAAACATCTCAAAGGTGGAAGTTTGGAGTTCGAGCAAACAAAGTAAGTCCAAAACTTTATTTTTTAGATTGCTTGTTTTAGTTTGAGATGTTTTCTTCAAGATCTAATCGAAGTGGAGATCCGGGTTGGAAATATAGATATAACCCGAATCCGAATGACAAAAATTGCATAAGATGCAATTATTGTAAAAAAGATACAAACAAGGGCAAGCTGGTTTAAGAAACATCTTGCCAGTATTAAAAGGGATGTTGCCCCTTGTAAAAATATGCCTGAAGTTATCAAAGAGGAGATTAAGCAAATATATGAGTTATGTAAAACAAAAACATGAACAAAATCCTTGTCATTTGAATAGGTTTATTTTTTGTTATGCTAGAAGAAGTGATCCGGTTTGGAAGTATGGTCATAACCCGAAACCAAACGATAAAATTGTATAAGGTGTAATTTTTGTGAAAAAGATACCAATGAGGGTATTAACCGATTCAAGAAATACCTTACCGGTATTAAAGGGAACATTGCTTCTTGCAAAAAGGTTCTTGAAGCTATTCGGGATGAAATTAGACAATTTCTGAATTTAGAAGAACCAAAAAAGATGAAAATGAGCCTTGTTTTATGGAACTATCTTCTCCAAGTTCTTCTAGAAGTGGTGATCCGGATTGGAAGTATGGTTATAACCCGAATCTGAATGACAAAAATTGTATTAAATGTAATTATTATGGAAAAGATACTAATGGGGGTATTTATTGGTTCAAAAAACACCTTGCTGGTATTATGGGGGATGTTTCCCCGTGTAAAAATGTTCATGAGGTTACTAGGGAGGTGATTATACAATATTTGAGTTCAGGGAAGCACAAAAAGATAGAAAAGGGTAGAGTAGCCGAGACTCCTAAGGCTTCATCTGCACATAGTAAGAGGGAGGTAGAAGACGAGAAGGAAGAGGCAGAATCAGAAGAAACAGAGGAGGACGAGCATTATGTTGAAGAGGGAGATGACTCTAATGATGATGGCCTCGATTCTGATGCATATGATGAGGCTTACCCTACTCCTTCTGATGATGGTGATGGTGATGATGACTGAAGAATGAAGAGTTGAAGACGCTTAAGTGTTTGACTCTTGTTGTTGACTGTTGAATGTTAACTATTGTGTGACTTTGTGTCCTAGACTGTATCTTTTTTGAATTTCTGTATATATATATTTTCTTATTTTTAGTTTCTACTATCTAACTTTTGTCCGTATTAGACTATCAGTGTATGCTTGTATAGTCTTACTGTTTTAGCATTGTATGAAAATATGGATTATGGTCTTATGGATTATCAAAATTCTCTTTTCGACTTCTCCTCAATTCCTAACTCATGGAAATATTAAATATGGATTATGGATAGAATATCAAAATTCTAATATTTGTGGTTAGAATATCAAAATTCTCCTCATTTGTATCAAAAATTCAAAATTCTATATTTTGTCTTTCAACTGGGCCGCTCCAGTTCTGGGCGCCCGCTTAGGCGCTGGGCGGCGTGGACCCCCATGGCCGCCTAGGTGCCGTCTAGCGCTCTTTGAAACACTGCCATTGAGTGAGTCATCATAAGATTATGCGTAAGCAGCTCCTCGACATTCAAGAAAGATTGAGAATTTGTCTGTACCCCTTTGAGTCAAGTTGTAGATTTTCATTGGAAATTGAGTTCCCAAAATTGGTTTGAGAAATAGATGACCCAGAACACATCAATTGATGAATTGGTTTCATGTAGAAATGGCCCCTTTGATTTCATATCAAATGCTTTCTTACTGTTAAACTTTCCTTAGATCAAGAAGATGATGATTGAACTCCTTGTTGAATAAGTTTGGGTTTACATAAGATAAAGGTTTTATCTCCCAGAAAATCTTAATCTCATGATGCTACTGCCAACCTAAAGCCACTGCCACTTCTTACTACAAAAATTCTAGTAGGCCATTGTTTCCTAGTACATAAACTCTTTCCATTGTACGCTCATGCACTTGTTTTTGGTTCTGCAATATAATCATTCATGATTTGATGTGCATAACATGCTTAGGACTACAAATGTTATTTCAAACTTTTTGCCTTTTAGGCTGCATCTTCCCCTACAGAAAAGTTTTCACTTGGAGTGTCTTAAAATGATTAGGACTACAAATGTTATTTCAAACTTTTTGCCTTTTAGGCTGCATCTTCCCCTACAGAAAAGTTCACTTTACGTGTCTTGGTTTATGTATCTAAGACTTTTTCATATTTTGCCAGCTCTTTTTCTCTACTTGCCGTTTTAAAAAATTTGAAATGGTAGCCTTAAGCTGTCATACTTGCAAATAGGTGCCTTATATGCCTTGGATACTTCAAACGTTCATGGAAAAATAAAATAATTAATTCCTTAACACTTCCATGCATCATAAACAGAATGCATAATGTCATTCACAAGCAGTGTTTTCAAATTCGTTTTTAAGACTCAGGTCTCACTTGTGTCAACTGAGGTCAGATGCCTCCAATGTCTTACAATATGTATGTTTAGCAGGGAATAAAATTGGCATGTCGTAGAAAAACTCAAAAGAGTTATTCATATGGTTCAGGTCAATCCCAAGTCTTACTGAGTCTTTACTATGGACATTAAAGACGAAACGACTCAGTTAAGATTGTGAGTCCACTAACAGTGTGTCAAATTGACTTGGCTCTGGACATTGCCAAGTCCATAGTCCCTGCCACTAGCAGAGTCTAAAACTTTTAAGCATTCTTAACATAGCATGATTATTCCGGTGTGTTGCTCTTGGAGCATTTTGTTGGTTGACTTCGTAGCATGGCTAGACCTAGATGCATACTGATATAGGAATGGATGACATAGATATTGAAACGATGAGTGATTTTTAAAAAAATTCCTGTACGGCTGCTTGCATCCGAGTCTCTTGGGCTTGATTAACCACTAATCTAGTTTTAGCATGAAGCAATCTCTTTGGAGGCTTTCCCCCCATTGCACAAGAGGTTTGCTTTAGTCTCAACAAGTTTGGGGCTTCATTGTAGGTGGGCGCTGGCCATTAGTGATTCTGACAGATTGATCTGTGATTCTGTGGTATACAGAAAATTGGATTTGATTATGACAAATAACTAAAAAAGAAGCCACAAAGTACAGATGATGCTGAGCTGATGGTACCACCATTTATTATCATTTTGATCAGTAATGGTTGTTGGGTCCAAAATAACTTTGTAAGGAATACAGTCTGCAAGGCCCATATCCCAGGAGACTCGCAAAATTAGGTGCTCCCCAGCGCTGTCAATAAAGTCCATAAGGTCTTTTCCATGTAAGAATCCTTATCACCTGTAAAAAGGAAATAAAGAAGTCCTAATCCAGTAGTTTGGAAACCCAGAAAGTTCTAGTTCATACTAGTTTGCCACATACAGCATGGTAGCAGGGCTTCATTAAGAATAAGAGGCCATGATTAATTCCTTGTACCATACTGGTGAGCCTTGCTCATAGATGTGAGTTGGTGAATACTCCAGAGTAGTTTGCAAGGGCAAGCAGCACTACAAACAGCAAGTTCTAGCATTGATGACTGACCGTTTTTTGCTATGTTGATCACTTTTTTTTATGGAGCATCATAAAGTTCAAACGTTGAGGAAGTAAATCAACGGATGTTACAGAGTAATTGACGTAAGGACTTGGGATCATATCGTGGAGTATCTTAAAAGTTTCAAAAAATTATATTCAACTAGATGCCTTCCACCTTTTAAGTTCTCCACAGAAGCCATTGTCTCAGAATATGGAGAAGGATTGGTTAGGATTTCAATGGTTTTAAAAATGTAGCTGTTGAATACAGGTGGAAATGTATTTGACATTCTTTATGCTTGTCTTCAAGGACACAGCCAAGCAGATTGTGATCATATTAAGTGACGGGAGAAGAGACTACTTGAGGGATTTGGTCTGGTTTTTCCAATGGATCAAAAGAAGATTACGTGAATGCAGTAAGAAGCCAATTATTTCCAAATAGCATGTCACTCCTCTCTCTTCGTACCCTTCAAGAAAACCACGTAATAAAAGCAGTAGTAGCCACTATTACATGCCTTTGCAATTGTAGTTTAAAAGGCAAAGCTATTGATCTCTATAAAAGTTTGGTGGTTTGTCTGCATTATGGCCGGCTTGTATATTAGTCGCCGGTAATTTCCAGCTGCGTTAGAAACCCACCATAGAAAATACAAGGGTCCATCACCAGATAAAAAACACACTCAATGAAATCCATGAGTAACCCCCACATGGTTAAATACACCAAAACATAAAACGGAACCACTTCTTTTCTGGATAAGCAAAGTTAAAAGAAGACCGTAAAATAAAATTCCAAGTAAATAATCAGGAAAACAAAGAAAAAAGAAAATACAAAAAGGAATCAGGAAAGAGAAATAAAGAATCAGTGCTGCCTCCGCTTTTGATGTCTCTGATCTCTGTAACTTTCAGAACTCGACCCATCATAAGAAGAGCCAGTGGTGTGCTGCTTTATAAGGCGAGGCATGTTCTTCAAATACTCGCATATGCTCTCTGTGATGCCATCAAGACCGACGCCATCAAGAAATTATATTGCGAATCTCGTATTCTTGGGATCATCCCTATGGGTTATGGACTCAAACGACTCATGCATGGTGGGATCATTGAGCCTCTCACTAAGCAAGCACAACCCAATTTGCTCGTCCAATTCCTGAAAGAGAAATTTGATGAAAATATGGGAGGACGATGTTGTATCCTCCTCCGTCAAGTGTATGTACCGAATAAGTATGCAAAAAACTTGGCCACATTCCTCAGCTTAAAGTCGATGTATGGACGAATACTGGTGCACAAAGCACTTGTCTCAAAGTTCTCTTGATGGACTTTGTTAACCCTGCAAAACCTCTGACGCAACAGACCGTAATATGGGAGATGAGTTCTCTCATGAATTCAGCACTCTAGGAGCATAACACATAGCTCCATCTCTTGAGCAGGTTCGAGTTTGATTTTGAGTAGTTTGTGTCCTGCCTCCCTAAAATCCAAACTCGACATGATTGTTAAATAAAATGTTCCCCGTAGATTGAACATATTGGTCTCTAATCCTTGATCTTGATCTTCATACTACTTTTGTCTTGAACTTCTTTCATCATTAGCCAACTTAATGGAGGAACGTAAACCCCACCACTTCTCCCTGTGTTTGTTTCACCCATCAAATCTTTAACCGGTTTGAGCGAGAGAGCTTTGGTTTAGCGCGAGACAGAGAATTCTGATATTGCTCCTCTCTCTCTTTCGCCGTTCTATCGCAGGCGACTAACACCGACAATATAACTTTGTTTTAGAGAGAAATCAAAATCAAAAAGAAAATCAACAAGAAGAAAGAACACTGAGTTTTAAAGTGAAATCAAAATCAAGAAGAAAATCAACAAAATATCAAAATCGAGAAGGAAATTAACAAGAAAAATAAACAAAACGCCGCACCACATGCTCACGAGCACGAGAAAAAAATACCCACAAAAGATCGCAATGTGACCGATCTATATAATTGACCACGAATCTTTGGAAGCTCATAGAGGTGGTTTATCTAAGCGATCATGTAAATATTTTTGCAAGCTTATAAAGGTGGTTTATCATGTAAAATATCTAATGCAGAGCATGTCGATTTGCAATAAACAATTATATTAATAATTTTTTAAATATGCAAATCTCTTTCCATTAGGTTAGAACTCGGAAATGTATTGGTTCTCAATTTCTTTGGGATGTTTCCATTCTCATCAATACCATATTTTTTAGCAAAAATGATCTCTTGTCATTGACTACGAGGATGAAAAGAGACTTTCCACCACCATTTAGTAAGCAATGCATTATTCATTGTTCATAAGTCAGAGTGTACGAATGCTTAAGCCTCCCTCTTTCTTGGGTCGGCACACCATTTTTCATCTAACCAAGTTATATTTTTTAGGCAAAGGGGGTCCACTCCAAAGGAAGTTTCGCATTAGAGATAGTTTCTTGATCTTTGCTGCCGGTGCTCTGAACAACGATAGAAAGTACACGTGTGTATTGGCTAGAGTGGAATTGATGATAATATTTCTGCCCCCAAAAGAAAGGCATCTGCCCTTCCACCCATCAAGTTTATGCTCAAATATTTCGACGATAGGATCCCAAGCTGAAATAGGAAGCCTACCATCAGCGGGAAGAGCTTCAACCTCACAGCCCAACTATGCTGCCTAATAATCCAACTCTTAATTCTCACAATTAAATTCCAATGAGTTTGGATTTGTGCACATTTACTTTTGCCCCTGATATAAACTCAAAACATTTTAGAAACAACCACAAATTCTGTACCAGATCCAGGTTGGCCGAAGTGATGAGAAAGGTGCCATCTGCATATTGCAAATGAAAAATAGGTTGTTCATGACCATGAGTCCTAGGCCCATCAAAGAGACCGGACCTTACTACCGAAAACATCATTAGGTTGAAAGACTCCCCAACCAGTGCGTAAAGGAAGGGCAATAATGGGTTCCATTGGCGAAGGTCTCTTGATGCTTTGAAATACCCACAAGCTTTCTTTTGTCAAAAAATAAAAAATAAAAAAACAAGGAAATTCCACAAGCATTGCCACTGATAAAAATTGAATAATGAACAAAGAAGAGGCAACCCTTAATCCATTTTCATAAAGAGCCAAAACCCATGAACGGTAATGTATCATCCAAAAAATCTCATTCCACTCTGTCATACGCCTTTTCAAGGTCAATTTTACACAGAATACCTTTACTTCCCTTAAGTCTAGTGGAATGGATCACCTCTTGCGCCACAAAGAATACGGTTCAGATAGCGCTTTGGACGAACACAAATGTCCCATTTCTTTTTTTTCCCAACTGGCTTCAATAATATTGATTCCTTTTTGTAAATCTTATCCAAAATCAATCAATTTTTTTGCTCCTACTTCCTCTCACCTGAAATTGGCTTCTCTTTCTCTCAAGTTTATCCACCAAATTAACTGCTTGACCTGGACTTGCTTGCCTATTGGCATGGAGCTTATCGTTGAACCATTGGTTTTGATTCGCATGAAGGAGAGAGTTAAAAGAGTATTAAATTATTGGTTTTGATTCGCATGCAAGAGAGAGAGAAAGTTGGAGAGAGAGGGGTAACCATTTCCATTTTCCTTCTTAAGAGGAGGGAGTTTATACTCTCTTTTTTTTTTTTTTGGAGAGAGAGAGGTTTTCTTTCTCATGCTTTTTGAAACAATAGTGGTATTTCATTCAAAACCATGGCACCAGAGATTCCTCCTTATTTATAATAAATTTGTTGAACATAGTTGTATTATTTTTGCAATCGTTGTATCATCCTCGAAAGCCCCATGACTTTTTGCAGACATGAAATCGTAAAGCTTTAACCCGCAAAGAAATTATGAAGAATTTGATGGGAATCCCCTTTAGGCTTTGGATGCACCACAAGGCAAGACAGCAAAAATAAATGGAAATTTTTCCTAGGAAATTCCGGCTCGTTTGGATCATAGGGTAAACAAAACATCGTTTGCAGCGTTGAACTAGGTTTTTTTACTTGTCATCTCAATACTCAGCCGCAGATAACCAGAGATAATCAGATGAAGAAAACCAGAGAGAGACCAGGTAGGTTTCAATGACCCCATTTTTTTTCTTTTCTATATTTGTGATGGAGAAATGATTCAGTGAAGTTAACTTCATTGGCTCTTATGTCCCCATGCTTTCTACGAAAATTGCATGCACTGCATGCTTTCTTTCTTTCGGGTAAATGATGCAATGCATGCTTTCAAAACCTCCACAAGACAAGTTTCACATCAAACTGATGGCCGAGTCCCCTCTTGAGAGAACTCCATTATCAACTTGCAGCGATTTTCATGTCTCATCAGAATAGATAAAAAATGAGCAAAGAGTCGCATGTAGGTGGTAATACAATAATAAAGTCTGGTGAGAAGATCATCTAGAAAAGCCAACAAAAGGACAATTGGGTCCACAGTGTACAAACTAATCTAAGAGTAATTTTACGTACAGATATAACTAAATAAATAAAGTATAAAATAGGTCAATTTTGGCAAAAAATTACGAGAAAGATCGTTTACCGTTAGACTTTTTTAATTTTTTCCCTAATGCCTCCCAAGCTAGGGATAGTATCCCCTGGCCGGTTTTAATTTTTTAATTTTTTATTTTTATTATAGTTTGTTTTGATTATCAGGGTCATTCTTATGTTTTAAGACAGTTGGCGACCGATCCAAGGTTTCCATCCATCGATTACCCAAATTATGGTGTTACATCACATTATAGGTAATACGAGGATGGAGATCTCGGATTGCTTCATTCTAGTTAGTAGTTTGGGGTCCCCATCCGCGGACCGCCCACACTATGGTATTCAACTACTGTATGTAATGTGTTGTAATACCACAATATGAGTCGGTCGAGGATTCGAACTTTAGACCGTTCACCAACTATCCCGAAATTAAAAATAAACAAAAAAAATTAAAACCGGTCAGAGGAGATGATCCCCAAACCAATGGGCATTATGAAAAAATTAAAAAACTTTATAGTAAATGACTTTTCTTGCAATTTTTGCCCAAAATTGACTCATTTTGTATTTTATTTATGAAATAAAGTTTATATAAAACCGAGGCTCTAAACAACCAAATTACAGTCTACCCCAAAAATTTCATTAGAAGAGGTTATTTTGATGCTCAAATGTCTTCAAATTGATCATCTCGACATCAAGATGTATGGACATGAGAAAAAAATGGATTTCAAGTTTTGAAAATAGTCCATCTTATAACTCATTTTTGGACAAGTCAATTTTCAAGATTTTTAAGTGTCCATAAATATGCTATATCTACATTACTTTTGAAGCTTTAAGTTTTATAATTAAAGATGAAAATATATTGTAAGGCTATCACAAAGATTTCCTGCATTGAAACTACATTTTTCGACATTATTTAAAAATACGCTTTACTTTGATTGTTTAGAGCCTCGGCTCTATACAAACCGCACCCTTTATTTATTTATCGTGTGTCCCTGGGTAAATTGCTCTTTGGTTTTTGTGGTTGAGATTTGTTGAAGAACACAGATGACACTTCGCTTTCTTTGTCACTTTTGGTACACCATTCAATTTGAATCGTACGGTCTTCTACTTTCATGATGGAAAGCACTAGAGTTGGAGACGATAGTTTGATGTTTGGGAAATTACGAGAAATGTATTTTAATTTTCAATTAATTGGAAAAAAAAATACCTATCAACTTTAATAGACTTTGTCTAATCATTTTTTCTCAATTTTGACATTTTTTTTTACTAAAATAATTTTTACGGTAGTCATATTACCATAATGACTATCAAATTACATTACTTAAAATACCGTAATGATAGAGCTTTCACGGTAATACGACTATCATGAAAGTTATTTTGATAAAAAAAATGTCAAAATTGAAAAAAAAAGGAGTGCAAACAAGATTTATGAAAATTGAAGTTTTTTTTTTTTTTTTTTCAATTAGACAAAAATTAAAGTATATTTCTGATAATTTGTCTTAATATTTTATGAGTGCATGAGATTTCTCAAAGGTTTGCAACTAGCAGTTCTAGATTGCTTTGATCTATCCTTTCATATTTGCAAGAAATCAAAGCGGTATGTAATAAATAGTTATGATCTGTTTGATGTTTACGAGTATCTAGAACTAAGAGTTTCAAGCTGCTTTGATTTCTTATAATGAGTGGCCCAAAACTTATAGCTCAAACTAAAACTAATAGTTTTAAATTGGGAATTTTTAAAGAAATAACAAAAAGGACCACAAAATGGCAGAGCATAAAATATAAAATACAAAAATATTTTTAAATACTACTAATTTATAAGTTATATTAAAAAATCAATAGAGTGGTTAAATAAAAAGTGATTTATGTATGGACTAAAAAATTGGTAAAATATGAAATGCTCCACTTATATGCAGAAATTACAAAGAAAGTTAGTCAACCCATTTTATTTTTTTTTCAAAATTGCCCATATATCAACCCGAATTTTGATTATTTTTTTAAAGTTGTTTTTAATTTTTTCGTTAGTAGTACATTGTCTTAAAGCTTAGGGCACTACCCTACTAATGAAAAAAACTAGAAACGAATTAAAAAAATCAAAATTCAAACTAATCGAAAAGCAGTTTTGAAAAAATAAATAAATAAAATTCAACCAATCTTCTTTATAATTTCCAATTATAAACGTATCATTTTATATTTTACTTCAAATTTTAAGATTAGTACGTAAGCCACTCAAAACCACCTCACATGTACCTATTTAAAAGATAAGGTTTGCATGACGAGTCAACGTTATACTAAGGAACCTCAAAAACCAAGCTTATAGAGAGAGAGAAATAAATAAAAAACCCTAAAATGTAGGACTTCAAAAAAATAAAAATAAACTATAAAAAAAGAAAAGTTAATAAAAGATCGACATTATATATATAAAGGTGCGCCTAGAAATCCATAGGAATGGTTTATTTAGACCTTGGAAAACTATCTAATTGATAATCTGGAAATAGATCTGTATGAACATTAAAAAAAAAAGATTTCAATTTCCAAAATAGCATATTTTGCCACATATTATCTGGACCGTTTATTTTTAAGATTTCATATGTTTATATATCTGCTTGATTTGAACCACTTTTAAAATTTAAAATTTCATAATTAGAGGTAAAAATAAATTATGAAACCATCCTTAAATTTTCAATACTAAAAGTTCGTCTTGTAGTAAATTTTGGAGGAGCGCCTTACTTTGATTATTTAAGGTTGCAACCTTGTGCAAACTACACTTTAAACTAGTCTTAGTCAAAAAAAACAAAAAGAAAAAAAATGAAATAAACTCTCCATGTATTAAAAAAAAAAAATCTCAACATTCAATAGAGATCATCCAATTTTTAAAAAGCCATCTTTAAGATTCACAAAACTCAAATATCAATTTTTTTTCTTCTTTTAAGAACAATATGGTAATTCTTACGCGGTTTCCCGAAATTTAGAATAAAATAATAGTCCTAAATAGAGTAGATACAGAATATGCTCCCATGGGAGCATACTATATGAGCTCATAAAATAAAGTAACTTCCCACAGATTTAATGAAAGAAAAGGACAAGACCTCTTTCCGTTCCCTCCCGGACAATCTCACCATAAATATCTCTCTCTCTCTAAAAAATCACATGGATCCAAGCAAGTCTCATGAGCATCACAAAAGGTTGAAGGCTGTTGTGAATTTGCAGGAGAAAATGATGATATAAAAGATGATCATAGTCCGAGAAAAGATCAATCTCTATAGCGAACTCAGAGCGAACTCAACAAGAACGTCGAGAAGCACATCAAGTCTCAAAAGCCCAAAGAAAAATTTGCTCCAAAAGTGCGAGTGTGATGGCTTGCCTCTTGCGATTACGAAGCAGAAGAAGGTCCATGCTTCCTCTTTATGGATCATTGATCAGATCGAGATATTGGAGAAGCTATTTCCAACATAGGCCCTTTTTTCACTCTCCTTTTCTTACTTATAAATATTTTGGTTAAGTTCTTTCTTTGTGTACATGGTTCTTTGTTTTGTCACTTGATGATAGCCCTGACATTTTCAAAAACTTCTGCCATGACAATTATGGAGAAGATGTCTTGCTCCACCTATGATCACTATGGGCCCTTCGACTACTCAAGAATTGATATAGTGGAAAAAGGGGCACTGAGATATTAAATTTAGTTTCTTTTTCTTGTAACTACCATAGACCTTTCAAGCAATAGTCTCTCAATTTAGTTTCTTTTTCTTGCAACTACCATAGACCTTTCAAGCAATAGTCTCTCAAGAAAGATTCTTGAATCACTGGTGAAGCTGATTGGCTTGTTTGTGTATAATTTATCCAGCAACCACTTGATCTGAGAGATTCTTCTGAATATTAATAGATTTAGAGATTTATAGTCTATGGATTTATCAAAAAATCCCTTTCCAGTAGCATGAGGGTTTGGGAGCTTTGAACTTGTCATACAGCAAATTATCAGGACCAATTCCCTGTGCTGGTCATATGAGTACATTCGAGGCTTCTAACATATTATGGAAACCAAGATCTTTGTGGTCCTTCTCTTCCTAAAAAGTGTGATGGTGATAACATAGTTCCAATCATAAATGGTGAAGGGCATTTGAGAAGTAGTTCGCGAAAGGTTTCATCATTTTGGATGGGTATGAGCTTGGGGTTTCGGATGGGATTTGGAGGCTTGTTTTCGGTTCTAGCAATTAAAAGGAAATGGAAAAATGCAGTCCTCAATAGTCATGGACCTCACAGCTGAGACTTTGATCACAAGATTGCAACGTTTGTTAGGCAGAAAAAAGCATTGATTAGGGAGGCGCGCTCTTGGGGCTACTTGTTGGAAGTAGGAGCTCAGAAGTTTTGTTTTGAAAAGACGAGGTTTTTGTGTATTTTTGTTTGGATCAATTGGTGCATGTATTGGCGAGGTTTTTAGGTTTGGTGTATTCTAGGAGTTAGGTTTGGTCAGTCTTGGATCTAGGGAGAACTCCTCCTGATTTTTTTCGTCTTGTACTTTTATATTTACGAGTTTTGCTCCACTATCTAATGAATATTACTCTTACCGTTTCAAAAAAAAGATTTGAATAATAATAGTGTTGGGTGAGAAATTTTATTGCGTGCTTGTTTGTTTGGAGGTAAGAAGCTTTACCCTCTAAACTCTACCATTTGAATCAATGGCAAAACAACCTCTCTCTCTCTATCTAGATGTGCAGTTGGAGTCGAAGTAGGCCATAACTGTTACGTTATTGCTTTGCGGAGCTCACATGTAATAGCCATGGTGTTCCATTATACTTTGACAACTTTGATATGTGAACAGGCATTATACGCGGGAAGGCATGAGCTGGCGGGGGCAGAGGAAGCCCCAAAAGATCAATATGGAATGAGTATTATCTTGAGGACGAACTTGTAAATGCCTGACTTTTATAGGTACTTTAGAAATTGTCACTAGTCCAATGTTTTTTTGTTTTTTGTCCAAAAATAAAATACAAGATATATTGACAAAAAAATAAAAATTACTTCGACAAGAAAAAAAAAGTTACTTTCACAAAAAAATAAAAGTCACGACAAAAAAATAAAAATTATCTTGACAAAAATATAAATTTTTGTCAAAAAAAAAAAAAAAAGGTTACCTTAACCAAAAAAAGTTACTTTGACAAAAAAAATAAAAATTAGGACAAAAAAATAAAAGTTACATGATCAGCACTTTCGTCTTATTTTTCTTGTCAATAAGAGGGATGTGCGCCCGACATTAACTTATATGATAAAAAAATTAAAAATAATAATTGGGTGATAGGGCCCACCACACATTTCTTTCATCAAAAAATTTAAATTTACTTATCAAAAAATCAAAATAAAGAGACTAATACTATTAGATTATTATTATTTCATAAGATTGTTTTATTATATGTTTAATATTAGACTATTAGCTAATTAGAATTAAAAAAAAATTTAGTACTAGCTCAAAAGATATTAATAAAAGCAAAAAATAATACTAATATTAGTTTATTAATATATATCACTTAAGAATTTATTTTTAAGTTAAAATTGCAAGAATGAATTTATTTATTTATTTTTTAACTTTATTAAAATATGATTGTAAATTTATATTTTTAAATTCTATATTTCTATTCACACTAATTATTATATATTAGATTTATTTATTTGTGAGGATCATACCCTTGTTTTTTGAATCACATTTATTATAATATTGTAATTAATAATTATACTAATTACAATGATAACCAAGTCTTATATTTTATTTATTAATTTATTTACATTATAAATTATGTAATGTATTATTTTTTGTTATAGTTGTAAATTAGATTTTTTTAAATTAGATGATACTATAAGATGAATTTCAAATTTATTCTTATTTGTATAATAAAATGAAGATAAAATAATAAAATAGAAACCAATAATTCTAATTTCAATTTATAATATTGTATTTAGTTAGGTTTTAATAGATGTTTGATGATAATCTTCATACAGGGAAAGAACATCTTAATATTCACATATTGATGCAAAAAAATAAAAGTTATTAATGTTGTACCCTCATTTGTTATTGGATTCCTAAAAAACAATATCTATAATGATTTTTAATAATTTTTTTGAATTTTTTTTAAAGCTGAATTCAACTGATTCAGTCGATTCCCGATCCAAAACGTCAACTGAACGATCCGGATGGGTCTTTGGGGTGCCCGATCCGGTTTTAAATCACTGGTTAAAACTATTAAAGTGTATTTTCTAGAAATCATATTAGCTTTGTTTTTCTTCTTTTGTTTTATTGCGTGTGATGAAGTGAGGTTATATTTGTAATCGTACAATGAGAAGTTCTGGAACTAATACGTGGTTAGTAGTTATTGTTGTAAATAGGCTATAATTAGTAGTTATTGTTGTAAGTGGATAGTTATTGTAGTAAATTTGATTGTAAAAACTTCTATTTAAAGAGAGGTATGTGGTGGTAAAGTGGGTTTCACGTATCAAGTTTTTACTTTTATGTACCTTTTCCTTTCAGCTCACCTTGATTATTATTCTTATATCTCTTTGATGGTGAGTCTTGGGTTAGTGTGACATTGTTAAACTAGTGCAGAAGTGGATTGTATCGGTATTGTAGCATTCATATTTCTCCACATGGTATCAAACTAACAAGGGTAGTGGTGATATTGTTTTGACGCCCTTGGTGAAAAAGATCGACTTTTTTATTTTTATTATTTAAAACGAATTCAGATGGAACCTTTGTAACAAGAATCTTTGTTCAAAGATCTCTCTTTTTTATTCAAAAAAGCTCATTTTTGAGGCACGAATGAAGTGACACACTATTCATTGGTTAAAGAGGTAGTGCATTCCCCATGTGAGTTATGCAGCCATTCTTGGTGGGATTTGAAAATCTTCTTAGTCAAATGTAGTGCATTCACAAGATTGTTTGGCCTATCAAATGGTTGGATTTTCAATTTCAGGACGTGATGGAGATAATCGCATTACACTTAAGAGCTAAGCTTGTTCTCACTTGCAGAAATCACTTTTAAGGAGGGAGTGTTAAAATGATTAAAGTGCATATTTTAGAAATCACATCGATAAGTAGGGATCTATTATTGTAATGACTATTACAATTTTGGGTTACAAAAAAATTATCTCTCTCCAAACATTAGCAAAAACATCATCATAAATCTGCTCTCTCGATTGAGCAAAACTAGCTATCAACCTCATCTTTTCCGTGGGTATATCATTACTGAAAAGAGAACCGTGAGCGCAATTAATAAACTTTCTCTCTCTAGAAGTAGAAACTATAAACCCAAAACTTTACTGGAAAACTGTTTTTCTCTCATAGGCCATATCAATCTCTTTTAGACACATCTCTCTTGGAGATCTCTTTTCATGCTATTAGAAAGCTAATCCGAAAAGAGCAGGTATTATGACTTTTTTGACCCCCTTATATAAAAATCCCTGAAGGCATTTTCACCAAAGACTATAATACTCTCAATCTTTTGAAGAAACATAGGATCACTGATTTTCGCTACTACCTAGTGTAACATTATGTGCTCCCTCTATAAAGGCCAAGGGAAATGACATTTTTCAAGTAATATTTATTTTTCAACAAATTTGCTTCAATTACACACCATGTCACTTTCAAAGGTCGACCCCAAAGAAATTGGAGGGAGCCTTCCAAGTCTTAAACATGAAGTTGCACTCCAAAGGCCCGGATAATTGTTGGGTTTATGTGGCCTTCAAAGGCTTTATGAGTGATTGTGAAGAGACATTTGATACAGTGGATTATGGACTCAGTGAGAGTGTGGTCCTTTATAGACCATACCATGCAAACAAGGTCTGCACATACCTGATTGTGCTTAACGGTCTAGGCCAGTAGGGTTGAAAAAACTCATATTGCGTGAGCATAGAAAATAAATCGAGAAGAGTTCTAGTGGGTTATCCCTTGATGAGGTCGGACTATACCTGGGTAAGAGAGCCGAGGGACTGTGTGACCCTTGTGTGTGATGGTGGCCTATGGATACGGGGGCTTAAGCCTCATCCTTGTACTATCACATGATATACATATTGATAGACCGTTCAAGAAAGCGAGCAAGCCACATTTTAAGGTGAAGCATATGCATGTGCAAGAGATACGCCTATGTGCCATAGAGCTGTGGTCGCATCAAGTCTATGTGATCTTGGCTCGTCTCTAGGGGAGAACCTGAAATCCACTGACTGGGATTGCAATCCCTTAGTTCATCGTCTAAACTTTGGTGACCCACTAATGAGCCCCTGCTTGGACTGTGGGTAATGGGCAACACTGGGTCAGCATGATAAAGCAAGCGTGATCTGTAGTCCACAGTTGAAGGTAGAGTGCCCCATTATTGATTTAATTCATTGACCATATGGATCATTTTCCTATCAAATTAATTTAATTATGTTTTTTTATGGCAGATATTATTTTAGAATTATTATTTGAATTTTTATAAATCCCTAGATATTTTATTTCTGAAATTTGGGTTTATAAAATTACAGATATTGTTTTTTTAATGATTGAAATATTAAAATAATATTTTAAAATTTATTATTTTTAAAGATATAAAATTTTATGGAGGCTCAGTGCATGTGGGCCCACTATATTTTAGAAGGTGAGGCCCATTGACACGCCACCTTTTGAGGGGAGGTTTATCCCATGGGTGGCACCTCCCCATCTTTATGGGATTTATTAATATATTTTATTTTAAATTGCTTTGAGTTGATAAAGTGTTTTATCTTTAAGAGATTTGAGTAAAATCTTCTAGAAGTGAGTAAAATCTTCTAGAAGGCCTGATAAAGCTTATGGATATATTTTAGATGAATACAATATTTTTAATTAATCAATTTTTATTTGATGGGATAGTGGTCAAAGGAAAAGAGAGATAATGGCTCATCACATTTTATAATATTGATGGCCCATCTATAAAATAAATGGCTCAGATTTCTCACCCCACAAGCTACACTTAATCGACAGTTCAGATAAAATCTTATGAGACAAGCAATGAAAAACTTGGACCCAATATTATCTTTTCTCTCACAAAATTTTCTCTCTCCTCCCTCTTATGAACCCTCTCTCGAAAAAAAATTCTCACGTAACTCTCTCTCTCTCCTCCCTCTCATGAAAAAAAGATCCTCACGACATTCTCTCTCTATCATTCTTTTCTCATGCAACTCTCTCTTTTTCCTCACCCAACTCCTTCTGTCTCCTACTTTCTCTTATCTTCTCTCCCTCTCTTATTTTATCTTCTCCACGCCCCATTATATAAAAGGGGGGCTCACGCCCCATTCTCAAACACCTTTCTTTCTCTAGTTTTTGGGGCTTTGATAAAAAAAATTAGAAAGGAGAATTTTTTCTTGAAGTAATTTTTGGGGATTGATCCTGAAGAGTTTTGGGTGAATATGAGGGTCCCATTGAAGAGCATTCGAAGAGCTTGGCTGAAATTAGCTTTCCCAGTTGAGATTGAAAGAAAACCGTCGATCCCGTGCCATCGAATGGTAGTGACTCGGTGTGGGATGTAATAAGCCCGGTTGAGGTAATATCTGGCATTCTCTTTTGATTCTTGCATATTTAATTCTATAGTCTTTCTATTCTCAAGCACAAGATTTGTGGTTATTTTATTTAGTTAAAGAATATTGGTTCAATAGTATCAAAGTTCTTAAGATTATGGGTTGGTAAATGTTTATTTTATTTGAAGCAAGAGTTACTGTAATAAGACTACTTGCAAGTGATATTTGCCAAAGAAAATAAAAGAAAAAGGGTGAGAAAAAAAAAATCCCCGTTAAAGATCACACTAGTCGAACTTTCATTAGTATCAGAGAAAGGTTGATATTTGATGTCATTAAATGTGTTTTTTCTTTATTGAGTCAAGATCAAACTTGGAAATGAGATATGAGAAAGCTAATAATCTTTGTGGTCAAGTAATATACCCCGGTTAAGAATTATTGAAATATTCAAAACACCAAAAAAGACACTCTGCAAAAAGGGTATTCTGTACTATTTTGGAGTAGTTATATGAATAAGATAATGACGTATTTCTCTATTATATACTTCAATGACTTTGTGTGTCTTTGAGAGTAGGATCTATCTACAAAATTTCAGTAGGAGATCCTAAGGGAATTGAGAGTTATGGACTCATGAATGAAGGGTGTCAGTTTTGTCCCTACAAAATCTAAGAACTATCTATTGAATTCCGTAATTTTTCCCGTCAATGATATGCTTTTGTTTCTTGCTGAAATTTTACTATGACTCATAAAATCAAGTGTTTTGTCTCATAAAATCAAGTGTACTTTCAAACAAAAAAGGTTTCATCAAGAAATTCCTTGTGGTTTAAAAGATATAATCGATTTATTAAAAGGTCCGCAAGTGCTATTTTTTGCAACAAAAATTATTTTCATAACTTGGAAGTCAAGATTTTATTTTTATGCTTAACATAATATTTTGTGGCTCACACTAAGTTTTTAGACTTCAATTTTGAGTCTAGTTTCTAATGAAATTTATTTGAGAGAGAAATATCTACGGGAAGAGGGGAATATTTATTTTGGATTGAAGAGAGGTCATCCTAAATTTTCTGCAATTATGGTATTCTCTTTATTGAGACTTAAATATAATTATCAAGTTTACTTAACAGAGTGATATGAAGCTTGTGGAAGTATATGTGCTACTATTATGTGTCTACTTTTAAACAAAATTTGTTTGAAAGGAAAACTCCAAAAGGGTAGAGAGAATATTGTAGACACCCCATTTTAAATCTAACAAATTTTATGATTTTCTGAACCCTGAGGACCACATTATCTTAGTAGACCCAATTTAATTATCCCAAAACTACCCAAATCCTATTCTAATTTGAAGTAGAGCCCAAGATCTTTCCAACGGTCTAAGAATCGTCTGAATCGGACTAACAGATAAAATGATATAACAAATGACAATTTAGTCCCAGTGAGACCTAACTGTCAGGCCTCGGGCCGGGCTGTAACGAGCCCTACAGGCCTAGGAGCTGGCTGATGACACAGTCAACGCATCTGTTGATGCAATAAACACGTTTTTTTTAATTAGATAATGTTATAACTTCAAGATAAATCCAAAAAATTCTAAAAAAACTCTAAAAAACTTAGAAAAAATCACCAATTGAATCTTATAAATACTCCATCTCCCTAACCCAACCTAAAAGGAGAGAAAAAAAAGAGACAAAAAAAACCTTAGAAATCCTCGAAATTAGAAATATAGCCAAAAAATTTCAAATATTAGAAAAATCCTTAAACAATTCCTAAAAATTTTGGAAAAATACTCAAAAATTTCAAAAAATTAGAGAAAATATCAGAAGTCATATTCAACCTCTAGAGATCCCAAAACCCTTAGAAATCTAAGGAAATTCTCCTCTAACCTCTGGAGATCCCAAAACCCTTAGAAAACTAAGGAAATTTTCTTCCAATCCCAAAAAAAGCTTAGGTAAACCCTAAAATTCTCAGTTTTTCCCTTTGCCTGAGGAACCCTAGATCTAGGTCAAAAGAACCTTAGATCTACCAATTCCAGCAAGCAAATGAATCCAAAAAAGGAGATGGTGGCGTAAATTAGAAGAGCGGCCAGATCCAAGCTCGAAACTCTAGGTTTTGGGTCTTTAGAGGTAAATATATCTTTCTTTGCTTAATTTAGTTTGTTTTTCATCATTTAATTATCTGCTTTACTTTATCTTTTCTGAAAACTAATTCATCCTTAGATTTAATTAAATTTAGAATCGTTTTTAGGTCAAATACGGATTTGGAGCTGACGCTGCCAGTGGACTCAGAAAAAGACCAGATCCGTATAGATCTGAGATTTTTCTGAGCCCATAATTAAAGAAACCTCACTTTCTCCACTTTTTAAAAAATAATACAGTTTTTGCTAAGATTTGAGTAGATCTCATCACAGAGATCGGCACAGATCGGAGTGTGAACAATTTGGCGCCCACCGTGGAGCTATTTCGAGCATGATCCAAGCTTCAAAATAAGATTTTTATTCACTATTTTTCACTGTTTTCAGTCACAAAAAGTCCCAAAAGTTGGCTGTTACCAGAATCTAGGGTTTCGGTGCTCCGAAACCCTACTTTTTCTAAAAGACACTCCCAGTGTCGCCCAAATTCAAAGGTCTCAGAAACCTTTGAAACTTTGTAGATCTGTTCTATGGACTCTTTTGTGACTGCACAAAAAATTTGAGATCAAAATAAATTTTTTAAAAATACAAAACAATTATTTTCAATTCAATCTGGGCTTTTCAATTTTACTTTTTTTTAATTTATTTCATTATAAATATTTTTATTTCTTGCTTCTTCCAAGATTAAAGTAGTCTTATTTCATCAAGATTAATAAGATAAAAAAATAAAAAAATAAAAAAAATAATGTTTTGGGCGACACCAGCCTTGTCACCCACCCTGCAAGGCCGACACCACTGGTGCTGCCTGGGCGCGACAGCACCCGTGTCGCCCAACTGCAAGTGTCCGAGAAATATTTTGGGACCCCACAGGACCATTCCAGGGACTTTTGGCTTCATGTTGACTAATTTTTTCCCTAAAATAAAATTTTAAAAAATATAAAAAAATATTTTGCTTCAGATAGATCTATTGCCCTTTTAATTTTATTTTAGTTCGTTAATTTTGACTGAAATCATATTTTCTTGCTTAGTTTAACTGTGTTTCATCAAAATTAAAAAGATAAAAAATAAAAAAATACATTAGGGTTGCTTACCCCTCCAAACTTAAACCCACTCTTGATCCGAGCCAAGACTTGTGCACCATCTAGTCTAGGTTCTAGCATAGGGCTAAGCTTAAGAGTTGCCTCTAGGGCTAGACTAAGCTTACTCTAGTTCAAGGTCTTAACCAAAATCCATTGAGTCTAGTAAGTCTAGGTTCTAGTCTAGTCTTAGCATAGGTCTTAGCTAAAGTTTTTGCCTCTAGTGTCAAGCTAGGTTTGCCTTAAGTCGTCGAGTTTAGATCTTACCTAAGTCTAGATTTTAGAATCTAGCCAAAAGGAATCACCATGTCAGTCACTCAAGGCAACCATGATGACTGCTCCACAGTCGACTCTAAGCCTAACCTGCCCCAACCTAGGGACCAATATGCTGCAATCCCTTGGAGTTATCAACAGACCTCAGGACAATCCATTAAACGCTTAAGTCTTCAATTAGAGGCAGAGTCTCATGCATCCACTCCTAATCCTGAGATTTGTATGACCCGAAAAGTCGGATCTGACAAAAAAACCTTGAATATTCAGGGAGTCCGACCAGGCGTCGTCCTACAAGGGATTTTAGGCAACCAAAGTAGAAGTCGAGTGAGGGAAGAAATTCATGCAACATCTAAAGCCAATTCTCGTAACTAGAACCAAGATAACTCTGAGGTGCAGCGATCTCAAAACCAAGACCCACCTAGGTCTAGGGGATCTAACCCAACCTCGAGCCACCATAGTACAACTTATGGTGTCCTGAACACTATATGAACCAGAGGTGTCGACTAAAATCGACCCTTAGGCGAGATAGGCGTCCAAACTGCCCTCAAAAGTCTAGTTGACCTAGGTTACACTGTTCATGCCCCAGCTTAAGGGTCAATCCTAAACCAAGTTAGTGGTATAGGTCAACCCTTAACACAACCAAGTCAGCTGATTCTTCAATCGGTCCATCTAGTTCATCCGATCCAGCAAACCGTGTAATTTCTGCAACCGATGGCAACACCTATGGGTCAGTACGCCCCTCAGGCACCAATGTATCAAACTTCCTCAGTGACTGCGGCTCATCAATCTCAGGCCCATGCAGGCCAACATATACACGTAGTTTCTACTTATCAGTCTACAATTGGGAACCCACCAACTAGTGGGCCTACTGCCATGCCAAATAATCCAAGAAGGCACATTAAAAGCAATGCAGGATTTTCTTGTAAGAATGGGCATGCATGAAATTCTACCCCCAAATGCCTATGTTCATGAAACCCTTGAAGGCATGAAAGACCTTCCCCTGGGATTTATCCTCCTAGAATTTAGAAACAAGTTCAATGGGAAGAGCGATCCAGATACTCAAGTCAACACGTACCTCCTCTTCGTTCGGGCTTTGCGAGACATGCCTAACCAATTGAAGGCCATCTTTTCACAAACATTGATTGGTGAGGCCTTGAACTGGCATCGAAGAATAATGTCCGTTCGACCACACATCACTTCAGACGAAATATTCAACCTATTCATCTCTCACTACTGCGGGGTCGACACCAAGACCTCTCTCCCTGGCCGAACTCAGTGCAACAAAACAAAACCCAAGAGAATCCTTCGAGGATTTCATCGGTCGATTCCGTGAGGTGGCAATACGGGTCATAGAATGTCCACTTACAAACCCAGCCAAGATCTCCATAGTCTTAGAGAATGCTGCCCCCGAGTACAGGACCTTCTTCAGCCAAGGTCTTATCCCCCACTCTTTCGACTCCATGATCAAGCGGGTGGTGCGACATGAAAGGGCCAGAGGCACACCCCTAAGCACCAAGCCCGACAACAAGCCAATAACAACTCCCCAAAATATGAACAAAAACAAGGGGAATGCTTAGGGTCTGGTTAATGAGATCGTCGTTAACGGATTGGCCCAAGGTTCAGCTGGTCAACGCAACAATTAGAATCAAAAGCGAAGGGGTTAGCCTAGAGCTAACGCTCAAAATAATAACCAAAGGCGAGAGGATAATTTCATCCCTATCAAAGACCCATTAGAAAAAGTGTTGAAATTACTCTTGGCTAAGAATATGGTTTATCTCCCACCACCATTTGAACCACCTTTTCAAGTCATAGATAAGAGCAGGTGGTGCAAATGGCATCAAAACCATGCTCATGATACTCAAAACTGCATATATTTGAAACGGATGATTCAAGGGTTAATCAATAGGGGGGACATCACTGTCGCACCAAAAAATCAACTTGTCGAAGTGCCTAATTAAAAGATGGGTATCTTCACAAATCCTTTCCCTAAAAATATGGTCACAACAGTCGAAAAGCCGGGAGCTCAAGACAAATAGAAAGAGAACGTTGTCATTCACAAGATTGAGTGTGAAGACGAAGAAGATGATTCCAGTCAGTTCATATTAGCTTGTGATCATCACATTCAAGAACCTGAAGAAGATCTTTTGAGCCTCCTAGGAGGAAGCCTTTCATATCCAAACCTCGATAACCTTCTCAAATGGGACCGATATGACGAAGATGACACACTAGAGATTGATATGGTCACGACCAATGAAAATGCGTCATCTTCCAAACAAGGAGCCAACACCCCAAAGTCTCCGATTACTCTTGCAAGGGCTGATCCTATTGAGCTTCAAGCTGGCGAGGTCGACTCTTTAATTTGAAGAGGCCGAGTGTTCAAACTCATTCAATTGATGGTCGATACTCTCGATGAAAAAATGAGAAATACCTCAAAAACCAAACAACCAGTGGGGGACGTAGATCACGAGCCGAACAATGAAATTCAAGGATCTGCAACCACCTACGATCTACCAGCTGATCTCGGGAAGATCCACGCTCAAATCTCCATCTTGGAGCTACTCGCCAATTCGCCAGCACATAGAGCCCAGATCGAGGAGGTCTTTGTCAAGACACACATCCCGAGCAAAACATCGCCGGATGCGTTGGGCAGAATGATCAACCAGCTGATGACACCAACACCAATCGCGTTCACAGACGATGACATCCCAGTTAACTTTAACCAATTTCATGTCCAACCTCTACACATCACCATCTTCATGCAAGGATATGAGATACGAAGAGTACTTGTTGATAATGGGGCATCATTAAACACATGCCCTATGAAAACAGTGAAGCAGATAGGCAAAAGCCCAGATGACTTCGAGCCATGTCAACTAACTATTGCTACATACGACGGAACCAAAAGACAAGTTGAAGGCATACTGCCTCTCACACTCAAGATCGGCCCTACCGTCCAAGTGATAAAGTTTTATGTCTTGGACATAAAACCTTCTTTCAACATGTTGTTAGGAAGACCGTGGCTGCATGAAAATCTCGTGGTCACCTCTACACTCCATCAATGCCTCAAATTTCCAACTAAAAACGGCGTCGCAAAGGTATGTGCTGACCCCCTGCTTTTCTTGGTCCTAGTATACATAACGGGAAGCTAGTTGTGAGAGTCGAGCTCGGAGAAATCTCTCTCGCTTCCTTCAAGCAAGCCGATTGTTCCACCTTACGCCTAGAGGCCGGCGACCCTGTCCCTCAAATTTTGCAAACTTCTGCATGGATGGATGACATTATCCAATATCAACATCGATACGGTTTTGGGTCCCTCAAATCTTGGCATATGCTCTTTTCCCAAGGCTTGGGTAGTCAAGGGCAAGGTGTGACAGAGGCAATTTTTGAATCATTCGAAGCCAAAACTTAAAACAGAGATCGAAGAGGTCTCAGGTGTTCTCTCACCTTATTGCAAAGCCGAATGAAGCCTTCAAGCTATCGAAGCTATATATCTGGAGGCATTCAAAGCCTCGATCCTCTCGATGCCCGTCCTTCAAAACGGCCTAAGGTGATCCTTGAATTCGCAACGGGGAATAACTCTTCTTCCACATCTCAGAACATACAAGAACTAGGAATTGAAAACCTTTTTGCTGACCTGGATTTGAAGGTATGCACAATCAACTCTATGCCCGTCCTTCAAAACGGCCTAAGGTGATCCTTGAATTTGCAACGGGGAATAACTCTTCTTCCACATCTTAGAACACACAAGAACTAGGAATTGAAAACCTTCTTGCTGACCTCGATTTGAAGGTATGCACAATCAGCTCTAACACAGCCAAGCGTACTCATCCATCGATTTAAACCCATGAACAAAATTGGTCAATCACTCCCCTATCTCAAGAATGGCTGAAAGCATACCAACGACACCTTCAAGTCCCGGTGCAAGAAAATGGATAGGCGTATGGTGGCCATCTAACCACCCTACATGTCCAGTCCTCAACATTTCTCTCGCGAGTTTCATAAGGGACACCTCTTGTGTTACTTCAAAAACCATTGAAAAATCAAAACATGAAAAAACTAATAATAATGGAAAATAACTTTCAGAAACGGTGAACACTCAAGATAGCCCGATAACGGCGCACAATACCCAAGATGACGAATTGGATGAACAAGACGAAGATCAAAAGAGCCAAGAGATTGAAGAAATCTCTCAACCTGAGGAACTCACTTCCCATGTTGAGCAATTCAAGAAGAGGTTCGATGGAGACCCAACGGATATCATTGAAAAAACGATCAACATAAACTTAAGAACTGAGAAAGACCCAATGTTAACCAAGATTGGAACCTCCCTATCTCCTGAGGAGCGAGAAAAAATGATTTCTTTAGTCGACAACGCTGCGAGGTACGAGATGTTGTCATTCATGGATGGCATTTCAGGTTACAACTATTTCTTCATGGCAGAAGAAGACCAGACTAAGACTTCGTTTATAACACAATAGGGAACTTACTGCTACAAAGTCATGCCCTTTGGCCTAAAAAATGCAGGGGCAACTTATCAGCGGGTAATGACTAGCATCTTCCACGACTTAATGCTCCCCATCATGGAAACTTCGTTTATAACACAATAGGGAACTTACTGCTACAAAGTCATGCCCTTTGGCCTAAAAAATGCAGGGGCAACTTATCAGCGGGTAATGACTAGCATCTTCCACGACTTAATGCTCCCCATCATGGAAAACTATGTCGACGACATTCTGGTCAAGTCAAAGACCTGGCCTGATCATCTCACCAACCTAAGAACCATTTTCAAAAGGCTCTGGAAACATCAACTCAAACTCAATCTGCAAAAATGTGCCGTTGCGGTTGAATCCGAAAAATTATTAGGCTTTATAGTAAGCCAAATAGGCATTGAGGTGGACCCATCCAAAATACGAGCCATCATTGAAATGCCCTCTCCCCGGAACATCAGAGAAATTCGTGGGCTGCAAGGTCGCATACAAGCCATAAGGCGTTTTATCTCACAACTAGCAGACAAATGCGCACCGTTTAATAGACTACTCAAGAAAGATACCCCATTCATTTGGCATAATGAGTGCCAAGGAAAGTTTGATCAAATCAAGGAGTACCTTACCAAATCTCCCATCCTTAGTACTCTTAATCCAGATAAACCCATGTTCTTATACATGTCAGTGAGAGATAAGACCATGGGGGCAATATTAGGACAATACGATGACCATAGAAAAGAACAAACGATATACTATATCAGCAAGACTATGGTGGACTATGTGACAAGATACACGGATGTGAAGAGCATTGCTTGACACTTATGTGGGTCATGTAGAAGTTAAGACACTATGTCTTATCTCATTCAGTTAAACTCATCTCAAAAATATACCCACTCAAGTACCTATTGGAGAGACCAGTCCTGAACGGAAGTTTGACGAAGTGGAAAATGCTATTGAGTGAGTTTGATATCGAATATGTTACTCAAAACTCGATCAAAGGACAAGTCATTGCTGATCACTTAGTTGAACACGTACTGCCAAATAACACTCCCGTCAACCCGGATCTCCCTAATGAGAACCTCTTATCAATTGAGGAATCAATTTCGGAGCTATACTTCTATGGTACAATGAATGAATACGGATCAGGTATAGGAGTCATACTATGCTCACTGGAGAAGATTTTAATTTCGACGGCCATTAAATTGAATTTCTCATGTGCCAATAACGTTGTTGAATATGAAGCCTTCATAGTCGGGCTCGAGAATGCCATGGGAATGAAAATCCAACAAATACGAGTGATTGGTGACTCCTTATTCGTCATAAACCAAGTTCAAGGGATTTGGAAGGTGAAAAAAGAAAATCTCAAGCCCTATCAAGAAAAGTTGGAAAAGATGATCTCATATTTCAAGAAAGTCACTTTTCAGCATGTAACTAGGGAAAATCATCGGTTCGTCGACGCCCTTGCGACCCTCGCTTCAATAGTTGATATTCCTCCAGAAATCACCACGGTGCCATTCTATATCAAGAACCAACATGATCCTTCCCTAGCAAGGATCGAAGAAGAAATAGAGCAAGAAAATGAGAACGATGGGGAAGTATCTCTCGTGGCTTCAAATGCGTTAGTTAAGGTAAAACCATAGTTCCACGATGTTTTGTCCTTGCTGAAAGATGGGTTATACCCTGAAGGAGTCACCAAAAAGGATAAAAAAAGCCCTTCGAAGGTTTTCTATGGGATTCTTAGTAAGAGGTGATCTCATGTTCAAAACGTCCTTTGATGACATCATTCTACTGTATCTTAATCAACCAGAAATTGACCAAGTACTGACAGAGTTACACAATGAAAGAGGTCATTCCGGCGCAGTTGCCTTAGCTCGAAAAATCAGGCACCAAGGCTATTACTGGAACATCATGGCTGAAGATTGTTGGAAGTTCGTAAAGAGGTGTCCCAAATGTCAGTTTTATGAAGACCTCTTCTATCCATCGTCCGTACCACTTAACTTAACACCGTCTCTATGGCCCTTGGCCATGTGGGGTCTTGATATCATCGAAATGATCTCACCGAAAGCCTCAAATAGCCACCGTTTTATATTAACGGCTACAGAGTACATCACTAATTGGGTGGCGCCCTCATGATTTGTCAAAATTGAGGGACAACATGTTGCCCATTTCATAAAGAACAATATTGTATTCAGGTTCGGTGTTCCTGAGTCAATCATTACTGACAATGGATCCAATCTCAAAAATGAAAAGGTCTCTAAGGTGTGTAAAAAATTTGGGATAACACAGAAATTCTCCACACCTTACTACCCTCAACGAAATTGACAAGCAGAGGCTACAAACAAAGGACTTATCAGAATTATAGACAGAATAATAGAAAGTGGAAAGATTGGCACGAAAAGCTAACTGACGCGCTATGGGCCTATCAGACAACCAAGAAGACTCCTACTAGCATGACCCCGTACTCATTGGTATATAGTAAACAAGCAGTGTTACCTATTAAAGTTGAGATATCGTCTCTCTGAGTGCTTATTCATAAATATTCTCAGATGAAGAACAAAAGAGTGAAGCACGAATCGTTGCTCTCGTTAATTTGGATGAAAGACGACTACGAGCAACACAAAATATTGTTGCCTACTCGCGTAGAATTGAGAGGGCATACCAAAGTAAAGTTGTTCCTCGACATGGTACTCAAGAAAATCTTCCACACTTCGGAAAATCCACACCCTTTAGTCAAGTTCAAACCTAATTGAGAGGGGTCATTCGTGGTCACCCGAGTGCACACAGGCAATTCGTACAAGATCAAGAATCAAGAGGGGTGAGAGCTCAACGACCCCATCAATGCGATGTATCTCAAAAAATACTACCCGTAATGAGCTCAAAAGAGTGGTGAAAACCTGAAAAAGTATCATTAAAAAAAAAAAAAAAGGACGTGGTGAAAACCTGAAAGGGCATCACAGGTAAAAATAAAAAATAAAAAAAATAAAAAAAGTAAAAAAATCCAAGAAAGAACTTCTAATTCAAAAACACTTAAAGTACAAACAAGTACTTACAAGTTCCAACAATACGGCACAAGCAGACCCTGAGGAAGAAGGCTCTTTTTAAACTCTGCAAGTTCCCAACATAACCAACTCAGAAAGATGTGGGAGCATGATATGAATAGAAAACTGAAGTGACTTCGACAAATCCTTGAAGAACATCGAGACCTCTCTAAGATGGAAGCTTAGCGAGAATCGAGAGAACTCTTCATGGACCGGTGAAGCAAAGGCTGAAAGCTCCAAAGGTAAAAAGACAACTTCGAGACTTTTGAGTTCTCACGATCCCACAAGAAAATCATGTCATCATCTTTAGGTAATATATAATAAAGAAAATGACCACCAAAGTGGCCACAAGTGGCAAAACTGTAAGGCCCGTCCCTTTTAAAAGCGTTTTTTCAATTTGATTATTAAAACCTTCCATTTCCAAAACCCTTTTAGAAAGGAGTTCCTCCATGACTACAAGAGGTTCAACTGTCAGTCGATCTGGCCTCGTTCTCGAAGCCAACTTCCTACGCTTGTTATGAAGGCTTGAAACTAGCCAAGTACTCCATGGTTGTATGAGTATAATTACCAAGTACCATATATCGGAGATGGATGAACCTCGCCAATAAAGATATTGGCTAGTCTCAGAGCATTTTTCTATGAACTAGATCTCTTGAGGCAAAATGAGGCAAGCTCATCCCTGTGTGTGCGTACGATGTCCCAAAGTCTAATTCATAAAATGTCAAACTCGTGTGATGTAACAGAGTCGAGATAGGATAAACGTCAAACTCGTGCGACGTAAAAGAGCCAAGACAGGATAAGCGTCAAGCTCGTGCGACGTTAAACAGCCGAGACAGGATAAACGTCAAACTCGTGTGACGTAAAAGAGCTAAGAAAGGATAAACATCAAACTCGTGTGATGTTAAAGAGTCGAGCAGGACAAACGTCAAACTCGTGTGACGTTAAAGAATCAAGACAGGAAAAACATCAAACTTGTGCGACGTAAAAGAGTTGATACAAGGACTGTCCAGCCTCGTATGAACTGAAAGGTTGGTGTATCCAGCGCACAACCACCATGTTCAATAGAAAAACGTCAACTCGTACAACGTAAAAGAGCCGAGACAGGGACCGTCTATCCCTGTATGATGTGAAAGGTCGGGTGTATCCAAGGCACAACCACCCTGTTCAATAGAAAAACGTCAAACTCGTGCGATGTAAAAGCGTCGAGACAGGTATTGTCTAGCCTTGTATGACGTGAAAGGTCGGGTGTATTCAGAGCACAACCACCCTGTTTCAATAGAAAAATATCAAATTCGTTTGACGTAAAAGAGCCGAGGCTGGTGCCTTCTATCCCTGTATGATGTGAAAGGTCGGGTTATCCAGAGCGCAACCACCATGTTCTATGGAAAAACATCAAACTCATGCGACGTAAAAGAGCCAAGGCAGACACCGTCTAGTCCCGTATGACACAAAAAGGTCAGGTGTATCTAGGGCACAACCACCCTATTCGATGGATTCCGTCTATCCTCATATTGACGTAAAAGGGTCGGGTGTATGATCCATCGCTGCATGACGCTAATCTTCTTAGAGGGCTCAATGGTTGCAGGAGTTAAAACTGCTCAATGGTTGCAGGAGTTAAAACTGCTAAACAACCTTGTTTTTTGAAATATCTCTCTCTTTTCAAACTTTTCACTATATGTCTTGTGTTTTCCAAAATATTTTATTTTCTTTGTAAAAATCGTAACATGTCTTTGCTCCGGGTTCTATTTCAAATCTCCCCCTCCTTTAAAAAATTCTAAAAAAAAAGTCTTAAAAAAACGAAGGAGCTTGGACACCTGTATATGATGATTACCGCGTTACCGCAATTGCCGCATTGCTGCCTCGTCTCTCACTTCAGATTCGATCAGACAAGTCTCTTCTTATAAAAAGCATTTTCTTATAGACAGCCTTAGGAAACCCTAAAGAGATCAAACAAAATGCCAAGGTTAAAAATTCAAACTACAAACCCTGAAGTTAGGTGGCATGGCTAGAAAATCTAACTCGTGTTTCAAGCTTGTGTAACTTACCGACATCTCATGCCGAAAACCCTAGAAGGAAAAATGTTCTAGGTGGGTGAGCTCGGTGAGCGCACTGATTTGGAAGAATAATTGATGTGCCCCCAGATCACGTGACCTCAAGAAGAAATTTAAAATGTATGTTTTATCTTTGACGTTCACCTGCCCCTCGAAGGATATGGAACGCCAAAATGTCTACTTCTTTGCCATTCACCTGTCCCTCGAAGGACAAGGAGTGTAAAAAATGAGCAACTGTAGACACCTCATTTTAAATCTGGCAAATTCTATGGTTTTCTAAACCCTTTAAATTACATAATCCTAGTATACCCAATTTAATTGCCCCAAAACTACCAAATCATATTCCAATTTGAAGTAGAGCCCAAGAGCTTTCTAATAGTCAAAGAATTGCCTGAATCAGACCTACGGATAAAAAGATATAACAAATGATAATTTAGTCCTTGTGAGACCCAACTGTCGGGCCGTGGGTCGGGCTATAATGGGCCCGACAGGCCCTGACATGGGTTGATGATGCAGTAAACTCATTTGATGATACAGTAAATGCGTTTTCTTTGATTAGATAAGGCTAAACTTCTAGATAAATCCAAGAATTTCCGAAAAAAACTCAAAAAAAATTTAAGAAAAATCACCAATTGAATCTTATAAATACCCCTCTCTCTAACCCAAACAGAGAGAGAAAAAAGAGACCAAAAAAACTTAAAAATTCTCCAAATTAGAAAAATAGCCCAAAAATACAAAAAATTGGAATAACCCTTAAAAAAATCCTAAAAATTTAGGAAAAATCCCAAAAAATTGGAAAAAATCGCAAAAGTCATATTCAACATCTAAAGATTCCAAAACCTTTAGAAAACAAAGGAAATTCTCCTCCAATCTTTGGAGATCCCAAAACTCTTAGAAAACTAAAAAAATTCTCCTTCAATCCCAAGAAAAGCCTTGGTAGACCCTAACTAAAATTCTCAGTTTTTCCCCTTACCTTAGGAACCCTAGATCTAGGTCAAAAGAACTTTAGATCTACCAATTCTAGCAAGCAAAGGAATCCAAAAAATGAGATGGTGACGTAAATCAGAACAGCGGTCCGATCCAAGCCCAAAACTCCGGGTTTCAGGTCCCTAGAGGTAAGTTTATCTTTCTTTGATTAATTTAGTTTGTTTTTCATCATTTAATTATCTGTTTTATTTTATTTTTTCTGGAAACTAATTCATCCTTAGATTTAATTAAATTTAGAAGCGTTTTTAGGTCAAATAGGGATTTGGAGATGACGCTGCTAGTGGACCAAAAAAAAGACCGGATTTATATAGATCTGGGATTTTTATGTGCCCATAATTTAAGTGACCGCACGTTCTCTACCTTTGAAAAAATAATATAATTTTTGCTAATATTTGAGCAGACCTCATCACAGAGATCGACGCAGATCGGAGTGTAAACAAACATACAATTTAGCTAGACAATATTCATCATGAAATTCTACAGTATAAGTTATTTTGTGATGTGTATGTCAACTTATTTATTTCTCTGAAAAAATATATTATTTGGGATTCACACCATGATATTAAGATTTGATTTTGAATCTAGTTTTCAACACAAGAGATTTTAGGTAGAAATTCTTTGAGATTTGAGGGAAACAATTTTTTTGTTGAGAGATGCTCTGCCTGATTTTCTGCTGAGAAAATTGCATTATGATGTAAAAGTCATTAAAAGGTAGACTCACTAAATGGTGTGATTTAAGGATGGAATTGAGCATTATTTTATATTATTGAGCCTATTTTAATACTCAAAAAGGATTTGGAGAGAAATTGAGAGATATCATATTTTTATCATAGGACACTCTTGTTCTATTCTGTAGTAAATCAAAAGATGTGGCATGTTAATGAACATCTTTGGATTCCTAGTAATGGAGACATTTTTAGGGCTGATTTAAAAGGGGTTTTATAGTGTGTCATGCATATGGTTTATTATAATAAAACTTCTGAGAGAGGTAATGCAGAGTTGAAAGGTACGACACTCTATATGAAGAATGAAGAATGTTCGATCTGAGAATAACAGAAAGAATGAGAAACACAATACCTACAAAAACATTTTGGTTTCTCTGAAATGAAGGGATATATAGAGAGGCTTGGGGGTAGTAAAGAAAAGTTAAAATATCAGTGGGAGAATCAAATTTGTGATATTTGAAATGATGGGATAAAAAATACGTTTTTCTTTACAGTGTGATACAAAGAAGAATCCAAGTGCCTTAGAGATGGACACATCGTGACATGTGAAAGTGAAGACCAATAGATTCTTCATCAGTTGTGTGCTCTTCCAAGATCGCCAAACGATTGTAAAAGTAACGGAGCAAGAAAGCTCAAGTACCACACTACATGGTTTTTGAGGTATGAAAGCTATCTCATATTACATGGTAAGGTCATATAGGGAAAGAGGATTCAGTAACTTTTTATATGCTTTGGCTAATGGTTTTATGAATATGTTTGAAGTATATGGATATTGAGTGAAAAGTGCTAACGAATTTGAAAGATCTTATTTATGAATAACATGTGTTATAGTGCCTCTTTTTACTAAGAGTACAAACTACTTAAGGTAGTCATATACATGGAGATGTTAAGTATGAGATACGAGATATGGATATAGCTCATTCAACTATGTAAGCATAAAACGAGTGTTCTGATAGAACTTGGTCTTAATAGCCATCCTCCCAATAATGTTCAATAATATGATGTGTTGCATGTAATGATGATCTCTTCATAAAGTCTCAATATTCGCCGAAAAGAAATTTTTGTCATGATTTTCATAACCATTCTTTAGTCATGCTTTGTTTTAGATAAAATTGTTATATGAACTTTACGGCTAGTTTTTGTAGCTATAAAACATGACTTGGTAGGTGAATGCGGTAAAATGATTTGTGAAGAGTAAACATATATTTTAATATTAAATTGGATATTTTGAGAAAAAAACCTAAGTCTATGAATATCGTTTTGAGAAAACCCCATAGTCATATTAGGTCCACTAAGCCTTTATGAAAAATCATTTTAAACCGTCATACTATTAACTAACCATTACTTGTGATATATATATCCCAAGTCAATTTTTTTTTAAAAGGGAGAAAATCATTATGCTTTCAAGGTATTTATAAAATTGGGAGAAAGTTTGTCATGCACAGGCTTTTTAAAATACCCATATGCCTTGATTCATGTTTGTAGTTATTTAGAATCATCTATTACCTAAGACCTTGAACTATAGGAAATGTTTCAGGAATGCCATCTTGCAAGGCTTCCTTTACATATATTATGGTAATTAAATAACTTGGTTTGTATGAATTTACCACCAAGATGACTAGTGTGGTTGAACTTTTTTTGTAGTTCATAATGATTTTACTTATTGTAAAACCAGTGGGTATTGAATTACACTTTGCATGAGACTTGCTATGCTACCTCATGATATAGGCATAAAATGTTGAGATTTGTATATATTATATGTGCAATAATTGAATGGGAGTTGTCCCATATTTTTTCAGCTTCTTGGATATTCAGATATACAGATGCAAACTATGTCAAGGATCCAGATGATGTGAAGTCTACATCTGGGTACGTTTTTGTGCTTGGAGGGAGAGCAACTTCTTGGAAATCAACATGATGCGATGGCATTGTCCATCATGTAAGCAGAATACATGACGTGCTATTTGGCAGCCAAGGAGGCCGTATGAATTAAGGAATATCTTAATCGACTTGACTTTTTTGCCCTTTATATAAGAATCCCTAGAGTCATTTTCACCAAAGGCTATAATACTCTCAATCTTTTGAAGAAACATAGGATCACTGATTTTGGCTATTACCTAGCGTAACATTTTGTGCTCCCTTTATAAAGGCCAAGGGAAATGACATTTTCAAGTAATATTTATTTTTCAAAAAATTTGCTTCAAGTACACACCATGTCACTTTCAAAGGTGGATCCCATAGAAATTGGAGGGAGCCTTCCAAGTCTTAAACATGAAGTTGCAATCCAAAGTCCCGGATAATTGTTGGGTTTATGTGGCCTTTAAAGGTCTTATGAGTGATTGTGAAAAAACATTTGATACAGTGGATCATGGCTCAGTGAGAGTGTGATCCCTTATAAGCTATATCATGCAAACAAGGTTTGCATATACCAGTCTATGTTTGACGGTCTAGGCCAGTCGATTGGGAAAAACCCATATTGCCTGAGCATAAAAAATAAACCGATAAGGGTTCTAGTGGGTTATCCCTTGATGATGTTGGAGTATGTCCGAATGAGAGAGCCAAGGGACTATGTGACCCTTGTGTGTGATGGTGACCTACGGAGACGGGAGCCAAAGCCTCATCCATATACCATCACACGACATGCATATTGATAGACCATTTGGGAAAGCGAGCAAGCTACCTTTGACGGTGAAGTGTATGCATGTACGAAAGATACCCATATGCTCTATAGAGTTGTGGTCGCATCAGGTCTAGGTGATATTGACTCGTCTCTAGGGGAGAACCTGAAATCCACAGACTATGATTGCGATCCCTTGCGCGTCGACTAGACTTTGGTGACCCACTAATGAGCCCCTACTTGGACTGTGGATCATGGGCAACGCTGGGTCGGCATGATAAAGCAAAGATGGCCTATAGTCCACAGTTGAAGGTGGAGTGCCCCATTATTGATTTAATTCCTTGACCATATAGATCATTTTGCTATCAAATTAATTTAATTATGTTTTTTTATGGTAGATATTATTTTAAAATTATTATTTGAATTTTTATAAATTCTTAAATATTTTATTTATGAAATTTGGATTTATAAAATTAAAAATATGGTTTTTTAATGATTTAAATATTCAAATAATATTTTAAATTTTATTATTTTAAAATATGTAAAATTTTATGAGGCCCATTGTGTACTTTGGCCCTCACCATATTCTAGAATGTGGGGCATAAGCCCCTATCTTAGGTGGCACGCCACCTTTTGAGGGGAGGTTTATCTTATGGGTGACACATCCTCCTCTTTATTGGATTTGTTGATATATTTTATTTAAAATTGGCTTGAGTTGATACACTGTTTTATCTTTAAGATATTTAAGTAAGATGTTCTAGAAGACATGATAAGGCTTATGGATATATTTTTGATAAACATTATTTTTAATTAATTGATTTTTATTTGATGGGATAATGGTGAAAGGGAAAAGACGATAATAGTTCACCACATTTCGTAATGTTGTGACTCATTTATAGAATGAAGGACTAAGATCTCTCATTCCACAAATTACTCTTGATCAATAGTTCAGATTCAATCTTATAAAAAAACTTAGACCTAATATTATCTTCTCTCCCAAAACTTTCTCTCCTCCATTTCATAAAGAAGAAAAAAAAAAAAAAAAAATTTCCTCACGTAACTCTGTTTCTCCTCCCACTCACGTCATTCTCTCTCTCCCCTTTTTTTCTCACGTAACTCTCACTCTTTTTCCTCACCCAACTCTCCTGCTTTATCTTGTCTTCTCTCCCTCTTAGTTTATCTCCTCTCTCTTTAAGATAAAGGGCGGGGGCCACGTGCCATTATATAAAGGGGGGCCACGCCCCATTCTCAACACACCTTTCCTTCTTTAGTTTCGGGGGTTTGAAATAAAAAAATTAGAAAGGAGGATTTTTTTTTTGAAGTAATTTTTGGGTATTGGTTCTCAAGAGTTCTCGAGGAGCATAAAAGTCACATTGAAGAGCTTCCATAGAATTTGGCCGAAATTAGTTTTTTTAGTTGAGATTGGAAGAAGACCGTCTATCTTGTGCCATCGGATGGTGGTGATTCAGTGTGAGGTGTAATAAACCCGGTTGAGTTAATCTCCCACATTATTTTTTTATTCTTGCATATTTAATTCTATAGTTTTTATATTCTCAAGCACAAGATTTGTGGTTTTTATTTTATTAAAAAAACTTGATTCAATAGCATCAAAGTTCTTAAGATCATGGATTGGTAAATTTTTATTTTATTTGAAGCAAGAGTTATTGTAATAAGACTACTTACAAGTGGTTCTTTCCAAAAAAAAAAAAAAAAAAAATCCCCGATAAAAATTACACTAGTCGAACTTTCAATAATCTTGTATCACCATACAAAACAAAAATGATAGACCTGCTCAATTCCACACTAAAACCACCTCCACCAGAATAAGCATTAGCGAAGGATTCTACCATTGATGTAATCAAAACCGTTAATGAGAATGGCAATACATTCCTTAGTAGGCCTTTTTAAGATCAAGAAGTTTTATTGACTTAAATCCCTTGATGAGATGGGATTATTTATGAGACAACAATTATATAGAGAGAACTTATTGAAAATATTTTTTAAAAGTTTTTTCTGTCTTAGAATCGCTCAAGTTGGACCGGTTCGAGAGGCTAACGTTTCCAAGTTGAAAAACCCCAGGATCGACTTAGTCAACCAGTTTTCTAGCATTTTTTTCAAGGTTTTAAAAAATTCCTATATGGATCAATATTGATAATTGGTGGGATTAGTCTAGTTCCCATCATACATCGGGAAGCAACATGTGCTTGTTAAGAACTGGCCGGTTCTCTCAAGGAGTTAGCCAGATTTTGATCTTTTTTTTAAATTTTTAAATAGTATTTGTTCTTTTTTTTTTTTTTTTCTTATATATATATATATATATATATATATATATATATATATATATATAGGATATTCTAAACTTCACAATTTGTCCTTGTTTAATGGTAAAGTTACCTATTTAAATAATTTTTAATAAAAAAATAATGATTAATTTTTTATAAATACACCCATCACAACCTCTTCTAATTTGAACTTTTGTATTTTGATGGGTTGTTAACTCTAGACAAACTATATATATATATATATATAGTTCCAGCTGGTTCATCACCCAGTTCATCACCCTCACCAACTAGAACCTTGGTACCCTATTCTCCAATTGACCCAAATAGTCTAGTATATCCTATATATTCAAGCCAACCACCTCCATCTTCTCCTCGAACATTTTTACAATCCTCTGTTCCCAAAAAACCAACAATCAAATCTCAATATGAAGCAACCGTTTTTATTGATGATATAATCATAGAAGATAATCATCTGGCTGAAGAGCCAAATATATTAGCCACACATTATCTCTGTAACAACTTAAACCCTTCTTTTGGTATAAAAACCAGAGAATGGTTTGAGATGATATTGTTAGAAATGGGTTCAGTTACTATAGCACACTATTACCAGAAAAATTCGAGAATAATATTATATTCAAAATTACAAATATGAAAAGTTCTACAATTCAGTGAATGGGGTTCAGACCCTTCAAGGGCAAAGAGATTAATATCCCCAGAATTCCCAAATAAGCATTTTAGATACTCCGAATATATTGAAGTCTGACAAAAAATCCTTACTGTTCAAAACCAATACTACTCTCATACATTGTTCTTATAATTCAAACTACCAGTTACAAACCCATTCCCAAACTGGTTCAAGGACTGGTTCATGGTTTGGGGTTCCAGAACCCAAATAATGCCCGCAACCTTACAAATATCTGAAGACAAGTTTATTGAATTTAATGGGAGCAATCCCAATGTTCATTATCATTTGTACTTTGTAGCATTATATCAAATACCATGGATATTGAAATGGACATATGCTATATCTCCCAATATAACACATAATTATCAATATGTTCCATGCTTGGGAAAGCAAATCTCAGTAAAATGGTGGGACGTCTTTGTCTGCCACCAACTTGAGCCTGAAAATATTTTGCTCAAATAAATACCTTTAGATCATATATCAGTTCCACATGAAACCCAAATAGTTTATCAGAATATATATCTATAATGAAAAAGAAAAACCCTCAAGCCACCAAAGCAAAATTGGAAAAAGATATACTGAAAATATTTTCTGAAGAAGCTGAGACTGCCCAAATACATCATGAAGGATCAGCATCAGGGGATCCTGAAGATCCTGAAAATATTGAAGATCAGTCGGCCCATGGATGTTCGCAGAAACAAACACTCTACTGACCCGACCCGATCTAAATCAGCAATCACATCAGTAATAAAGATTCCCTTACCTAATAAGATGTCATATCAAAATAAAGCAATTTATCGTGTACCCTCCACCTTTATCATGAAAAGACATAAAAAAGATTCCCCCGTCAATATCAACCGACATAAAGCAAAATCATATGTCACTTGTCACCTTTAAAAGATTCCTTCATCATCCGTATAAGACCACCTGTTCACCATAAATAGGAAAAAGAAGATTCCTTGACCACCTGTCCACCATCCACAGGAAAAAGCAGATTCCCTGTCTGCCATTTACTCAACAGGTCTCTTCAACTTTTATTCCTTACCATCACGACCGTCCGCGTATCTCCTTCTTTAGCACCGACAAATCTCAGCCGATCAAGTGGCATCCAGATGGCGCACACCGATTGGTTCCCTCAAAAGCCAATAAATCCCAATGTAATAAGTTTGAAGTCCGACGCTTATAAATAGAAGGCCCCTCAACACTTGAGAAGCAGGCAGTGATCAATCGAATTGTCTTCTAAGCCTCCTTCTTCCTTCTTCCTTGGTCATTCTGTCAGACAACGAAGACTCTCTCTCTCTCTCTCTCTCTCTCTCTCTCTCTCTTCATTCTCTTCTATTCTCGTTTGTGAAATGGTAGCTTATGTATGACTGTAATTGGAATACCCTTTTAAGTTATTGTCCTGAACAGTGGAAAGCCTTTTATAGTTACTGCCGGTGCAGATTGTAAGTACTTCCAGTCTTTCATACAGTTTGTTAGTTTGTAACAGTCAATATATCTTGAAATAAATTTCAGTTTTTGACTAGTTATGCAATTTAGAATTGTTTTTAGTGTCAAAGTTTAGGAATCTTCATATACTACTTGGTTGTTGATCGATATAGCTCCTTTCTCATTAATCTTAGTTATTATTTTATGCTTATACTTAGGTTATTTTAGGCTGATAGTTTAGCAGGGATGATCTTGGTTTGATTTGGTATCAGAGCCAATCCCTAAATTTTCTAAGTATTTATTCTAAGAAAATTATTACTTTGAGAAATACTCTATTAGGCAGAAACCTAAGTAAATTTACCATTAGAGAAAGTTGGTTCGAGAGTTGAGGCTAAAGAGCACCCAGTCGAGAGACCGTTAATGCCAGGAGAGCCGCTGAGGTCAAAAAGACGTAAGAGGTAGCCAATAAAGCACTCATCCTCAACCTAATAATGGAAAATTTCATTAGGAATCTATCTAATAAAGCGTTACCTCAAAATAATAATATTCTTAAAATAAAAAACAAGGAAGAAATTCTTATAGATAATATAGAAAACCAATTACAAAATTGGTCGATACCTAAGGTACCCATTTCAAATATATACCAAGTAAGATCTTTTGATTTAAAACTAGGTTATGCTATTAAGACTGTAGAACAATCTATATCAATAACTAGTACTAAAGAAAACTGTCAATTATTATCAGATAAAATTATACAAGTACATAAAAATAAAAATTATAACTATCTACATATAGGACTCATCCAAGTAGCAATTAAACCATTAACAAGATTAGGACTTAATAATTCAATATTAGTGTCTTTGCGATACTAGACATAATCAATTTAATGATTCATTACTAGGTATGGTTGAATCTAGTCTATGCAATAGACCTATGTATTTTAACTGTTTCCCTAATTACTCAGTCTCTTTAAATGATCCAAACATTCTAAATATCTTAACATTAAATGTAAAAACCCAAGGATTTGATATGATCCCAGAATCACAGAATTTAGCAATTATTTATAGAATTTATTATAAAGTTATGAATACTTTAAGCCCTAAAGTAGTTCAAATGGATACTAAAGGAAGAACAATTTTATTTCAAACCAATATAGAAAAATCCAACACAATTATCCCAAAAACAATAAAATGGTTAGAAATTACTCTACCAGAATCTTGGTCAATCCAGAATGACAATATTCATCATCAAATTCCAACAAATAATATTCCTGATAAAATTATTCAACATGTAGATGGTAATATAGAAATAAAGTTTGCAAAATCAAATAAAATTTTAAAATCAAAAAATGAAGATGAGATAGAAACTTCTAAACATAGAATTGAACCATCTAGATATTCCCTTTCTTCTCCATCTAGTTCATCTAGACCTCAAATTCAAGGATTAATACGAACAAGAGATAATATTGTCATACCTCATTATAAACCAATACAAAAAGAAGCCAGAAATGATTCAGAATTCTCTGATTCAGAAATGGAAATTCATGTAATGGTCTTAGAAGAACGAAAAATAGATAAAGCATATATAGAAACAGATTATTTATCAAATAAAAATAAAGAGATAAGAAAATTGGTATCGTAAAAGATTTGAACCAAGACTAGCAGAATTGTTTCATAAAAAATATAATAAATCTTTAAAACAAGAAAAACACAATAAAGGATTTTTTACATGATTAAGAGAATTATTAAAAGAAAGAAATATTCCAATCCCTAATTTTGAAAAAATAAATACATTAGAAAGTCAATATAAAACTTATGATACAGAAAATGGAAACAAAATTACTAGTGTACATCCCTCAGAGAAAAGTATAATTATAAAAGGAAAAGAAACAGAAAACACTCCCGTATTAGAAACAAAAGCCACTCCTTATAAAATGACTTTTGAAGAAATAGTTCATAGGACAGAATTAATCCCACATATTATAGAACAAAACAATTTTACAAATTTACATATGCAATCTATTGGAAAACAAACTCTCAGAATAGAAAATATGCTAAGACCAGAACCAATACAAGAAACACATAAATCTGTATTATTCAAACCACCTCCTACACTAAATAAAGAAAAATTTCATATAGGAGATAATTATAAGACTTTAATGGATCAATTAATATCTAAGCTAGCTAAACTTGAAATTACCGAACCAGATAAAAAAGGTAAAGGTAAAATAACAATTACAGAATCTGAAACACTAATATTAGAAGCCAAAGAACCTGAAATACCTGATACTATAGAAAATATAGAAACTGCTTTCACTGAAAGCCAAAATAATAACCAATCTATTCAAAGAATAACATATGGAAGAAATTGAAAACCTGCTACAGCTAGATCTTATCATCATAGACCAACCCCAGTTGACATCTAATTTGAAGAAGATCTTATATCTCATACAACCTCCTACTCAAGAAGGACCATAGTCAATTGGAATATAGATGGCAAGTCAGAACATCAAATACTTGATACAATGAAGCATATGACTATGTATGCCTCTGCCTGTAAAATGGTCGGTAACCATGACCAAGAAGTCTCCAAAGCTATTGTTCGTGGATTCACTGGCTGGCTTCGTGGTTGGTGGGATTTTCATCTCCCTAAGAATACAAAAAACCAAATATTAAATACTACCAGACAATGGACAGTGAAAAATGAACAGAATCAAGATAACTTATACTCTGAAAGTGATGCGGTTAAAACCCTTATTTATACGATTACTCTTCATTTCATCGGGAGTACAGCCCTCTTTGAAGCAAGAATTGAAGACCTTTTATCCAATCTTAAATGTCCAACCCTATCACATTATATATGGTATAAGGACGTATTTTTCTTAAAATTATTAACTAGGGAAGATAGACAACTAGATCATTGGAAAGAAAAATTTATAGCTGGATTACCATATTTATTTGCTGAGAAAGTAAAAACTCGATTAAAAAATAAACATGGAGGTATTATACCATATTCATCATATACCATAGGAAAACTCTCTGCAGAAATATATGCCGAAGGATTAGCTCTATGCACAGATATGAAACTCAAAAAACAATTAGACAAACAAAAGATTATGGGTAGAAAAGAACTAGGAGACTTCTGTAAACAATTTGGTTATGACATTGAAAATACAAAAGATAAAAGCTATAAAAAGAAAAAATATAAATATAAAAGAAAAGAAAGAAAACCATATAAAAAACATAAGAGAGAAAAATTCATGAAAAGGTTTACACCAAAACAAAAATATAAAAAGGCAAGAAAAAATTACCAGCATGTTACAAGTGTGGAAAAGTAGGTCATTATAAAAGTAATTGTAAAGTTAAAAAGAAAATAGTTAAAAAGAAAATAGATTCATTAATATTAGATGAATCAATCAGACATAAAATATATGATATCATACAAATATATCACGAAGATAGTTCTGAATTAAGTAACTCAGATAGTTCTAGTGAAAATTCACTAATAAGAAATATAGAAGATGAAAACCTCATATGGGAATGTTCTGAAGAATCTGATTAAGAAATGCAAGATTGCTCTTGCAATATGCTATCCAAAGAAGAGACTTTAATCTTAGATCTAATTGAGAAAATCACAGATCCAAATGAAAAAATAGAAACTATCACCCAATTTATAAATATTATAAAAAATAAGAATAAACCTCCTCCTTTGTTAAAAACTCCAGATGAATATAATTTTGCTGAAATTATTAAAAGAATAAACAAAAAGATCTAGTTCAAAAAGAACCAACAATAGGAGAATTACAAATGGAAATAAATGAAGTTTAACTAGAAATCCAACAATTAAAAGATAGGATTAAAATATTGGAATTACAAAGTGAAGTTTCAGGAAATATAACTGATACAGTTGAAGTAGAATTTGAACAACTACTCAATCACACAGAAAAGCTTGAATCCTTAGGAATAAAATTAGAAGAACTAGAAAATAATAAATCAGTAAATCTAATAGGTAGAATTATTACTCAAAAATAGTTTATATTAGTCAAAATCATAATCAATAACGATTACACTTTTCAAACCTTAGCATTAGTAGATTCTGGAGCAGATTTAAACTGCATTAATGAAGGATTAGTACCCACAAAGTATTTTGATAAAACCAAACAAATCTTAAATACTGCTGATGGTAGTAGATTATTAATAAAATATAAGTTATGTAATGCTATTGTATGCAATAATGCACATTGTTTTTCTATTCCTTGCATTATGGTAAAAGGATTAAGCCAAGCAGTCATTCTTGGTGTTCCTTTCCTTACTTTATTATATCCAATTATAATTACAAATAAAGGAATTGAATCAACTAGATCAGGAAAAACGATCATATTTGAATTTGTAGATAAACCAAAATTAAAGGAGATTAATAGAGTAAAAGATAATATAAAACAAAAAGAAAAGTTTATTTGCTCTCTTAAAGAAGAAATTAAGTATAAAACAATAGAAGAAAAACTACAAACAGATGAGGTAAAAGAACAAATAAAAATTCTTACTCAACAAATAGAAATGAGTATATGTAGTGAAATTCCTAATGCATTTTGAGAATGACAAAACATATATTAAATCTACCATATGAAGCTGGTTTTCATGAATCCAAAATACCAACAAAAGCAAGACCTATACAAATGAATACACAATTATTAGAATCCTGTAAATAAGAAATAGATGGATTATTAAAGAAAAAATTATTCAGCCTAAGTACTTCTCCTTGGAGTTGTACTGCTTTTTATGTTAATAAAAATGCTGAAAAAAAACGAGGAATACCTAGGTTAGTTATAAACTATAAACCATTAAATAAAGCTTTACAATAGATTAGATATCCAATACCTAATAAAAAAGATCTATTAGATAGATTATTAAATGCTTACATTTTTTCAAAATTTGATTTAAAATCTGGTTATTGGCAGATTCAAATGCAGAAAATCTGGTTATTGAAAATATACCCCAACACAGAAAACATATTCTTGCTTTTATAAATGCAGTAAAACATGCAGGACTAGCTACATCTGCAAGAAAGATGAGTTTATTTCAAACAAAAATAAGATTTTTAGGATATAAAATATCTCAAGGAACCATCATACCAATAAATACATCTATTCAATTTGCTGATAAACTTTCAGATATTATCTTAGATAAGAAAGAATTACAAAGATTCTTAGAATGTCTCAATTACATTTTAAATTTCTATAAAAATTTAACAATAGATGCAAAACCTTTATATGACAGATTAAAAAAGAATCCTCCTAAATGGACTGATATCCATACTGAAGCAGTAAAGAAACTCAAACTTAAATCTAAAGAATTACCCTGCCTTTCTCTTTTTGATCCAGAAGCTTTTAAGATTATTGAATGTGATGCATCAGAATTAGGATTCGGTGGAATACTTAAAAAAAGAGTAAATTCTATTGAACAATTAGTTCGATAAACCTCTAAAGAATGGAATTCTACTCAACAAAATTACTCTACAGTTAAAAAAGAAATTTTAGCTGTAGTACATTGTGTTACTAAATTTCAAGGTGATATTCTTAATTCCACATTTCTCATTCGAACTGATTGCGAGGCAGCTAAAGATATACTCGCTAAAGATGTGAAAAATTTAGTGTCAAAACAGATCTTCGCTCGCTGGCAAGCTATCATCTCTGCGTTCGATTTTACTATTGAGCATCTTAGTGGTACTTCTAACCATTTACCTGATTATTTGACATGTGAAGTTTTACAGGGGGGACAGAGCATATCACTCTGACCCTGAAGAATTATCTTTAGGACTCATATTGTTTAATACAAATATGAATAATAATACCAATCGTGGAAAAATGCCAATGGATATAGTTCCAGCCGGTTCATCACCCTCACCAACTAAAACCTTGGTACCCTATTCTCCAACTGACCCAAATAGTCCAGTATATCCTATATGTTCAAGCCAACCACCTCCATCTTCTCCTCGAACACCATTATTTTTACAATCCTCTGTTCCCAAAAAACCAACAGTCAAATCTCAATATGAAGCAACCGCTTTTATTGATGATATAATCATAGAAGATAATCAAAATGGCTGAAGGCCCAAATATATTAGCCAGACATTATCTTTGTAACAACTTAAACCCTTCTTTTGGCATAAAAACCAGAGAATGGTTTGAGATGATATTGTTAGAAACGGGTTCAGTTACTATAGCACACTATTACCAGAAAAATTCGAGAATAATATTACATTCAAAATTACAAATACGAAAAGTTCTACAATTCAGTGAATGACGTTCAGACCCTTCAAGGGCAAAGAGATTAATATCCCCAGAATTCCCAAATAAGCATTTTAGAAACTCCGAATATATTAAAGCCTGGCACAAAATCCTTACTGTTCAAAACCAATACTACTCTCATACATTGTTCTTATAATTCAAACTGCCAGTTACAAACCCATTCCCAAACTGGTTCAAGGACTGGTTCATGGTTTGGGTTTCCAGAACCCAAATAATGCCCGCAGCCTTACAAATATCTGAAGGCACGTTTATTGAATTTAATGGGAGCAATCCCAATGTTCATTATCATTTGTACTTTGTAGCATTATATCAAATACCATGGATATTAAAGTGGACATATACTATATCTCCCAATATAACACATAATTATCAATATGTTCCATGCTTGGGAATCAAATCTCAGTAAAATGGTGGGACATTTTTGTCTGCCACCAACTTGAGCCTGATAATATTTTGCTCAAACAAATACCTCTAGATCATATATCAGTTCCACATGAAAACCCAAATAGTTTATCAGAATATATATCTATAATGAAAAAGAAAAACCCTCAAGCCACCAAAGCAAAATTGGAAAAAGAATTACTGAAAATATTTTCAGAAGAAGCTGAGACTGCCTAAATACATCATGAAGGATCAGCATCAGGGGACCCTGAAGACCCTGAAAATATCGAAGATCAGTCTGGCCATGGATGTTTGCATAAACAAACACTCTATTGACCCAACCCGATCTAAATCAGCAATCACATCAGTAATAAAGATTCCCTTAGCTGATAAGATGTCATATCAAAATAAAGCAATTTGTCGTGTACCTACCACCTTTATCATGATAAGAGATAAAGAAGATTCCCTCGTCAATATCAACCGACATAAAGCAAAAGCAGATGTCACCTGTCACCTTTAAAAGATTCCCTCATCATCTGTACAAGACCACCTGTCCACCACGAACAAGAAAAAGACGATTCCCTGACCACCTGTCCCCCATCCACAGGAAAAAGCAGAAAAAGCAGATTCCCTGTCTGCCATTCACTCAACAGGTCTCTTCAACCTTTATTCCTTACCATCACGACCGTCCACCTATCTCCTTCTTTAGCACAGACAAATCTTTGTCGATCAAGAGGCATCCAGATGGCGCATGCCGAATGGTTCCCTCAAAAGCCAATAAATCCCAATGTAATAAGTTTGAAGTCCGACGCTTATAAATAGAAGGCCCCTCAGCACTTGAGAAGCAGGGAGTGATCAATCGAATTGTCTTCTAAGCCTCCTTCTTCCTTCTTCCTTGGTCATTCTGTCAAATAGCGAAGACTCTCTCTCTCTCCTCATTCATTTCTATTCTCTCTCTCTCTTCATTCTCTTCTATTTTCTTTTTTGAAATAGTAGCTTATGTGTTACTGTAATTGGAATAACCTTCCAAGTAATTGTCCTGAATAGTGGAAATCCTTTTGTAGTTACTGCTAGTGTAGATTGTAAGTACTTCTAGTCTTTCATACAATTTGTTAGTTTGTAATACAGTCTGTTATTAGTTTGCTGTAACAGTCCATAAGTCTGTAACAGTCAATATATCTTGAAATAAATTTCAGTTTATGACTAGTTATGCAATTTAGAATTGTTTTTAGTATCAAAGTTTATGAATCTTCATATACTACTTGATTGTTGATCGATATAGCTCATTTCTCATTAATCTTAGTTATTATTTTATGCTTATACTTAGGTTATTTTAGGCTGATAGTTTGGCAGGGATGATTTTGGTATACCAAATAAAACCAAGATCATCCCTGCTAAACTATCAGAATAAAATAACCTAAGTATAAGCATAAAATAATAACTAAGATTATTGAGAAAGGAGCTATATCGATCAACAACCAAGTAGTCATAAACTAAAATTTATTTCAGGATATATTTACTGTTACAGACTTATGGATTGTTACAGCAAACTAATAACAGACTGTATACAAACTAACAAACTATATGAAAGACAGGAAGTACTTCAAATCTGCACTGGCAGTAACTACAAAAGGCTTTCCACTGTTCAGGACAATAACTTGGAAGGTTATTCCAATTACAATCACACATAAGTTACTATTTCACAAAAGAGAATAGAAGAGAATGAAGAGAGAGAGAGAGAGTCTTCGCTCTCTGACAGAATGACCAAGGAAGAAGGAAGAAGGAGGCTTAGAAGACAATTCGATTGATCACTCCCTGCTTCTCAAGTGCTGAGGGGCCTTCTATTTATAAGCGTCGGACTTCAAACTTATTACATTGGGATTTATTGGTTTTTGAGGGAACCATTCGGTGTGCGCCATCTGGATGCCACTTGATCCGCTGAGATTTGTCGGTGCTAAGGAAGGGGATACGTGGACGGTCGTGATGGTAAGGAATAAAAGTTGAAGAGACCTGTTGAGTGAATGGCAGACAGGGAATATGCTTTTTCTGCTTTTTCCTGAGGATGGTGGACAGGTGGTCAGGGAATCTTCTTTTTCCTGTTCAAAGTGGATAGGTGGTCTTGTACGGATGATGAGGGAATCTTTTAAAGGTGGCAGGTGACATCTGCTTTTGCTTTATGTCGGTTGATATTGACGAGGGAATCTTTTTTATGTCTTATTATGATAAAGGTGGCAGGTACACGACAAATTGCTTTATTTTGATATGACGTCTTATCAGGTAAGAGAATCTTTATTACTGATGTGATTGCTGATTTAGATCGGGTCGGGTCAGTAGAGTGTTTGTTTCTGCGAACATCCATAGGCCTGATCTTCGATATTTTCAGGGACTTCAGGGTCCCCTGATGCTGATCCTTCATGATATATTTAGGCAGTCTCAGCTTCTTCTGAAAATATTTTGAGTAATTCTTTTTCCAATTCTGCTTTGGTGGCTTGAGGGTTTTTCTTTTTCATTGTAGATATATATTCTGATAAACTATTTGGGTTTTCATGTGGAATGGATATATGATCTAAAGGTATTTGTTTGAGCTAAATATTATCAGGCTCAAGTTGGTGGCAGACAAAGACGTCGCACCATTTTACTGAGATTTGCTTTTCCAAGCATGAAACATATTGATAATTATGTGTTCTATTGGGAGATATAGCATATGTCCATTTCAATATCCATGGTATTTGATATATTGCTACAAAGTACAAATGATAATGAACATTGGGATTGCTCCCATTAAATTCAATAATCTTGTCTTCATATATTTGTAAGGCTGCAGGCATTATTTAGATTCTGGAACCCCAAACCATGAACCAATCCTTGAACCTGTTTTGGAATGGGTTTGTAACTAGCAGTTTGAATTGTAAGAACCAGGTATGAGAGTAGTAATGGTTTTGAACAGTAGGGATTTTGTGCCAGGCTTCAATAAATTCGGAGTATTTAAAATGCTTATTTGAGAATTCTTGGGATATTAATCTCTTTTCCCTTTGAAGGGTCTGAACCCCATTCACTGAAATGTATAACTTTTCGTATTTGTAATTTTGAATATGATATTATTCTCGAATTTTTCTGGTAATAGTGTGCTATAGTAACTGAACCCGTTTCTAACAATATCATCTCAAACCATTCTCTGGTTTTTATGCCAAAAGAAGGGTTTAAGTTGTTACAGAGATAATGTGTGGCTAATATATTTGGGTCTTCAGCCAATTGATTATCTTCTATGATTATATCATCAATAAAAGCGGTTGCTTCATATTGAGATTTGACTGTTGGTTTTCTGGGAACAGAGCATTATAAAAATAATGGTGTTCGAGGAGAAGATGGAGTGGTTGGCTTGAATATATAGGATATACTGGACTATTTGTGTCGGTTGGAGAATAGAGTACCAAGGTTCTAGTTGGTGAGGGTGATGAACTGGGTGATGAACCGGCTGGAACTATATCCATTGGCATTTTGCCACGATTGGTATTAGTAGTCATATTTTTATTAAACAATATGAGTCCTAAAGATAATTCTTCAAGGTCAAAGTGATCTGTTGTCCCCCCCTGCAAAAATTCACGTGTCAAAAAATCAAGTAAATGGTTAGACGTACCACTAAGATGCTCAATAGTAAAATTGAACGCAGAGAGAATAGCTTGCCAGCGAGCGAATATCTGTTTAGACACTAAGGTTTGCACATCTTTAGCAAGTATATCGTTAGCTGCCTTGCAATCAGTTCGAATGAGAAATGTGGAACTAAGAATATCACCTTGAAATTTAGTAACACAATGTACTATAACTAAAATTTATTTTTTAACTGTAGAGTAATTTTGTTGAGTAGAATTCCATGCTTTAGAGGTGTATCTAACTAATTGTTCAATGGAATATACTCTTTGTTTAAGTATTCCACCTAATCCTAATTCTGATGCATCACATTCAATAATCTTAAAAGCTTATGGATCAGAAAGAGAAAGGCAGGGTAATTCTTTAGATTTAAGTTTGAGTTTCTTTACTGCTTCAGTATGGATGTCAGTCCATTTAGGAGGATTCTTTTTAAATCTGTCATATAAAGGTTTTGCATCTATTGCTAAATTTTTATAGAAATCTACAATGTAATTGAGACGTCCTATGAATCTTTGTAATTCTTTCTTATCTAAGATAATAGCTGGAAATTTATCAGCAAATTGAATAGATCTATATATTGGTATGATAGTTCCTTGAGATATATTATGTCCTAAAAATCTTATTTTTGTTTGAAATAAACTCATCTTTCTTACAGATATAGCTAGTCCTGCATGTTTTACTGCATTTATAAAGCATGAATATGTTTTATGTGTTAGGGTATATTTTTAGAAAAGATTAGAACAACTGTGATCCTGGGATCATATCAAATCCTTGGGTTTTTACATTTAATGTTAAGACATTTAGAATGTTTGGATCATTTAAAGAGACTGAGTAATTAGGGAAACAGTTAAAATACATAGGACCAATGCATAGACTAGATTCAACCATACCTAGTAATGAATCATTAAATTGATTATGTCTAGTATCGCGAAGACACACGAATATTGAATTGTTAAGTCCTAATCTTGTTAATGGTTTAATTGCTACTTGGATGAGTCATATATGTAGATAGTTTTAATTTTTATTTTTATGTACTTGTATAATTTTATCTGATAATAATTGAAAGTTTTCTTGAGTACTAGTTATTGATATAGATTGTTCTACAGTCTTAATAGCATAACCTAGTTTTAAATCAAAAGATCCTACTTGGAATATATTTGAAATGGGTACCTTACGTATCGACCAATTTTGTAATTGGTTTTCTATATTATCTAGTGTACATCCCCTAGAGAAAAGTATAATTATAAATGGGAAAAAAACAAAAAACACTCTCGTATTAGAAAAAAAAGCCACTCCTTATAAAATGACTTCTAGAGAAATAGTTCATAAGACCGAATTAATCCCACATATTATAGAACAAGACAATTATACAAATTTATATATGCAATCTATTGGAAAACAAACCTTAAGAATCGAAAATATGCTAAGACCAGCACCAATACAAGAAACACAGAAATCTGTATTATTTAAACCACTTCCTACTTTAAATAAAGAAAAAATCCATGTTGGAGACAATAATAAGACCTTAATGGATCAATTAATATCCAAACTAGCTAAACTTGATATTACTGAACCAGATAAAAAAGGTAAAGGTAAAATAACAATTACAGAATCAGAAACACTAAAGTTAGAAGCCGAAGAACCTGAAATACCTGATACTATAGAAAATATAGAAACTTCTTTTATTGAAAGCCAAAATAATAACCATTCTATTCAAAGAATAGCATATGGAAGAAATTGGAAACCTGCTACAGCTAGACCTTATCATCATAGACCAACCCCAATTGACATTCAATTTGAAGAAGATCTTATATCTCATACAACCTCCTACTCAGAAAGGACCATAGTCAATTGGAATATAGATGACATGTCAGAACATCAAATACTTGATATAATGAAGCATATGACTATGTATGCCTCTACCTGTAAAAAGGTTGGTAACCATGACCAAGAAGTCGCCAAAGCTATTGTTTGTGGATTCACTGACTGGCTTCGTAGTTGGTGGGATCTTCATCTCCTTGAGAATACAAAAAACCAAATATTAAATACTACCAGACAATGGACAGTGAAAAATGAACAAAATCAAAATATCTTATACTCTGAAAGTGATGCGCTTAATACCCTTATTTATACGATTACTCTTCATTTTGTGGGGAGTACAGCCCTCCTTGAAGCAAGAACTGAAGACCTTTTATCCAATCTTAAATATCCAACCCTATCACATTATAAATGGTATAAGGACGTATTTTTCTCAAAAATATTAACTAGGGAAGATAGCCAATTAGATCATTGGAAAGAAAAATTTATAGCTGGATTACCATATTTATTTGCTGAGAAAGTAAAAAATAGATTAAAAAATAAACATGGAGGTATTATACCATATTCATTATAAACAATAGGAGAACTCTCCGCAGAAATATGTGCCGAAGGATTAGCTTTATGCACAGATATGAAACTCAAAAAACAATTAGACAAACAGAAGATTACGGGTAGAAAAGAACTAGGAGACTTCTGTGAACAATTTGGTTATAACATTGAAAATACTAAAGATAAAAGCTATAAAAAGAAAAAATATAAATATGAAAGAAAAGAGAGAAAACCATATAAAAAACATAAGAGAGAAAAATTCATGAAAAGGTTTATACCAAAACAAACATATAAAAAAGGCAAGAAAAAATTACTAGTATGTTATAAGTGTGGAAAAGTAGGTCATTATAAAAGTAATTGTAAAGTTAAAAAAGAAATAGATTCATTAATATTAGATGAATCAATCAAACAAAATATATGACATCATACAAATATATCACGAAGATAGTTCTGAATTAAGTAACTCAGATAGTTCTAGTGAAAATTCATTAATAGGAAATATAGAAGATGAAAACCTCATATGGGAAAGTTCTGAAGAATCTGATCAAGAAATGCAAGATTGCTTTTGCAATATGCTATCCAAAAAAGATACTCTAATCTTAGATCTAATTGAGAAAATCACAGATCCAGATGAAAAAGAGAAACTATCACCCAATTTATAAATATTACCAAAAATAAGAATAAGCTTCCACCTTTGTTAAAAACTCCAGATGAATATAATTTTGCTGAAATTATTAAAAGAATAAACAAAAAAGATCTAGTTCAAAAAGAACAAACAATAGGAGAATTACAAAAGGAAATAAATGAAGTTAAACTAGAAATTCAACAATTAAAAGATAGGATTAAAATATTAGAATTACAAAGTGAAGTTTCAAAAAATATAACTGATACAGATGAAGTAGAATTTGAACAACTACTCAATCACACAGAAAAACCTGAATCCTCAGGAATAAAATTAGAAGAACTAGAAAATAATAAATCAGTAAATCTAATAAATAGAATTATTACTCAAAAATGGTTTATATTAGTCAAAATCATAATCAATAACAATTACACTTTTCAAACCTTAGCATTAGTAGATTCTGGAGCAGATTTAAATTGCATTAATGAAGGATTAGTACCCACAATAAAATATAAGTTATCTAATGCTATTGTATGCAATAATGCACATTGTTTTCCTATTCCTTGCATAATGGTAAAAGGATTAAGCCAAGCAGTTATTCTTGGTGTTCCTTTCCTTACTTTATTATATCCAATTATAATTACAAATAAAGGAATTGAATCAACTAGATCAAGAAAAACGATCATATTTGAATTTGTAGATAAACCAAAATTAAAGGAGATTAATAGAGTAAAAGATAATATAAAACAAAAAGAAAAGTTTATTTGCTCTCTTAAAGAAGAAATTAAGTATAAAATAATAGAAGAAAAACTACAAATAGATAAGGTAAAAGAACAAATAAAAATTCTTACTCAACAAATAGAAATGAGTACATGCAGTGAAATTCCTAATGCATTTTGAGAAATGACAAAACATATATTAAATCTACCATATGAAGCTGGTTTTCATGAATCCAAAATACCAACAAAAGCAAGACCTATACAAATGAATATACAATTATTAGAATTCTGTAAATAAGAAATAGATGGATTATTAAAGAAAAAATTATTCAGCCTAAGTACTTCTCTTTGGAGTTGTACTGCTTTTTATGTTAATAAAAATACTGAAAAAAAACGAGGAATACCTAGGTTAGTTATAAACTATAAACCATTAAATAAAGCTTTACAATGGATTAGATATCCAATACCTAATAAAAAAGATCTATTAGATAGATTATTAAATGCTTATATTTTGTCAAATTTTGATTTAAAATCTAGTTATAGACAGATTCAAATAAAAGAAGAAGATAGATATAAAACTGTTTAATGTCCCGTTTGGACAATATGAATGGAATGTCATGCCCTTTAGATTAAAGAATGCTTCATCAGAATTCCAAATAAGAGTTTATATAGAGCCGAGGCTCTACACAATCAAATAAGAGCCTACCTCAAAATTTTCACTAGAAGGGGTTGTTTTGATGCCCAAATATCCTCAAATCGATCATCTCGACATCAAGTTGCATGGACACGAGAGAAAAATGGATTTCAAGTTTTGAAAATAGTGAATTTTGTAACGCATTTGTGGATCGTCAATTTTCAAGATTTTCAAGTTCTCATAGATATGTTGATCTACACTTTTGAAGCTTTAAACTTTACAAATAAAGATGAAAATACATTTTAAGGCTATCACAAAGATTTCCAATATTGAAACCACATTTCTCAAAACTATTGGAAGGTAGGCTCTAATTTAATTGTTCAGAGCCTAGGCTCTATACAAACCGCTCCCTATATATATTGGCCACTTCACTCGGCTGTATTGTCAATCCGGAATGCTGATCTACCGATTTAGGTTGTTTTTCCATATGAGCGATTTGGGTTACCAATCCGTTTTTTTCTTTTTTTAAATAGTGCTTTTTATCTATCGCTTGATCCAAATTGAACTCGAATAGGACTAGGTGAGTCATGCCTTCGAATTGAAGCCATTAAAACCCTTAGCACATCAAAGAATTTTTCTTTCTTCTTACAAATGAGGTTTTCATAAGAACTCCATAAATTGGCTTACGGTTCCCACAATAGAAGAGATATTTGGCCTATGAATTGGCCATCAACTTATGATTTGTTTTGGAGAAATTGAGATGGGTTTGCAATTTTCCATACCAAATCTTTTAAACGAATTCAATATTTCTTTTGTTAAGAAACAAATTGTTACTACTACTTTAATTTCAAAACCTAAGAAAATAAGAACTCATAAATTAAATAAAGGGATTATATATAAAGAGACCATTTACTTTTTGTACAAGGTGATCATAATCATTCACGTCTTTTAGATTTGAAAATGAGTGGTTGTAAGGGTGTCTTAATTAGACACAAAGTTTTAAAAAAAAAAATTCGAACTTTGTGACTCATCCCAAGTCATCCAATTTGACATTTAATGAGTATGAACAGTTGTGACCTCTTTATACAAAAAGTAAATGACTTTTTTGTAGACAATCCCTTAAATAAAGGACCAAAAGTTTCACCAAATTCTATACAAATAAACCTAGATACTACTCTATTCACCATAAAAATTTGACAAGCCAAATTTTGCAAAAAAAAGAAAAAAAAGGCACATTGAGAATCCATATAATAGAGCATTAGACAAATAAAAGATTAAACATAAAAATAATAAACTCAAGCTATTTCCCACTTTAGAAAACCATGAAAACACATCAAGACACTATATATAAATATACATATATATAAAATACAATCGGAGGGCTGTCGACCTCTCAATTTCAAGGCATGGTGAAAATTTTAATAAAAACATTTATTCATTGTGATATTCACATAATTTAGTGAGTTGGGCCAAATCTTTGGGTCAGCAAAATGAGCAAACTATGTGACTAAAATAACTCGTTTTCTTATACTTGACAATGCTATAACTCGATTTTTTATACTTGACAACGCTGTAAGTTTTCATAATTATGTTTTTATATATCTATTTGATTACGATAAGTTGCATTTTAAGCTTTATTTTGACTAATGAATGTAATGATCAACAAATACTTAGAAATGAAGCACGTTCTCAGTATTTACGTATTTTAATTAAAATAATAGAAACACATAATGCGACTATTCGGAGTTAAAATGATCAAGGGTTCTAGAGAGCGCGAAACTCGAGATTTCCACCAGTCCAACCATGCGTAATTTTGAAGACTTGATTTCCAATCCACCAATGCTCACTTCTAAACCGTCAAAAGAATGCCATTTCAAATTCCCAATAATATACTTTTTCTCTCTAAATTTTAAGATTTGAGATAGTTTTTCTCTCTAAAATTTTAGTACGGTCTCTCTAAAATTTTAAATTTGAGATAGTTTTTCTCTCTAAAAAATTTTGTATACTTGTTCTCTTTAAATTTGATATAGTTTTTCTCTCTAAAATTTTAATATGTTTTCTTTTTCTAAAATTTGATATAGTTTTCCTCTATAAAATTTTGATATTTTTTTGTTCTTCAGCAACAAAATGGGTAATTTCCATGAAATGTCAATTCCACCTATTTTATGGAATTGAGATTTTCAAAATTTAGATAGCATTCAGCAATCCCATAGAAATATCAATTCCACCATAAATATCAATTATAAGCTAACTACACGATTTGCCCAGCTTTTTCAAAAAAAGTGACTCCGAAAAATCTAAATCCAATGAACCAAACAGGTCATAAAGCTTAAAGTGTTAAGCAATTTATTGTTCGGTTTTAAACTTTATGGATGTAGTAGGAATGCGTAGGGACAACAAAACCAGGTCAAACTTTCAAGTGCTCGAAAAAAAAAAGAAGGAAAAGTTTAGATAGAGCCAAGGTTCTAAACAACCACCTCAAAAATTTTACTAGTTGTTTTGATTCCCAAATATCTTCAAACTGATCATCTCAACGTTAAGATACAGGGAAATGAGAAAAAAATGGATTTCAAGTTTGGAAAATAGTGTATTTTATAACGCATTTTTGAACCGTCAAATTTCAAGATTTTCAAATTTTCATAGATATGTCAATCTACACTATTTTTGAAGCTTTAAACTTTATAAAAAAAAGACGAAAAATATATTATAAAGCTATCACAAAGATTTCCAGTATTGAAACCATATTTTTTGATACTATTTGAAAATAAGTTCTAATTTGATTGTTTAGAGCCCGAGTTTATATAGACCGAACCCCTAAAAAAACACATTATCCCTTGTGGTTTATATAAGGTCGAGGGTTTATGAAAAAACGTAAGGCTGCACCTCTACACCCCGAAGAAAAATATAGCTCCGGCAACATAAACCTCAATGATAACCTAAATATCCTAGGAGCAGTTGTTTAACACTACCTATTTTCAACAATTCAAACTTATGGTCATGTGTGTTTTGATGGGCCTTTTTTAAATTAAATGAAAAATCGGTAAATGTTAAATGGTTTATATCGTATATATAATTTAATAATTTTTCAGAAATATTTTAATTAAAAATTTTAAAGCTCTATTTTGTTTTTAGATTTCACGGATCTAAGAATTATTGAAAATTGATTTTGCACATAATGTGTTACAACATTCACCATTTTTTGGGCTTCGATTTCACGGTCAATTATAGACTTTTTCTTGGAGAAAACCTTGCCCTTCTCCATTTCCCATCAGCTACTCATTTGTTGTTTTTCATTGTTGTAGGCCATGATGTTGATTACACTAATCCTATCGCTAATCCTTGTCGTATTAGAATTTTTTGTCGAGAAATATGGATGCCTCGATACTAAAACAATCTGCTTTTCAATTACTGTAAATCACACTAGCCCAAGACTCACCATAGAACAACCATCAAGATTAGGTGATTAAAAATATTTTTTTATTTAAAAAAATGAAGTACACAAAATCATTACAAAATTGATATATAAGACTTACTTTTGGACTCAATTTTCCCACCACACACATCTCTTTAAATAAAGGTTTTTACAATCTAATTTACTACAGTAACTACCCACTTACAACAATAACTACCTATTTACAGCGATAACTATTAATTACCTATTAGGTCCATAATTTCCTATTGTACAATTACAAATATAATCAACATCACTCAAAATAAAATAAACCAATATGATTTCTAAAAAATGCACTTTAATCATTTTAACACCCCCCCTAAAAACTCTTGCATGTCAATGAGGAAAAATATTTATATTTAAGTGAATGAAATAACTAGTGATTGAAAACTTGGTCGAGTCCGGGAACCAGCTTGGTCGAGTTCGGGAAAGGTATTTCTATTTTTAGGGTCTTTGTACATTCTTTGGGACTCGGCCGAGCTACAAAGTTCGCAATAGGGACGTGTTTGAGGCCAAAGCCGACTTTAAAAGACAATGAAAATAACAAAATTCGAAGCAACAAAAATATTCACTCTTCCATTTGAACTTAGATCAGCTATTTTTCCCAATTTCCTCTTTTGGGTCCAATGTTGTTGAATCCCCTTCATGAAAAAGCCATGGTAATGGCCTTAGCAACATTTGATTCATTCGTGCTCTCTCTGGAGACCCTGTGTCCAGGCTTTGGAGAGTTCTCTGTTTTTAATCTCACAGAGAGGAAAATATTTCCACATTGAGCTTGCAAAGCTCCAAATGTGATTACTTCCAACATGAAGGGGTATTGGAATCTTAAATTTTCATGACTTATAACTTCTGTAGTCCATGAATTATCATGTTCTATGCTATCCTCCTTGTGCAAGGATTCCATAGCACCAAATCTTAGACATGTTACTATCATTTTGTACATAGATGAAATGTTAGCACAGCACCAAAATCTTATACATGTTACTATCAGTAGTACATAGATGAAATGTTCAGGCAATGAAATAAAAGTAGTGTACCTGTGTTTACAGAACCCTACCCGCGGGCACGGATACACACACATCCAAAGAGAGAGAGAGAGAGATCCAACTTGCAAAATTAAGGAGCTCCTACAAAGAAATGAAACAGGGGCCATTAACATTCTTGTATTAAAAAACTCGAGGATGGAATGTACTATCGAAGCTAGTTTGGTGATTCGATACAATTGGTGAGAGTTACATTCACTTGAAAGATATGCGTGCACCTGGAATCGCGATCGTCTTCGATCAGCAGGCTATAGGCCATCAACCCTTCATTTTGCCACTTCAAAATCCTGCCTTTCGGACCACTCTCTTCGTACTTCTTGATGAAATCTGATTCAGTCTCACCCTCTTTCTCCTCGATGAAGCCGGATTTAGTCTCACTTTCTCCCTGGTTCTCGAATAATTCGGTTAGGGAAGAGAGATGATGCTTTGGTTTCCCACTCTAATCCTTCCCACCATTCTTTATAAAAATATCTTGGCTTTCTACTCTGCTAAAACCTGGAGGGAGCTTTTTTTCTCCATACCCATCACCTCTAATGATGGTCAGTTCAAGAAATGGTCACATGTATCATAAAATTTGGGGAGGCATTGTAGCTCTATATTTCTTAATCCATGTCATCTCATCTCCATATTTTCAACATCTCCTCCATACCCTATTCCAACAATCTAGTTTTCTTTCTTTTTAAGGAGTTTTTGCGAAATCACCCATAAAAAGTCATGTATTAACTAACATACAATGTTGTATGCTCTAGGCTTCCTCTAAGGAAATTAAGCCTTTGCTTAATTCCAAATGTCTCCAAGGCACAATTAACGCACTTTGAAATCTATTAAACAACAAATCACACGGTTTGAAATCTAATAGTGGGTAATTGTGACCTTGTTGCCAATAATACAGGTATATGATGGTAGAAAAAGGGGCGAAAAAAAAAAAAAAAAAAAAAAAAAAAAGAAGAAGAAGAAAGAAGGTCATAGTGAGGGTGACAATAAACCCAAGACCTGAAGGGTATGGGTATGGGTCCAAAAAATGGACCCAACGGGTCGGGTCCAAAACCTGAACCCAAATCTATTCGGGTCTGGGTCCGAGTCCTGCTGGACTCGACCCGTTGCCAACCCTAATTTCTAGTAGGTTACTTAATGTTCTACATCTATGTCTTTTATTTTGTGTTTTTTTTTAGATTTTTTTAAAAGATATGTATTTCGAAACTATTAGTTCCGAAATACTCACTTAATTTTAGTGAGGGGTTTGCAACCAGTAGTTCTAGATTACTTTGATCTATCCTTTCATCTTTGCAAGAAATCAAAGCGGTCCATAATAAATAGTTATGATCCACTTTAATGTTTTACAACGAGTATCTAGAACTAAGAGTTTGGGGCTGCTTTGATTCTTTATAATGAGTGGTCCAGAACTTGTAGCTCTGTATAACTTTAATTATTTACAATAAATAGTGTGAAACTAAATGTTTTGAATTGGGGTTATTAAAAAAAGAAAAACCAAAAAGTGACATAACACAAAATATAAAATACAAAAATATTTTTAAATACTACTAATTCATAAGGTATATTAGAAAAATCAATAGCGTGGTTAAATAAATATTTCTTTTATATACAAATACTTTCCAAAAAAGATGTGAGAGCCCAGGCTCTAAACAATCAAATTAGAGCCTACTTTCAAATAGTGTCGAGAAATGTGATTTCAATGCTAAAAATCTTTTTGATAGACTCAAAATATATTTTCATCTTTATTTATAAAGTTTAAAGCTTCAAAATAGTGTAGATAGACAGATCTATGAAAACATGAAATCTTGAAAATTGACGGTCTAAAAATGCGTTACAAAATACACTATTTCCAAATCTTGAAAATTGACGGTCCAAAAATGCTTTACAAAATATACTATTTCCAAAACTTGAAATCCATTTTTTTCTCATGTCCATACATCTTGATGTCGAGAAAATTAATTTGAAGATATTTGAGCATCAAAACAACATCTTCTAGTGACATTTTTAAGGTAGGCCCCAATTTGATGGTTTAGAACCTCGGCTTTGTGTGAACTTTTCCCTTCCAAAAGCTCCTTTCATCGAGATACGTAAATTATGCATGTCCAAGATTGTAACCCTCTCTTGTTAAGGCAATTGTCATTCGATCCACTTAGATGCTTAACTAAATGACACAAACACCCTCATTATTTCTTTTTTCAAATTTCAAATCCAAAAAATGTTTTCTTATTAAAAAAATTATTGTTGGGATTTAAAAATCAGAATAGTCAAAGAAATTTTAGTAATTTGGCATTGTTAAATTTTCTCGAATCAAGATATATAATTATTGTTCATTGTTATGATTTTCAAACAATAAGTTTTAGTTTTAGTTTGGAACTCTTTTTTGGGTAAATCAATGAAGTAGAAGGCCCTCTGCCCTAAATTTACTCGAACCAAAATACATAAATATTGTTCGTTGTTATGATTTTCAAACTTATGATAATTTTTTGTTTTAGTTTCAGAACTGTTTTTTTTTTTTGGGGTAAATCAGCGAGGGAGAAGGCCCTCTACCATTTTTCATTAATAAAAGATAGAAAAAATTACATCGTACTATTTTATAACCCTACAATAGGGTAATTACATCACATCATGAAGTAAATAAAGATTAAGAAAATCTGGAAGCCTAGAGTAAAATGGTGGCCTTTACAAAAATTATAGCCTTTTTGGCAAGAACATCGGCCACCATATTAGCCTCACGGAAAACATGGCAAATGGACCATGAATGATTATCAAATATAGACTTGCAATTAGTAGCTATGATATGAAGAGCCCATAGAGCTTTACACCTGCCCTGTTTGATCTGGACAAGTAAAGAAGAATCACTCTCACTTTGTAGGCGAAAGCATTCCATTTGAGTCACTAAATCAACACTCGCTTGTAAACCTCGAAATTCTGCATAATTATTGGAAGCCATTCCAAGAGGAACCGAGAAAACAACAACAAATGATCCATTATCTCGTCTCAAGATGCCCCCACAACCAGCTTGACCTGGATTCTGAATAGAAGACCCATCAATATTTAGCTTAAAATGTTGTGAATGTGGAAAAACCCATGCCACTGTTATGGGTAACTTAATCATTTGCTGCCGCCGCATAAGTCGTAAATTCTCAGTAATTGCCTTTTTTGAGATGTGGTAAGTCTATGCTTTAGCATCCGCCAAATCACGAACATGGTAGATGATCCTTCGAATCAACTTCACAAGAGTGAGTGAGTGTCCTTCCTTGAAACATACGGTGGTTCCACTCCTCCCAAATCATCCATATAGTTGTGAAGAAGAGAGAATGGCAAATGTTGATAATACCATGAGACTTAAACCTAAGTGCCAACCATTTTCGCAGTGTAGCTGCAATAGAACAATCTGTAATAAAGTGTTTTCCACATTGCAGAGGGATTGAAGCAACATCCACTTCCTTTCAAATTTTGATCCATTGATTCCAGGTTTTAAGAACTTATCTTGGTACAGGGGTAGGGAAACACTAGGATTGTGGAGAAGCATTTAAGTAGTCTACAACCCTAGGCTTGGTAAAACTTCCCAAGTCCTTTCGAATACAAGAGCCATAAGATTCCAAAATGGATTTTTTTGATAACCTTGGATCTAACCCATCAAACATTGTGGCACAAGAGAGACAACCCTATTTGAATGCCCTTCCATGCATAGAAGCAGGACTTCTTGTCAACTTCCCAGAATGAATAATTTGTGAAGTACCTGTGCCTAAAGAAGCGAGCTATAAGATAATACTGCTTAGCTAAAATCCTCCATGCCAACTTCATCATGCCTATATTATTAAAGTCAATAATATCACAAATTCCAAGTCCCCCCTCTTCCATTTGCAAGCATACATTTTTCCACTTTACCAGGTGAACCCCTTTCTTATGAGTTGTACTGGCCCATAGAAACTTTCTTCGAAGTTGCTCTAACATACTACATGTGCTCTTTGGCAATATAAATGATAGAACCCAAACCATGGTGCACCAATCTCAACAATTGTAACCAACCTGAATAAGAGAGGGATAAAGCCTACCATCTTCCTATCTTGCTAATGAATTTCCCCACGAGATTCTGGCAATTATAGTGCTTCAGGGTACCATGGAACAGAGGCATTCCCAAATATCTTACTAAACGAGAATCCTCACCAAACCCCAATTCCTTCAAGATCAAATGTTTCGCATTTATGGAGACTCCAAACAAAAAAGCCTAACTTACATTCAATTTTTGCCCTGTGGTATTTCCAAAAATACAAAGAATAGAATTCATCTGTTTTGCAGCAGCTAAAGAAGCCTCACATAAAATAACCGCATCATCGGCATAAAATAGATACGATACCCTATAGTCACAACCAGAAGGAAAAGCCACAGGAAGAGTAACTTGTAGTATTGCATAATCCAACTGTCTACACATGTAATCCATTATCAACAAGAAAAGATACATAGATAAAGGGGCCCCCTTGCCGTAAGCCTCTTTTTCCTCTGAAATATCCCATTGGGAAACCATTATGAAGCATCGAGAATGAGGGAGTAGTAATACAATGGCGAATCCAAGAAGCAAAAAGATCTGGGAAACCCAAAGCATGCAACCTCGCAATAACAAAATCCCGAGAAATCCGATCATAGGCACTACTTAGATCCAACTGTAAATACATCTTAGGATTGATTGAGTATTTATGACATAGTGAAATAAGCTCATTAACCATCAATATGTTATCTGTGACCAATCTCCCGTTTAAAAAAGCAGCTTGTTTGGAATCAATCAAAGTATGTAACACCTCCCTTGATCTATTCGAAATGAGTTTGCTAATGATTTTGTAAAAAACATTACACAAACCAATTGGCCTAGAGTCCTTCATAAGACTATGGGAATTGACTTTCGAGATAAGGCAAATCAATGTGGAATTTATCTGCTCAAGAAAATTACGTTTCTTGAAAACGTTATGCAATGGCAAAAACAAAACCTTCTTGATCACTTCCCAACTGAACTTATAAAATTCCACCGTAAAACCATATCAGTTTGGCACACTCACTCTTCATTTCAATACAAGCTTTTACTTCCTCTATAGACACATCCTTTATAAGTTCCATTTGCCGATCTTCATTAAGAATTGAAGAAGGAAGAAAATTATCAACCAGACTAAGATCAAAATAACCAATCATGTGAGTTTAGATTTCTGCTTCAGAAGTCAAAGAACCCATTTTGATTTTTGAGGAGGTTGAGCCTGTCATTTCTTCTTCTTGTGATGGTGGACAAATGGAAGAAATGGGTATTTGAATCCCTATCCTTTAATCAAGTATGTCGAGATTTGTCTCTGCATACTCTCCTCATGTGAAAGTAATTATTGTAAGGTATGTACATGTTTTTTCTTCCATCATCATATTCTCATTGGAAAGATCCCAACTTAAATCATCATGCATAATCAATAATTGTCATCAAATATTAGATATTTGATTCCCCACATGAACAAAAGAGCATCTATTCCAATCTCTTAGGACGCTTCTTAGCCTTTTCAGCTTTGTCACAAAATGGAACATAAGTGTGCCCTCGGATCTAAGTTACCATGAATCAGAGATAACATCCATAAACCCCGAGGATTGTTGCCAAGTTGTGAAGTATTTGAATAGTTTCGGTTCGACTGGAATCCAGGTTGATAAAGTTACCAAAAAAGAGCAATGATCAAAATTACCCTTGAGAAGTAACGTTGCCTTGAATTTTGGATAAGATAAAACTCATTCTATATTTATTAGGGCCCGATCTAGATGTTCTTTGATACATCTTCTCCTAAGTTGGCTCATAGACAAAGAGAACTACCCCCTTGTTGAGCCTAAGTCAGTTAACGTACAGTCAGCCAAAGTATGTGATAAGTCCCCAGAATCCTGTGGTAGTGAATTCATGCCACCCACTTTTCAAAATTGTCCAATATCGTATTGAAATCACTCAAAACTATCCAAATACCCCTGGTAGCTGCACATATATCTCTCATCTGATCCCAAAGAGATGCTCTTTGAACAACCGAGTTAAAGGCATCGACAACCGAAACAGTTAAGGTGTTCAACACATTGACTGAAAATATGCATGGATTCTACAAAACCATGATTCATGATCTATCTTCTACTTCATTTGCCGCTACATTATCATAAAAATCAAGTTTTCTGGCACAACTCACAACCAATTCGGAAGGGAGTTTAGTTTCCAAAAGAAAGAAGCCCAACATTATGATTTTTCACTAACCCAAGAATATCTTATATCTTAGCAAGGCCTCTCAAGCCCTGAACATTCCAGGAACTAATAGACATAAAATAAAAAACTAAAAAACTAATGATTGGAGAATTTACCTACGGAGGAGAACTTCCCTCCACCAGATTGCACCCCTTCCTTCAAGATGCATTCCTTCAAGATGCATTGTGCCTTTATTGATGCATTTTTGTTCCTAATGGACCTCCTAGCTCCACCAACATCAGTAGTGTCTGGATTCTGAGTATCTATTGACGCCACATCATTCATAGAAGCCTTTGAGAGCATCACATCAGCAGCAGTAACACCCTTAGCCTAAGGCAAATTCGCATCCTGAGTAGGAACATTTGAGTGTCTCACATCAGTAATAGCAGTGCCCTTAGCTTGAGGCAACTTTGCAACATCAGCCAGCACTTGAAATTGCGCATCAACTGCAAGACCTTCGAGATTCCCTCTGTCATGTTTCAGCATAAGATCACTTTGCGTCAACGTAGCATCTAACTCCACTTTCAAAGAGAGAGAAACTCTCATAGCAGAATCGGTATCTTCTTGTGTCACCATTGAGGGAGACGTTGACATTACATGCATGCCCTTCTTCATTTCATTAGATTTGCATGAGTCGTCCATGGGTTTCAAAATACGAACTTCCTCTTTACCCAAGTCCTTAATAGTAGTGTAGACACCCTATTTTAAATCTGACAAATTCTATGGTTTTCTGACCCCTTAGGATCACATTATCCTAGTGGACCCAATTTAATTACCCCAAAACTATCCAAATCCTATCTCAATTTGAATTAGAACCCAAGATCTGTCCAACGGTCTAATAATCACCTGAATAGGACCTACGGATAGAAAGATATAATAAATGATAATTTAGTCCTTGTGAGACCCAACTGTCAGGCCGAAGGTCGGGCTGTAACGGGCCCGACAGGCCCAGACGAGGGCTGATGATGCATTCAATGCATCTGATGATGCAGTAAATAGGTTTTCTTTAATTAGATAAGGCTAAAACTTCAAGATAAATCCAAAAAAATCCGAAAAAAACTCATTTAGATAAAATCACCATTTGAATCTTATAAATACCCCTCAAAAAGAGACAAAAAAAATAGAATTTTTTGAAATTAAGAAAATTACTCAAAAAATACCAAAAATAGGAAAAACCCTCAAAACATTCCTAAAGCAAATTAGAAAAAATCCCCAAAAATTAGAGAAAATCTCATAATTCATATTCAACCTCTGAAGATCACAAAACTCTTAGAAAACTAAAGAAATTCTCCTCCAAACCCCAAGAAAGACCGACAGCTTTAGAAAAATCTAGATTGAAAACCTTAGAGAAGATAGAAACCCTAACCTACTAAAGTCCTAACCCCTAAGACTGAGAAAACCTAGATCTAGGGTACAAAAGCCCTAGATCAAAACTAGAATTAGGGTTCAATAACCCTAGATCAAAGCCTTTATACTAGAGATATGCTGGTCAACATCCGAATCAGAGAGGCAAAGATGACTGATTCTGATACGAGTGAGCCTTCGAAGGCTCGAGAATATCGGGCCATCCGGCCCGGTTTGGTATTATTTATTCCTCTCTCTTTCTTCTTCTTTTTACTATTTTTCTTCTTTTATTTATTTTTGATCTGTTAACTTGTCTTAAAAATCATATTTTAATGCTCTGGATCATGCTGGCTCTACCATAGATCTGAGAGTAGATATGCTCATTTCAGAGCAAATCTGGCCTCAGATCTGATTTCAATCAATCCCACTTTCTCTACCACTTTATTTACATATTTTTAATTATTTTAAGTTATTAAAATTCAAGAGATCTTCACCGGAAGATCTGTCAAATTTTCATCGTAAACAGTTTAGCGCCCACCGAGGGGCTATATCGAGCTTGAGAAAAACTTCAAAGCTTCAAAATACGATTTTTATTCACTTTTTTTCACTGTTTTCAGTCACAAAAGGTCCCAAAAGTCAGTTGTGACCAGAATCCCTGCTTTTTCTAGGCGACACTCCCAGTATCGCCCAAATTCAAAGGTCTCAGAAACCTCTGAAACTTTATGGATATGTTATAAAAACTAATTTGTGTGTGCAAAAAGAAATTTCGGATCAAAATAAAATTTTTAAAAATACAAAAAAAATATTTTTCAGTTCAATTTGGGCTTTTCTATTTTGCTTTATTTTAATTTATTTTATCATAAATATTTTTATTTTCTATTTCTTCCAATTTTAAAGTAGTCTTATTTCATCAATATTAATAGGATAAAAATATAAATAAAAATATAAAAAATTAATATTTTTGAGCAACACCAGCCGTGTCGCCCAACTGCAAGTGTCCCGACTTTTGGCTCCAAGTTGACCAGTTTTTAACCTAAAATAAAATTTTTAAAAATATAAAAAAAATATTTTGCTTCAGATATATCTGTTTTGTTTCAGCCCTTTTGATTTTATTTTAGTTTGTTAATTTTCACTGAAATCATATTTTCTCTACTTTCACCATGCTTAGCTTAACTGTGTTTCATCAAAATTAAACAGATAAAAAAATAAAAAAATAAAAAAAATACATTAGGGTTACTTACCCCTCCAAACCTAGACCCACTCTTGGTCGGAGCCGAGACTCGTGCACCATCTAGTCTAGATCTTAGGTTCTAGCATAGGTCTAAGCTTAAGAGTTGCCTCTAGAGCTAGACTAGGCTTACCCTAGTTCAGGGACTTAACCAAAATCCATTGAGTCTAGTAAGTCTAGGTTCTAGTCTAGACTTAGCCTAGGTCTTAGCTAAAGTTTTTGCCCCTAGTGTCAGGCTAGGTTTGCCCTAAGTCGTCCAGTTTAGATCTTACCTAAGTCTAGATTTTAGAACCTAGCCAAAAGCAATCACCATGTCAGTCATTCAAGGCGACCATGATGACTGCTCCACGGCCGACTCTAAGCCTAACCTGCCCAAACCTAGGGACCAATATGCTGCAATCCCTTAGAGTTATCGACAAACTTTAGGACAATCCATTATCCAATGCTTAAGTCTTCAATTAGAGGCAGAGTCCCAAGCATCCACTCTTAATCCTAAGATCTGTGTGGCTCAAAAAGCTGGCTCCGCTGGAAAAACCTTGAATAGTCGAGGAGTCTGGCCAAGCATTGTCGTACAGGGGATTTTAGGCAACCAAAGTAAAAGTCGAGGGAGGGAAGAAATTTATGCAACATCTAAAGCCAATTCCATTAACTCGAACCAAGATAACTCTGAGATGCAACGATCCTAAAACCAAGACCCACCTAGGTCTAGGGGATCTAACCCAACGTCGAGCCACCATAGTACAATTCATGATGTCCTGAACACTGTACGAAGCAAAGGTGTTGACTCAAACTGACCCGTAGGTGAGATAGGCATCCAAGCTGCCCTCAAAAGTCTAATTGACCTAGGTTACACTGTTCATGCCCCAGCTTACGAGTCGATCTCAAACCAAGTTAGTGGTATAGGTCAACCCTTAGTACAGCCGAGTCAGCAGATTCTTCAATCAGTCCCTGTAGTTCATCCGGTCCAACAAACCGTGCAATTTCCGCAACCGGTGGTGACACCTATGGGTTAGTACACCCCTCAGCCATCAATTCATCAAACCGCCCCGATGACTGCGGCTCATCAATCTCATGCCCATGCAGGCCAACATATACTACAAGTTTCAACTTATCAATCTATGCTTGGGAACCCACCAACCAGTGGGCCGACTGTCATGCTAAATATTCATCAAGAAGGCACCTTAAAAGCAATGTAGGATATGCTTGTAAGTATGGGCACGCATGAAATTCTACCTCTGAAGGCCTATGTTTATGAAACCCTTGGAGGCATGAAAGACCTTCCTCTGGGATTTGTCATCTCAGAATTCAAAACAAGTTCAATGGGAAGAGCGATCCAAATACTCACGTCAACGCGTACCTCCTCTCTGTTCGAGCTTTGCAAGATAGGCCTAACCAACTGAAGGCCATCTTTTCACAAACATTGACCTGTGAGGCCTTGAACTGGCATCGGAGAACAATGTCCACTCAACCACACATCACTCTAGACGAAATATTCAACCAATTCATTTCTCACTACTGCGGGTCGACACCAAGACCTCTCTCCCTGAGCGAACTCAGTGCAATAAAACAAAACCCAGGAGAATCCTTCGAGGATTTCATCGATCGATTCCGTGAGCCAAGAATGCGGGTCATAAAATGTCCACTTACTGACCAAGCCAAGATCTCCATAGTCTTAGAGAATGCTGCTCCTGAGTACAAGACCTTCTTCAGCCATGGTCTTATCCCCTACTCTTTCGACTTCATGATCGAGTAGGTTGCACAATATGAAAGGGCCAAAGGGACACCCCTTAGCACCAAGCCGATAACAACTCCCCAAAATAAGAGTAAAAAAGAGAGGAATGCTTCCGATCAGGTTAATGAGATCATTGTTAACGGATCGGCCTAAGGTTCAGTTGCTTAACGCAGTAATCATAATCAAATCCGAAGGGGTCAGCGTAGATCCAATGCTCAAAATGATAACCAAAAGCGAGAGGATAATTTCACCCCTCTAAAAGACCCATTAGAAAAAATGTTGGAATTACTTTTGACTAAGAATATGATTTATCTACCGCTACCATCCAAACTACCATTTTAAGTCACAGATAAGAGCAAGAGGTGCAAATGGCATCAAAACTATGCTCATGATACTCAAAACTACATACATTTGAAACAGGTGATTCAAGAGTTAATCAATAGGGGGGACATCATTGTCGCACCTAGAATTCAACCTATCGAAGAGCCTAATCAAAAGATGGGTATCTTCACAAATCATCTCCCTAAAAATATGGTCACAACGACCGAAAAGCCGAGAGCTCAAGACAACTCGAAAGAAAACGTTATCATTTATATGATTGAGCGTGCAGACAAATAAGAGGATCTCAGTCAGTTCATATTGGCTTATGCTCATCACTTTCAAGAACCTGAAGAAGATCTTTTGAGCCTCCTAAGAGGAAGCTCTTCATCTCCAAACCTCGATAATATTCCCAAATAGGACTGATATGATGAAGATAACACACTAGATATTGATATGGTCAGAACCGATGAAAAGGTGTCATCTTCCAAACAAGGGGCCAACATCCCAAAGTTTCCCATTACTCTTGCTAGGGCTGATCCTATCGAGCTTCAGATTGGCGAGGTCGACTCCTTAGCCCGAAGAGGCCGAGTGTTCTCAAACTCATTCAATCGATGGTCGATACTCTCGATGAAAGAATGGAAAATACCTAAAAAACCAAACAACCAGCAGGGGTCGTAGATCACGAGCCGAACAAGGAAATTCAAGGATCTACAACCACCTACGATGTACCGGCTCATCTTAGGAATATCCAGGCTCAAATCTCCATCTTAGAGCTACTCGTCAATTCATCAGCACATAGAGCCCAGATCGAGAAGGTCCTTGCCAAGACACACATCCCGAACAACACACAGATGGATGAGTTGTGCGGAATGATCAACGAGCTGATGTTACCAACACTAATTGTATTCACAGACAATGACATCCTAGCCAGCTTCAGCCGATTTCACATCCAACCCCTGCACATCACCGTCTTCATACAAGGATATGAGATACAAAGAGTGCTTGTTGATAATGGGGCATCCTTAAACATATACCCTATGAAAACAGTGGAGCAGATCTGCAAAAGCCTAGATGACTTCGAGCCGTGTCAACTAACTATCGCTGCATATCATGGAACCAAAAGACAAGCTGAAGGCATACTGCCTCTCACACTCAAGTTCGGTCCTACCGTCCAAGTGATAAAGTTTTATGTCTTGGATATAAAACCTTCTTTCAACATGCTGTTAGGAAGATCGTGGCTGCATGAAAATCTCGTGGCCCCCACTACACTCCATCAATGCCTTAAATTTCCAACTAAAAATGGCTTTGCAAAGGTATGTGTTGAAACGCTTGATTTTCTCGATCCAAGTATACATAACAGGAAGCTAGTTGTAGGAGTCGAGCTCGAAGCAATCCCGCTCGCTTCCTTTGAGCAAGCCAATTGTACCACCTTACGCCTAGAGGCCAGCGACCCTGTTCCTCAAATTTTGCAGACTTCTGCCTCGATGGACGACATTATCCAATGTAAACATCGATACAATTTCGGGTCCCTCGAAGCTCGGCACATGCTCTTCTCCCAAGGCTTCCAACCAGGTCGTCCTTCAAAATGGCCTCTCGATGAAGCCCTCAAGCTATCTGGGCTTTGTATCTGGAGGCATTCAAATCCTCGATCCTCTCGATGCCCGTCCTTCAAAACGGCCTAAGGTGATCCTCGAATCCCCGATGGGGAATAACTCTTCTTCCACATCTCAGCACACACAAGAACTGGGAATTGAAGACCTTTTTGCTGACCTAGATTTGAGGGTATGCACAATTGGATCTAACACAACCAAGCATGCTCATCCACCGATTCAAACCCTGAAACGAAATTGGTCGATAACTCCCCTATCTCGATAATTGCTAGAACCATACCAACGGTACCAAAAAACGGATAGGCGCAGGGTGGCCATCTAACCACCCTGCATGTCCAATCCCCAACATTTCTCTCCTGAGTCCCATAAAGGACACCTCTTGTGTTATTTCAAAAACCGTTGAAAAATCAAAACATGACAAAACTGATAATAATGATAAAGAAATTTAAAAAATGGTGAACACTCAAGATAGCCCTATAACGGTACACAATACCCAAGATGACGAATTGGATGATCAAGACGAAGATCAAGAGAGCCAAGAGTCTGAAGAAATTGTTCAACCTGAGGAACTCACTTCCCATGTTGAGCAATTCAAGAAGAGGATCGATGGTTACCCAACGGCTATCATCAAAGAGACGATTGACATAAACCTAGGAATAGAGAAGGACCCAATGTTAACCAAGATTGGAACCTCCCTATCACCTGAGGAGAGAGAAAATATGATTTCCTTTCTCAAAGAATATCGCGATGTCTTCGCCTGGTCAAACGATGATATGCTAGGGCTAGATCCCACATTGGTGCAACATCACCTAATATTCAATGAAGGGGTCAAACCTGCAAAGTAGAAACTCCGACATCAAAAGACCCACTTTGAGCTCAAAATTAAAGACGAAATCGACAAGCTGGTCAAAGCGAAGTTCATTACTCCCGTCGATTTCTCAAAATGGCTGCCCAACATAGTGGTTGTATCTAAGAAAAACGGGAGGATCCGAGTGCGTGTTTACAAAGACGTCAGCAAGGCATGCCCAAAGGACAATTTCCCATTACCAAACATAGATGCCTTGATCAACAACACTGCGGGGCACGAGAATGTTGTCATTCATGGACGACTTCTCAGGTTACAACCAGATCTTCATGGCAGAAGAAGACCAGACCAAGACTTCGTTCATAATGCAATGAGGAACTTACTGCTACAAAGTCATGCCCTTCGGCCTCAAAAATGCATGGGCAACTTATCAATAGGCAATGACTAGCATCTTCCATGACTTAATACACACCATCTTCCATGACTTAATACACACCATCATGGAAGACTATGTCGACGACATTCTAGTCAAGTCGAAGAGCAGGCCTGATCATCTCACTAACCTAAGAATCATTTTCGAAAGGCTCTGGAAACATCAACTCAAACTCAATCTACAAAAATGTGTCTTTGGGTTTGAATGCGGCAAATTATAGGCTTTATAGTAAGCCAAAGAGGCATTGAGGTGGACCCATCCAAAAAATGAGCCATCACTGAAATGCCCTCTCCCTGGAACATCAGACAAATTTGTGGGCTGCAATGTCGCATACAAGCAATAAGGCGTTTCATCTCAAAACTAGCAGATAAGTATACGTCGTTTAATAAACTACTCAAGAAAGATACCCCATTCATATGGGATAATGAGTGCCAATAAGCCTTTGATCAAATCAAAGAGTACCTCACCAAACCTCCCTTCTTAGTCCTCGTAGTCCAGACAAACCCTTGTTCCTATACATGTCAGTTAGAGACAAGACCACAACGGCAATGTTAGGATAATACGATGACCATGAAAAAGAACAAATGATCTACTACATTAGCAAAACTATGGTGGACTATGAGACAAGATACACGGATGTGAGAGAAGCAATGCTTGACGCTTGTGTGGGCCATGCAGAAGTCAAGACACTATGTCTTATCTCATTCAGTCAAGCTCATCTAAAACATAGACCCACTCAAGTAACTATTGAAGAGACCAGTCTTTAATAGACGTTTGGAGAAGTGGAGAATGTTATGGAGCGAGTTCGAGATCGAATATGTCACTCAAAAATCGATCAAAGGACAAGCCATTGATGACCACTTAGCTGAACACACACTGCCAGATAATACTTCCGTCAACACGGATCTCCCTGAAGAGAACCTCTTCACAATCAATGAATCAATTTAGGAGCTATACTTCGATGGTGCAAGGAATGAATACGGGTCAAGTATAGGAGTCATACTATGCTCACCCGAGAAGAGTTTAATTCCAACAGTCATCAGATTAAATTTCCCATATACCAATAACGTTGCTGAATATGAAGCCTTGATAGTCGAGCTCGAGAACGCCATGGGAATGAAAATCCAACAAATACGAGTGATTGATAACTCCTTACTCGTTATAAACCAAGTTCAAGGGATTTGGAAGGTGAAAGAAGAAAATCTCAAGCGCTATCAAGAAAAAATGGAAAAGATGATTACATATTTTAAGAAAATCACCTTTCACCATGTAACTAAGAAAAATAATCGGTTCGCCGACGCCCTTGCGACCATTGCTTCAATGGTTGATATTCCACCAGAAATCACCATGCTGTCATTCTATATAATGAACAAACATGATCCTTCCCCACCAAGGATCGAAGAAGAAATAGAGCAAGAAAATAGGAACGATGGGGAGGTGTCTCTTGTGGCTTCAGATGCGCTCGTTAAGGCAAAACCATGGTTCCACGATGCTCTGTCCTTTTTGAAAGATGGGTTATACCCTGAAGGATCCACCAAAAAGGAAAAAGAAGTCCTTCGAAGGTTTTTTATGGGATTATTAGTAAGAGGTGATCTCCTATTCAAAAAGTCCTTCGATGGCATCATTCTATGGTGTCTTGATCAGCTAGACATCAATCAAGTACTGACAGAGTTACACAATGAAGGAGGTCATTCTGGTGCAGCCGCCTTAGCTCAGAAAATCAGGCGCCAAGGCTATTACTGGACCACCAAGGCTGAAGATTGTTGGAAGTTCGTAAAGAGGTGTCTCAAATGTCTGCTTTATGGATACCTCATCCATGCACCGTCCGTACCACTCAACGCAACACCACCTGTATGACCCTTTGCCATGTGGGGTCTGGATATCATCAGAATGATCTCACTGAAAGCCTCAAACGGCCATCATTTTATATTAACATCCAAAAATACTTCACCAAATGGATAAAGGCTACATTATTTATCATAATTGAGGGACAACATGTTGCCCGTTTCATAAAGAACAATATTGTATTTAGGCTCGATGTTCCTAAGTCAATCATTACTGACAATGGATCCAATCTCAAAAATGAAAAGGTCTCTAAGGTGGGCAAAAGGTTTGGGATAACACAAATTCTCAACACCTTACTACTCTTAAGGAATTGGACAAGTAGAGGCTACAAACAAAGGACTTCTCGGAATTATAGAAAGAATTATAGGTGGCAAAGATTGACACCGAAAGCTAAATGACACGTTATGGACCTACCGGACAACTGAGAAGACACCTACTGACATGACCCCGTACTCATTGGTGTATGATATGGAAGCAGTTTTATCCATTGAAGTTGAGATATCATCTCTTATAGTGCTTATTCATAAAGATTCAAATGAGGAACAAAAGAACGAAACACGAACCATTGCCCTCATTAATTTGAATGAAAGACGGCTACGAGCAACACAAAATATTGTTGCTTACCAGTGTAGAATCGAGAGGGCATAACAAAGTAAAGTTGTTCCTCGTCAGTTCAGGGAAGGGGACATGGTACTCAAGAAAATCTTCCATATTCCTGCAAACCCACACCCTTTAGGCAAGTTCAAAATCAAGAATCAGGAGGGGTGTGAGCTCAACAACCCCATCAATGCGATGTATCTTAGAAAATACTACCCGTAACTGGCTCAAAAGAGTGGTGAAAACCTGAAAAGGTATCACAAAAAAAAAAAAAAGGACGTGGTGAAAACATGAAAGGGCATCACGGGTTAAAAAAAAAAAAAAAAAACTCCAATAATGAGCTTCTTATTTAAAAACACTCAAGTACAAACAAGTACTTGCAAGTTCTAACAATATGGTACTAGAAGACCCTAAGGATGACGACTCCTCCTAAACCCTGCAAGTTTCCAACATAACCAACTCAGAAAGATGCGGGAGCATGATATGAATGGAAAACCGAAGTGACTTCGATGAATCCTGAAAGAACATTGGGGCCTCTCCAAGATGGAAGCTTAGCAAGAATCTAGAGAACTCTTCATGGACTCACGAAGCACAGGATGAAAGCTTCAAAGGTAAAGAGACAACTTTGAAACTTTTGAGTTCTTACGATCCCACAAGGATATTCTTTCATCATCTTTGGGTAAAGTATAATAAAGAAAATGACCACCAAAGGGGCTACAGGTGGCAAAACTATAAGGCTTGTCCCTGTTAAAAGAGCTTTTCCAATCTGAGAGTTAAAACCCTCCATTTCCAAAACCTTTTTAGAAAGGACTTTCTTTATCACTACAAGAAGTTAATCTGTTAGTCGATCTGGCTTTGTTCTCGAAGCCAACTTTCTACACCTGTTATGAAGGCTTGAAACTAGCTAGGCACTCCATGGTTGTATGAATAAAACTACCAACTACCACATATCGGAGATGGGTGAACCTCGTCAATGACGATATTGGCTAGTCTTGGAGAGTTTTTTTCTCGACTGGATCCCCTAAAGCAAAATGAGGCAACCTCATTCCCGTGTGTGTGTACGATGTCCCAAAGTCCAAGTCCAATTTGGATAGGCGTCAAACTCGTGCGACGTTAAAGAGTCAAGACAAGATAAACATCAAACTCGTGCGACGTTAAAAAGTCGAGACAAGAAAAACATCAAACTCGTGCAACGTTAAAGAACCGAGGCATGAAAAACATCAAACTCGTGCGACATAAAAGAGCCGAGACAGGGACCGTCCAGCCCCGTATGACGTGAAGGTCAGGTGTATCTATAGCACAACCATCCTGTTTCAATGGAAAGACGTCAAACTCGTGCGACGTAAAAAAGCCGAGGCCAGTACCATCTATCCCAGTATGATGTGAAAGGTCGGGTGTATTTAGGGCACAACCACCTTGTTTAATGAAAAACGTCAAACTCCTGCAACGTAAAAGAGCCGAGACATGTATTGTCTAGCCTCATATGACGTGAAAGGTCGGGTGTATTCAGGGCACAACCACCCTGTTTCACAAAAAAAAAGTCAAACTCATACGACGTAAAAGAGCCGCGGCAGGTACCGTCTATCCTCGTATGACATGAAAGGTTAAGTGTATCCAGCGCACAACAATGGAAAAACGTCAAACTCGTGCGACGTAAAAGAGCCGAGGCAGGTATCGTCTAGCCCCGTACAACGCAAAAAGGTCGGGTGTATCCAAGGCACAACCACCCTATTCGATGGATTACGTCTATCCCTATATTGACATAAAAGTGTCGGGTGTATGGTCCATCACTGCATGACACTAAACTGCTTAGAGGGCTCTATGGTTGCAGGAGTTAAAATTGATAACCAATCTTGTTTTTTGAAATATCTTTCTCTTTTCAAAATTTTCACTATATGTCTTGTGTTTTCCAAAAACTGTAATTTCTTTGTTAAAATCATAACATGTCCTTGCTCCGGGTTCTATTTCAAATCTCCCCCTACTTTCAAAATTTCTAAAAAAAAGTCTTAAAAAAATGAAGGAGTTGGGACACCCGTATATGATGATTACCGTGTTGCCACGTTACTGCCTCGTCTCTCACTTTGGATTAGGCCAGACAAGTCTCTTCCTATAAAAAACATTTTCCTATAAAAGGCCTTAGGAAACCCTAAGGAGATCAAAGAAAATGCCAGGGTTAAAAATTCAAACTACAAAAACCCCTGAAGTTAAGTGACATGGCTAGAATATACAACTCGAGTTTCAAGCTTGTGTAACTGACCAACATCTCACGTCGAAAACCCTAGGAGAAAAAATGACCTAGGTGGGTAAGCTCGGTGAACGCAATGACTTAGAGGGATAGTTGGTCTACCCCCTGACTATGTGACCTCAGGAAAAAATTTAAAATGTTGACTTTATCTTTGACGTTCACCTGCCCTTTGAAGGACAGGGAACGCCAAAGTATCTAGTTTTTTGCCACTCACCTGTCCCTCGAAGGACAAAGAGTGCCAAAGATGGGCAACTATAGACACCCCATTTTATATCTGATAAATTCTATAATTTTTTTAACCCTTAGGACCACATTATCCTAGTATACCCAATTTAATTGGCCCAAAACTACCCAAATCCTATCCCAATTTGAACTAGAGCCCAATAGCGTTTCAATGGTCCAAGAATCGCTTGAATTGGACCTATGGATAAACAGATATAATAAATGACAATTTAGTGTCTGTGAGACCCAACTGTCTGACAGAGGGCAGGGCTGTAACGGGCCAGACATGCCCAGACGCGGACTGATGATGCAATAAATTTGTTTTCCTTAATTAGATAAGGTTAAAACTTCAAGATAAATCCAAAAAAATCAGAAAAAACTCCAAAACTTTTAGAAAAAAACACCAATTAAATCTTATAAATACCCCATCTCCCTAGCCCAAAAAGAGACAAAAAAAAAAAAAACATTAGAAATTCTTGAAAATAGGAAAATTACCCAAAAATACTAAAAATAGGAAAAACCCCTAAAAAATTCTTAAAAATAATTAGGAAAAATCCCAAAAAATCCCAAAAAGTATCAAAATTCATATTTAACATTTGGAGATCACAAAACCCTTAGAAAACTAAGAAAATTCTCCTCCAGACCCCGAGAAAGACCGACAGCTTTAGAAAAATCTCTAGATTGAAAACCTTATAGAAGATAGAAACCCTAGCCTCCTGAAGTCCTAACCCCCAAGACTAAGAAAACCTAGACCTAGGGCACAAAAACTCTAGATCAAAACTAGAATTAGGGCACAACAACCCTACATCTAGCCCTTTACATTAGAGATTTGCTGGTCAACATCCGAATAAGAGAGGCAAAGAGGACCAGTTCTGATATGGGCGAGCCCTCGAAGGCTCGGGAATCCCAGGCTATTTGGCCCAGTTTGGTATTATTTCTTCCTCTTCTTCTTCGTTTTACTGTTTTGCTTCTTTTATTTATTTTTGAACTGTTAACTTGTATTAAAAACCGTATTTTAATGCTTTGGATCATGCTGGCTCTGCCAAAGATCTGAGAGTAGATCTGCTCGTTTTCGAGCAAATCTGGTCTCAGATCTAAATTCGATATGTCCCACTTTCTCTACCACTTTATTTACATCTTTTTAATTAGTTTAAAGTGTTAAAATTCGAGAGATCTTCACTAGAAGATCTGTCAAATTTTCATCGTAAACACGTAGGTGCCATATTTTTTGATATTTCAAACTGTACCGAATTGGAAAGTGATAGATTTTCCTCAATTCCATCTCCCATTGTATTAGAAGGCGGTAGAGAGTCCATTTTCGGGTGACCATCTACCACCACAGAAGATGTCGTACATGCTAGATTGCCCTTGTTCTGATGTGGCGTAACAACACCAACCAACCAATCCTGTGGTGGACAGGTCCGCCTACGACACACCTAAGCATTGCTCCTCGAGCTCAGCAACCATGGCTTCTATTACAATTCATGCTTGCTCCTTGTTCTCAAGGACCAGTGAAGTTGATGTTCCTTCATTATCTTCCAAGCTCTCTAGGATCCTGAACTTGTTAGATTCAGTATTTGCCAATTTCTTTTTGTATATGAGTTATTTTCTACCCTTAACCATACGCCACCCTTCTTTACCAGATGGTAATGAAATAACAACACCATTAGTACCATTAGACTCCTTCTATACTTTAGATGGCAAGGCTGAATTGTAGAGATCAAAAGAATGGCCCATTTTCTTGCATGAAGCACAAGCTATTGGAATAAATTCGTAAAAAAAATATGTTGTTTATGGTGCTTCCCTTTATTCTCGAACCACACCTCCTTGAGTCGAGGTTTCTCTATGTCCAAGGCAAGTTTTGGTCTTGTCTTTAACTTAGTAAGTTTATCCATGAAGCAAGGCTTCCCAACCGGTAATGAGATTCGAAATAACACTTCCTGCTCCCAAAAAACCATTGGGAGTCCAGGAAGCTTGATCCATACTGGAACGAGTTGCCTTGAATTTCTTGAAAGTTGTACAATTGGATCCCAATCTTGCAGGACTAAACACTTCTTATTCATATCTGGCAACCTCCATCTCTTCTCTACTTTTAAATCAAAAAATCAAAAACCCATCATTTAGAGAGAAGATTTCTAGGTCCTAATCAATTTTCTACAAATTTTTTAACATGGCCTTCGTGTAGAACCACTCCGGCCTACTACCAAGGCAATATCCAAGGAGACAAAATTCTCATCTCCCCAAACAGAGGTCAGCAACCTCATCTTCAATCTTTACATAGCCGCCCCCCCCCCCCCCCCCCCCATCAACAACTTCAGCAGAAGAGACCTCAGCATCCAATTTGTACTTTTTTTCTCCAAAAAGAAGATCTGAGGACTGTCCTTCATTTCATCAGCTCGCAACTTTTGAGTTATTCAATGGCATACTAGATTATAATGGCGGAAAAGTTTCATCTCGCAAGACTGGCTCTTCCATACCATGAACTAAGCATTATCATCCACACAAATAACGTCAACACCATCACCATTCTCACTAGTACAAGAAACATTAACAACAACATCATTTAACAGTAGCATCTCCATCAACTACACCACTTCCATTACCATCAGCAACATCACCAATAACATCAAGAGTCTCACCCAACTTTGATATCAAGGAACACAGTTCCAAAGTTTTTTTGGCGAACGAGTCTGCCATTGAAACACCATCGCTCTCATCATCTAAATTCGAGAAAGAGCCCAGATCTGGCGGCTCTTTGAGTACTTTTTGATAAAATAATTAAAGAGATATCTAAATGGAAATTACTTGTTAGGAGAATCACATCATCGATGAATTAGTTGATTAATCCACAGTATTCCACTTTTTGAAGTGGTTTAACTATTTCAATGACATTGTTCTTAAAACCTATTATACTTTGTCTATCCTATGTTGGTCTAATTCGAGAGAGAGAGAGAGATGACCTAAAGGGAAATGTGTCAAAATATCCTTATTTTATGAATTATTTAATGGGTTATGTTAGGATACTCACACTATAGCGTATTTTATAATGAATGCAGTTAGAATGCAGCCAACCTTACACATATAGAAATACGTGCCATTTAATTATTTTTGAAAAAGAATTTAATCCTAATTTTTAGAGAATATATAATCTTTAATATGGAGATCATGAATATGAAAAAATAAATCAATTTTGAAAAATAAAACTAATAATTCTATTAAGAAAATATTTGGACCGTTAGTTTCAATTGTTTTTAGATGGACCACCTATTTGCATCCATCTTTAAGATTGATGCTTTGGACCACATATTATACAAATGTGGTCTAGCCTGCATGAAACAATTGTTCTTTTATAATTATACTCAATAAATTTATATTATATATTTTCAACTATTCCAAGTTATGATTATATGTATTTTTATTGAATTTTTAGAATTAAATAAAAATGAGTGACATGTTAAATAGCTCATCTCTTAAATATATTTTGATATTTCATTGGGCTCATAAGCTAAGCAAGGTTGTGGTAGAGGTAAAACACCAATTTAATAAGAGCATTAAAAAGTGTCAATATATTCATTTGAGAGAGTCAGTGAGGGGATTAAAAAATGGCCATTTATTTATTTGAGAGGCATATCTCAAGGAAAAGGAGACTAGCGTATGGATATTGATATCATTGTTTGCTTATTTTGTAATTAAACGTGGGCTTGTGGATGGGATTATAAAGCTATATCCGTTGGAACTTGGAAGTTCTAGTGTTTTAAAACCTGAAATCCTGTTTTGGATTGGGGTTGGCAATGGACTCGGTCCCGGACCAGATCTGGGACTTGACGTTCGGACAGGATCTGGGTCCGAGTATGGGTTTAAGAATTGGACTCAACAGGTCAGCTCAACAGGTCAGCTCCAGGTTCAAATATTGGACCCGAACACTATTCAGGTCAAACCCGACCCCGATTAGTGTTACTATTTAAATAACATTTGATATATAATATTTAATTAATATTCAAATAATTATACTTATATATTTTTAGTTATAACATTTAAATAATACATGGGTTGGCAATGGACCCGGACCCGACGACTGGACCCCCGGTCCAGGTATGGATTCAAAAAATGGACCTGACGGGTTAGGTCCAGGTCCAAATATTGGACCCGAACACTATTCGGGTCTTGATCCGGGTCCGACCCATTGCCAACCCTAGTTTGGGATCACCCACTCACTGCACCGATGCCGATTGGAAAGGCTGATTGATAGGCCAAATCAACGATCCAAACTTGTCGAACTAGTAAAAGTGAGAATTTGGAAAATTCGGGAGAGTGAGATATGTGACCAGAATCGCCCACCCATTAAACCCAATCCGTATCTCCACGTGAACGCTGGTTTGTTCCATTCTTCTTTAACGCGCCTAAGGTGCTTAAAAGGTCACACTTTGAATGCAAGTTGGACGAATCATAGGCATCACCTGTTTAAAAAAAGAAGAAGAAGAAGAATCATAGGCATCACCTGTTTACCAAAAAAAAGAAAGGGGAATAATCATAGGCATCACCTTGTAACTTGAAAGAAGGTACAATACATGTTATCTTGGTGATTGCTATTTGAACAATGCTTTGGCATCTGCCCTTGTGCATGTGTGAAGTAAAATACATAGGTAGGGTTATTGCAGTGAATTCACCTTTCCAAAAAATCATTTTGGAGATAGAATAAAATCCGAAACTTCGCAAGTAGATCATCAAACCCTAGAGTAATGAATCCAAATAGAAAGAACTAAGAGATTTGAGCCTTAAATATTGTCCTTACATACTGTTTTCCTTTTATTCAATACTTCAAAGATCATTAGGTTTATATTATTTTTGGATCTCCAAATTCATGGATTTGAGACATAAATTGATTCATGGGATAACCACTAAAACATTTAGACTTTCCATCGCTTTCCCACATTACTACGACACTGGTGATTGTTCCGTACTTGCCAAAAATATTTTTCAGGTCCTCAGACGTGAACTCCGATAAATTTTTCACATAGACATTATTAAATTTTATCTTGTTAGTAGCACTCTCTCGATCCTGCTTACGAAGGAACCGACAGACAAACTTGTTTATCATTTATGAGCAGGCCATTCAGCTTCTCTATAGCAGTTTGGGCAGTATCCTCACTATAATACAGCACAAACCCATAACCTTTAGGCTGACTAGATACATCTGTTTCAACCTTGCAGGAGAGGATGTTACCAAAGGCGAATAATGTTTCACGAAATACCTTGTTATCAATTGATTTATCCAGATTCTGCATAAGTCGTCATCATTATCATCATTTTAGCCTTTTTCCAATTAATTGAAGTCGGCTAGGTTCTGCATAAATGTATTCACCAAAAGCATGAAACATATTAACACGCGATCTCTTTTTTAGTAAAGGTAATGCTTGCGAGACCGCAACTTCCAGCCACAACTTCAGTGGCATGCACTAAAAATCCAATAAGCTAGAAAAGAAACTATGCATCAATAAGATAACAATCGAAAGAGGAAAAAAACCGCTGCACAATAAAATTCTCTCTCATAAGCACACCTTAATAGATATGTTGACTGCTCCACGTTTACGAATACTGAATACTGGGACTCCTCTGAGAATACATCATTCGAATAAGTTTCCCATTGAGTATGGTGAAATTCAGCACTTCCAACACTCTTGCCGCTGCCATCCATATAAGAAACAACAGAGAAGTAAGAAATGGCACAATCAAAATATTATGCTACCATCACGAAGCGAACCAAGAGAGGAAAAAAAAAATAGATAAAGTGCTACAACAACTTTTCCACAAGCTCCATATTCGCAAGGAATTTTTTTCTTTCAAATGATATTTTACAAAAAATGGAACTCAAACACATAAAATGCTAAGTCCAAGCTAGTACAACAGGTGAGAGATCGCCCCTTGAAACTAGTATTGTTTATTGTTACTGTAACAAGTCATGCATCAAAATTTAAGGCATTGAAAACATAATACAGAAGCGGCATTTATACTTTTTCTTTGAAAGCTCATTCATATAATTTTGTTTGTTATCTACATAACATTGTCGTGTTTCAGTATTCGAATAAGAATATAAATAAACACCAACCATAATGATGCAAATCGTGGAAAATTAGGTGACATATAAGTTGACACATAGTAGAAGCAAATATTATTTCAAGCTGCAGTATAAAGGGACAAACTCAAGATTGCTAACATCTATCTGAACACAATCTACATGCATGACATATGCAGTGAGTATTTTGGAATATTTAGATCGAATAATACATGAGAAACAGAAGATAACAAATGGATGAGCAAAGGGAAAACCAGCGGAGGTGACTTTCATTACAAAATAACCGAAACAGAACAATGATACCTTTTTGTGTCTCAAGTGTTGCGAAATCTATTTCTAAATTAATGAATATCCTCGTTATCATCTCAGAATAAAAGAAAATCCAACGTGTTAAGGTATGGAAGTTCTTCAACATTGTCTGCACTTGTTATTTTTTAGGACAAATGGCTATATTGGAATTCTGGGGTAAATATTTTGTTCAATATTATCTCCTTATTTTCAGCTAGTTTAGTAAGTAGAATTCAAACATGGGATATTATGTTCAATCATCAACACAATAAGCAAACAAGCCCAAGCCCAAGCCCGCCTCCTAGAACATTGCAATTTTTTGTTTTTGGACCGGTAAGCAGTGGATTGAAGCTATCGATATAATTGAAAGAAAGACTAATGCGATCTTGTCGGGGATATATTTTTTTATTTTTTTCTGTTCACCCTTTTTTTTTCTTTTTCTTTTCTTTTGGAAAAAATCACTTACAAGTAGTCTTATTACAATAACTCTTGCTTTAAAGAATATAATACTATTAAATTCAAGATCTTAAAAACCTTGATCCCATTGAATCAATTTTCTTTAAATAAAGAAAATATCCACAATTCTTATGAATGGGAATATAAAGACAATATAATTAACTGTAACAAGAAACAACAAAGAGAGTGCCGGAGATTACCTCAACTGGGCTTATTATATCCCACATCGAGTCACCACTATCCGATGGCACGGGATCAACGATGAACCTTCAATCTCAATCGAAAAAACAAGTTTAAGCCAAGTTTTATAATGGAACTATGAACTCCTTTATTACAAATCTCAAACCCTTAGGTGGATCCCCTTAGCAACCTAGTTTGAGAAAAATATTTCTCTTTTCTACCACCACCCTATAGTCTAAAACCCCAATGAAAGATGCGAGATCATGAGAGGGTTGAGAGAACCACCATGAGAGAGAGAAACGTTTTTGAGAGAGAGAGATAAAAATTCTAAGTGGGGCGTACCCCCTTTGTGGGATATGAGAGAGAGAGTAACTCTTCTTCAAAGAGAGAGAGAAATAGAAAGATAAGATGTAAAGATTTTGGGTAGAGACATTCTTTTTTTATAGAATTTGAACAAGATTAGCATTTCTTAGGGTTTTCCTTGGTTTGCTTCATCTTGTGAGATTGCCTATCAACCATTGATCTTGGATGACTTGTGAGATGAGCGATTTGAGCCCTTCATTGTATAGATGGCCACCAACATTATGGAAGGTGCTAAAACATTTATCCCCTATTCCTAAAAATTTTTTCCATCAATAGAAACTACATAAAATAATTTCATTTTTTCATAAATAAAAATTAAATAAAATAATTTCATTCATAATATAGTGCTTACCAAAATTATGCACAAGCCTTATCATGCTTTCCAAAAATCCATTGGAAGCTTCCTCAAGGCAAAATCTTTCCAAAACACTTCAAAGCTTTCTCTTCGACTGAAATCTTGAATTAACACAAGGAATTTTCATTAGGGTGGGGTGTGCCACCCTAGTTGGTACTTCATGAGCCCCACCCATATGCAATGGTGGGCTCATTAACATATTGGGTCTCCCATGCAATATTATAATTATTAAAATTAATTATATGATTTTTAGAAATCCATAAAATCAAATTTGATTATTGAAATCAATATAAAATCAATATCTTTGTTTTTATAAATTTAAATCTGATAAATAAAATATCTAATGATCTAGAAAAATTCAAATAATAATTATAAAAGTAAAATATCATTAAAACAAACATAATTAAATTCATTAGATGGGAAAATGATCTATATGGTTTATAAATTAAATAAATAAACGTTGGGGCACTCCACCTTCAACTGTGGACTGCGGTCTACGCTTGTTTTATCAAACCGACCCAATATTTCTCATGACCCACAATCTATCAATGGGCTCATTAGTGGGTCACCAAAATCTGGCTAATGAGTCAATGGGTCGTAATCTCAGTTTGTGGATTGCAGGTTCTTCCTTAGAGACGTACCAATGTCACCTAGACCTGATACGATCACAGCTCCTCTGGCGCATAAGGGTATCTCTCGTATATTTCGATTTCCCAAAATGGCTATTATTATGCATGCCATGTGATGGCTCACAGATGAGGTTTTGGCCCCGTCTCTGAAGGCCACCATCACACACAAAAGTCACAGAGTCCCTTGGCTCATTCATCCGAGTATACTCCGACCTCATCAAGGGTTAACCTATTAGAACCCTTATCGGATAGTTTTCTATACTCAGGTAACATAGGTTTTTTCCAACCGACTGCTCTAGCTCATCAAGCTCAGTCCGGTATCAGCAAACATTGTTTGCTTAGTATGGTCCACAAGCCACTGAGTTCATGTTCCACTATATCATTTCATTTCACAAGCACTCATAAGGCTTTTAATGGCCACACTCACCCAACAATTATGTTAGGATTTCTCCATCCTAATCACTAAGACTAGAGCCCCGATGAACTCTCAATTTGAAAAATGGTTGGGAGAGAGCAGTGGATATTGATGCACCAATCCAAAAAAAATATCAATAATAGGCATCCTCCTAAAGAATGCCACTAGTCCCATTCAATCATGTCTCAAAAAGTCAATTTGTGAAAAGATGCCATTTTAAGATAGAGATCCAAGAAGGAAATCTGTAAAATTGAAGTTCTCAGACAAGGGTGAACCTTAGAAATTTTGGGGGATTGTTAATCTAAGAACTTGAAATTTTAAAACTGAATCCCCATCATTTTGCTTATGAAAAATGAATTTAGAAAGAGAGAGAGAGAACAAGAATGGCGATGAAGTATAAAAAAAAAAAAAGCCTAGAAAGAGAGATCATAATTTGGACATGAAAAAACTAAGGATTTCATTCTACAAAGCATAAAAATGTACATGAAAAATGTTAAAAAAAATATCAGACATACCTAGAAGTTGAGAGGATGGAGAAGATGCACAGTTTTTTCATCACAGAAAGTGACAGAAGGGAGAGAGAAGGGAAGGAGTTTTGGGCCCCTGAGGTTTTCGTCTGAGAGAGAGAGAGGGTATGGAGTTTTTGGGCAAGTGCCTGAGGTTAAAAATTTAAAACTTCCCAAGTTTTTTTTTTTGGGATTATATACAACAAGGTGGTCACAGTTCCTTCCAACCATTTGATGGGAACTTTGATTGTTTAGATTTCTCATAAAGTTCAAGAATTTTTTTTTTGAAGTTTGAACTTTGTCAATAGAATAATTGCAGTCACCCAATTTCACATCCAATGGTTAAGATTAATCTGATCACTTTGAATTAAAGGTAAATGGTTTCATTATATATTTTCTCTTCTTCTTTTTTTTTGTTTTGTTGAAAGTAGCCTTTTATTTAAGGAAAAGTTTATATAAGGTTGCAATCTTATAATGTAGAGCTACGGATGCACCTCAAAAAACCATCAAAAAAGGTCGTTTTAATGTTGAAAAACCCTTTGATTGATCATCTCAACATCGAGATGTATGACCATGCAGATAAAAAGATTTTAAGTCTCATAAATAGTACATTTTACAACACAATATCTACACCGTCTATTTTCAAGATTTTCAAATGTTTATAGATCTACTTGATTTTAACCATTTTTGAAATTTAAAATTTTATAATTAGATATAAAAATCAATTCTAAGATAATCTTAAGAATATTTTACATCAAAATTATATACCATGATAAAATTTGAAGGCGCACCTTACCTCTACAGTTATGGATGCATCTGTGTGCCAACTGCACCCTTTATTTAATGTTTGTCAAATGACACATAAGGGCATAAGGGTAAAAATGAGATTCACAAGGCTTCCTAACTATAACTTATGTTATTTGATGGATTGTTAACTCTAAAAAATATTTTCCTATATGGGAAAGTATATAATGAGACCATTTACCTATAGTACAAGGTGGTCACAATTAATCTTAACCATTCGATGTAAAAGTAGGTAGCTGCATTTATTTCATTAACCAAGCTCAAAGTTCTAAAGAAACTTTCTCGAACTTTGTGACACGCTTAAGCTATCAGATTTCAAATGGTTGTAAGTAATTGTGACCTCCCTGTACTAAAGGTAAATGGTCACATTGTACGTATGTGTGTGTGTGTGTATGTGTGTGTGTGTGTGTGGAAGATGCTAGGGTGAGCCCACTAACTCACAGGAAAAAATGAGCCCAACAACCCAGATTGAATCTGAGCCGATTTAACGATCACAGATGTCCGATAGTGTTTGAATTTTAAATTTTTTTTTTCTACAAATCCAAATTAGTTGAAATTTGGAGCGTGCGCATATCAAAAATAGGTGAATCTTTAAAAAATATCAAAAAAATATTTTACATGAAATAAATTGACAAAAATACCCAAAAAACATTTCAAGGGTATTTTGATCAATTGTTTTTTTGGACTATTTTTTTTATATTTTATTAGGTGCGTCTTGGTGAGAAGAACACACGTCTAAAATTTAAAGTGATTTAGATTTGTAGAAAAAAAATTAAAATTCAAATGCTACTAGACATCCATGTTTGTCAAATCGACCTAGATTGTTAGGCTTACACTATTCCATGAGCTAGTGGGCTCACCAAGCTTTTTTTGATATATATATATATATATATATATAAAAATAAAATAAAATATTGGGATTAGCCTACTAGCTCATATGAATATATGAGCCTAACAGCCCAGATTAAATCTAGGCCGATAAGATAGTCACGATCTCACTTCGTGTTTGAATTTTATTGTTTTTTAACAAATCCAAAGAACTTGAAATTTTAGGCGTCCATTCTTCTATTCAAGGCACACTAAATAAAAATATTAAAAAAATAATTTGCACAAACTAAATTGACTGAAATAGCTCTAAAATTTTTTAAGAGTATTTTGGTCAGCCCACTAGCTTATATGAACATATGAGCCCAATGTCCCAGATTAATTCTAGGCCGATCCGATGATCACAGATGTTTGGTAGTGTTTGAATTTTAGTATTTTTGTTATAAATTCAAATCACTTGAAATTTTAGGTGTGTATTCATAAAAATTAGGTGAATCTTTGAAAAATATCAAAAAATTATTTTACATGACATAAATAGACCAAAAAATCCCCGAAAAGCTTCATAGGGTATTTTGGTCATTATTTTTCACGAATATTTTTTTTTTTTTTTATTAGGTGCACCTTGATGAGAAAATACACAACTAAAATTTCAAGTGATTTGGATTTTTAGAAAAATAAAATAAAATTCAAGTACTACCAGAGATCCGTGATCATCAGATCGGCCCAGATTCAATATAAGCCGCTGGGATCATATGTTCATATGAGCTAGTGGGCTAATCCCATCTTCTCCCTATATATATATATATATATATATATATATATATATAGGGAAAGGAACCTGTCAGCCGACGGCCCATATTCAATCTGGGCCGAATCCAATGGTCATGACTTCATTTCGTATTTCAAGTGTCATTTTTTTTATACAAATCTAAATTACTTGAAATTTTGAGTGTCTATTCTTCAAAAATATGAGAATTTCATAAAAATATAAAAAAATTATTAATAAAATATAAATTGACCAAAATACCTTTGAAATATTTCAAGGGTATTTTGATCAAGTTATATTTTATGAATTTTTTTTATTTTTATTACGTGTGGCTTGATGAGAAGAATGAATGCCTAAAATTTCAAGCAATTTGAATTTATATAAAAAATTGAAAATTCAAATACGAAATAAGGTCATGAATGTCAGATCGGCCCAAATTCAATCTAAGCCGTTGGCTGACATTGTTGCTGTCAGCCCGTGGGCTGACAAGTTGACAGAATCCATTACCACACACACACACACACACACATACATATATATATGAAGATAACACAAAAAGCCTATAGGGGAAAATAAATCGTGATTTCACCTACCGTTATCAACGTCCAAAGTTCCTCAAACAGTCATGATTGTCGGGTAGTGTTTTATTTTTCATTTTTTTTTTTACAGATCTTAATGATTTAAAATTTGGAGCATGTATTCATAAAAAATATGCCACGAAAAATATCAAAAAAATATTTTACCTGAAATAAATTGATCAAAATACCCCTAAAAACTTTTAAGGGTATTTTTGTCCATTTTTTATCCAAGAGTTATTTTTTATATATTTTTATTAGGTGCACCTCACTAAGATATACACAAGCTTAAAATTTCAGATCATTCCAATTTGTAGAAAAAAATTGAAAAATAAAACACTACCTCATCACAAAATGAAGAGTGATTTCGCCTACCCTCATCACCATTTAAACTTCATCGCAAGATCATAGTTGTCTGGTAGTGTTTCATTTATTATTTTATTTTTTACAAATGCAAATTACTTGAAATTTAGAACGTGTGTACATTTTAGTGAGCCACACCTAATAAAAATATGAAAACAATAATTCATAAAATATAAATTGATTGAAATACCTTCAAAAATATATGGGGGCATTTTGGTCAATTTATATTTTATGAATTATTTTTTTCATATTTTTATTAGGTGAGCTTCACTAAGATGTCCACACGTTCCAAATTTCATCTCAATCCAAATAGTAAAACAAAAAAGAAAATTAAAACACTATCAGACAATTGTGACCATGCGATGAACTTTGGATGGTGATGAGGGTAGGCAAAATCACCATTCCTTTTCGTATATAGGCATTTTGTAGTATCTTCCAATATATAGATACTACAAAACGCTTATAGGCGAAAATAAACAGTGATTTCGCCTACCCTCATTACCGTCCAAAGTTCATCGTACGGTCACGATCAGTGTTGGCAAAACCGGCCGGTTAGATAGCTACCAGTGGGGTGGCAATTTCGGTTACGACCGGTTTTATGGTACACATGGTAAGACGGAACTCTCCAAAAAAAATTGGGACCAAAATCGGCCGGTTTAATGTCGAACAGACAGTTTTTCTTCAAAACCTGCCAGTTTTCCTAACCGGTCCGGTTTACTATTGTTTTCGTGTGTTATAACGCCATTATAACGCACCAAATAAGAACCGTTATTAGACACATGCCTGTTATTTTCATAGATCAAGATTTTGCAGCCTTTTTTTCTTCCATTTTGTAGTTTTTTTTTATTTTTTCAGTCAAATATTAATGTTATACACCGTAAAGTTTCTATAGATTATCTATTATTGAATCAAAAGTCGAAAAACAAAGAGTTCTTGATGGATTGAAATGGGGATTTTTGAAAATTAGAAATTTCCCCCATTCTATCAAATGCAGCTTTAATACCTCATCGATTTTCATAAAAATGGAGGGCTTTAATTGATTTTTGAAGGATTCAATATTTACATATTTCAATTTTTCCAAAACGGTAAAGATTTGAGGTTTTTTTGGGCCCGAAGTACTGCTGCTCGAAGAACTGTTTTTATCCAAACAAATTGATTTCTGATCGATCAATTGATCGATTTTTATCGAATTAATCACGGAAGTTTGATCATAAAGTCCTTATCTATCAAATAAACTAGTTATTTTATTTACTATTGATTAAATTTTTTTATACTGATTTTTTTTTGCTGCCTTTTTTCCTGAAACTTTCATGAAGTAAAAAATTCGCAATTTTTTTAATAAAGATCTCAATAGTGAATAAGTTTTCATGAACTTTGAAACATTTGAATCTTAATTGAAGTATCTATCATATCCCCCTATCAATTTATTCAAAAAATGAAAGATTGAGGTTGATTTCGACTCTAGAGTTTATGTATTCTTTGCCACGACTTTAGGGTTCTTAAAACAATTTTTTTTTAATAAAATTATGTTTTGTTTTTATAAAAATATGAAATTTATGATGAATATGCGAAAAAAAAAATATACATATTTTTTTTCTAAATTTATATATTTTTGGTGAGCTTGTTGGATTGTTTTTAATGGTATATATTTTTTTACAAAAATATGTTTATTTGTGATGAATATGAGGAAAAAATTTGCTTATTTTTAATGTTAAATACATTTTTGGTGAGCTTGTTGGATTGTTTTTAATGTTTTATATATTTTTTTATAAAAATATTATTTTGTGATGAATATGAGAAATTTTTTTGTTCTTTTTAAGGTTATTTTTGCTGCATGTTACTGATGTCTATGTTCTCAACTTCTTGTTTAGTTGTGACATTTTCTTCTAATTTTTTTTTTTTTTGTTACAAACTATCTATCGTGTGTTGCAACTTCATACTCCGTAAATCTGTTATTAGCTTCTATGAAGAAAAGAGGTAGAAACTAAAAAGTGTTGTACTCATCTCTCATGTTTCCACATGCTGAAATGGATAAAAACTTAACCTGCTTTTTTTAAAAAAAAAATATGCATCTTAATTCTACATTTTAAAGTTGTTGCCATCTAATATAATTTTTTTTTTTTCATGTTAAAACCCAAATCAAAAGGTTACTGAGTGAATTAGGTTTGGCCATTTCAAAATCGATTTGGTCATTTCAAAATCGATTTGGCCATTTAAAAATCGACTTTGCCATATTTTTTTAAAATATGTGATTTGGCCATTTGAAGCAGCATTTAACACCTTGACCCACACCCTACAGTTGATAACCAAGTTGCTAAGTAAATGAGGTGCTCTCTCTTACTACCTTGACTCACCACCCTTCGAAACACAGGGAACATCGTGCTACAAAAAAATACGCTCTCAAACCCAATTCTAAAGCGTATTAAAGGGTTTTTCAACATTAACACAACATTTTTCAACATCAACATTAAAACAATATAGAAGCATATATTGTAGATTCATCCATTGTTAGTTGGACTTTGTAACTTCACCCATTGAATTTATGTGAAATTATAAATTATCTTACATATTTTCATAATATTTAAATATTAAATTATATAAAAATTTGTATCAAAATTTTTTATAAGATAAATGTATGTAATATGATGGCGTATACTTAATCTAAGTTTTTCTACTTATTTTTAATTTTTTTTGAAGATTTTGACCCAACTTTTTTTTAAAAAAAATCTACTTGATCGGTTAGTCCTGTTAACTGCTCCGGTTAGTCCGGTTTCTGTTTGAACTGCTCCTGGCCTCATGACCGGTTAATCGTTCCGGTTTGATTTTGCGAACATTAGTCACGATTGTCCGGTAGTACTTTATTTTTTATTTTTTTTACAAATTGGAATGATCCGAAATTTGAAGCCTATGTTCATCAAAAATAGGATAATCTACGAAAAATATCAAAAAAATATTTTACATGATATAAATTTACTAAAATACCCCCAAAACATTTTAGGGGTATTTTGGTAGATTTATTTTTCTCGAAATATTTGTTTTATATTCTTATTACGTGCACCTCACTAAGATGTACACAGACTCAAAAAATTAGATTATTCAAATTTGTAGAAAGAAAAATGAAAAATGAAATTCTACTGGATAATTGTGATCGTGCGATGAATTTTGGACGTTGATAAGGGTAGTTGAAATCACTGTTCATTTTCGCCTATAGGGGTTGGAAAGACTTTTCCATCTATACATATATATATACTAAAACGGACCAAGATCTAGTGAGTTAACATTCATAACCTTTTATAGAAGGTATGGCATTTTATAGAAGGTATGTAAATAGTAAAGTATTATACTTTAATCATTCTTGTAAAAGACGATAGTAATTTAAGCAAAACAGGATTATGAAGATGAAAGGGATAACAAAAATATCGATAACAAATCACTGTGTGTGTGTATGATTACCTATTTTAATACTGAAGACAATTTTGAACTGCATATCATATCAACTGTAACATTAATGCAGACTAGCAAACCATCTGTATAAACATTATAAAAACATAAACATGGACAAACACTTACAATTTACAGATACAATAACTGGAAAATAGCTTCCAATGTTGAGGACAGTATGATGGGAGTGAATAGAAATTACAGTCACACATAATAAAATTATAAGAGAGTTAAAAGAGAAGAGGATAAGAGAGAACTTGGTTTTGGTGAAGTAAACAGATAAGAAAAGACCTGGATAGCATGAGATAGGTTCAAGCTGTGAGGTCAGGACAGCAACGGTGGAGCAGTATGGCAGTTGTGGTCTTGAGACCCAGAGAGTAGACAGAGAGATGAACAGAAGCCTGTGAGAAGGTAAGAGAGCAGAGGGATGAAGAGAGAAAAGGGTTGTGAGCAGGAGAGATTGGCAGTATTGGCAGTATTATAAGCAGAAGGATTTGGGTTATAGATGGGTTTTTCTGGTGGTATCCTATTGGGTACTATTGTAGTGGGATCCATGTTGAAAATGTCCCACCATTTGACAGAGATAGTTTTGCCCAAGCAAGGGATATAGGTAAAGTCGGCTGTATTATTAGAAGACATAGAGTATTCCCATTTCATAATCCATGGGAGTTGATATAAGGTGACAAAATATAAGTGTGGATCCGTATTATTATCCATCTTATTAAATATGGCAAACTGCTCTTGTGCTTTTTGAAAAGCAGGAGGTAAAATATCAGTTGTAGAACCCCATATAAGAAACCAATTTTTAAACCAGCTGGGAAATCTTTCAAAAATGGGCATCCTGAATTGGATGTACCAATTATGAGAATTATTTGGATTTTGAAATGAAAATAATTTATGCCATGCTTCAATGTATTCTGCATACTTATAATATTTATAAGAAAAATCTGGATTATTTAATTTTTTCCCTTGGGTGGGATTGCAACCCCACTCTTCATAGGATAAAAGCTTTTTTATTTGCATTTTAGAGTATGCAATAACTCTTGTATTTTCCTGATAATAATGGACTACAGAGATAGATCATGTTTCCATTAGTATAGCCTCATAGTATTCTCGGGTTTTCACCCCATTTGTGGGATTGAGATGGTTTATGAGATAGAGAGGAGCAAGTTTGGTTGGGTCCATATGGGTATGGTGATCTTCAATTGTGATATCCACGAGGATAGCTCTTTCTATGAATGAGGAACGAGGAATATTTGGATTAGGCCTTTAAGACGGCCTTGCTTGAGGAGGTGTAAAGGCTGGAGTTGATGTATTAATTTTTGGGTAAGTTATTTAGTGTATAGGTGAAATAGATGGTGAGAGAGTAGCCAAGAGTGGGCTCTCAAGTAATACCGGTACTATTTCAAGAGGGCGTTTCTCATTGCGAGAATTGCTACGAGTGCCCATTATAGTAGATAAATCAGGTGGAGTATTATTCTTATTAGCTTCAAAGAGCTGTAGTGCAAGTGAGAGAGGTGTATCGTCGTTGGCATCAGTGTGGCCCCCCTGCAAAAATTCACGGGGTCAGAAAATCAGGCTAGGAATTGGCAGAACCGTGAAGGTGTTCAATAGTGAAATCAAAAGCAGAGAGAATCGCCTACCAGTGAGCAAAGATTTGTTTCGAGACAAGATTTTGAACATCTTTTTGCAGAATATCTTTGGTTGCTTTGCAGTCAGTGCGAATGAGAAATTGTTGATTTAGAATATCGCTTTGAAATTTTGTTACACAATGCACAATGGCAAGTAGTTCCTTTTTTACTGTAGAATAATTTTGTTGGGTGGAATTCCAGGCCTTAGAAGTATACCTAAGTAGTTGTTCATGGCTATCAACTTGTTGTTTTAGGATTCCTCCTAAACCCAACTCTGAAGCATCACATTTAATTATTTTAAAAGCAGTAGGGTTAGGAAGAGAAAGACAAGGTAAAGTTTTGACTTTCTGTTTAATCAATTGTACTGCGTAAGGTGAGCCACCACAATCGTTATATGAAATCATTGCCACACCTTATAAAGTTGTACCCAAGGATATGGGAAAAAAGCATGAATTAATTTCCCATATTATAGAACAAAACAACTATACAAATTTATACATGCAATCCTTAGGGAAACAGGCAGAACGTATAGAAAGATTAGTCACTCCTCAACTTAAGGGAGTAAACCCTCCTATTCTAAAAGCTGTTTTGTTTAAACCTCCTCCGGAACTCAGTAAAACGAAATTTCATATTGGAGAAGATAACAAAACATTGATGGATCAGTTAACATCTAAATTAGCTCAATTAGATATCAAAGGAATCCCCTCTCCAAAGATAAGTATTCCTGTACCTATACCTAGTAGTATCCCAGAATCATCTGATAAAGGTAAACAGAGTTTCCTGAGCATGATACTTTAATGCTCCAAGAAGAAGAACCAACTATAGATGATACTCTACAAAATAGAGAACTCGCTTTTATGAATACCACAACCAATAATATCAATAGAATAACATATGGTAAAACATGGAAACTAATTACAGCTTTACCATATTATAAAAGACCTACACCCGTTGATGTCCAATTAGAAGAAGATGCCATACAACAGGCCGTATCCTATTCCGACAAATCAATTGTAAACTGGACTATAGATGGCCTATCTGATTCAAAAATATTAACTGTTATGCGACATATGACTTTGTTTGCATCCGCTAATAAAATGGCTGGCAATCCTGATCAAGAGGTTGCCAAAGCAATAGTAAATGGATTTACAGGCTCGCTAAGAGGCTGATGGGATTTTTATGTTGATGATGAAACAAAAAATAGAATCCTAACCAACACCAGATAATGGACTGCCAGAAATGAACAAAATCAAGAAATAATTTATACATAAAGTGATGCTGTAAACACTTTAATATATACTATCACCTTACACTTTGTAGGTAGTACGGCTTTATTAGCAGCAAGATCAGAAGATTTGCTATCAAACTTACAATGTCCTACCCTATCCCATCACAATGTAAGGAATGGGACTCCGAGGATGACTACTTGGCTCAGTCCTTTTATCATCATAAATGGTGTTTGGAAACATTGTTGATTACAAACAGAAGCATTGGATAATTTATCATTGATAAAGAGTCTACTGCCATCTGCAGTATTTAAGATTTGAGTTGTTTTATCAAAATACTTTGCTGGTACAAGTCCTTCATTTATACAGTTTAAATCAGCTCCTGAGTCTATTAAAGCTGATGTTTGAAATTTACTATCTTCTGCTACTATAATGGTTACTTGTACAAACCATTTTTGTGTAATAATTTTATCCAAGAGGTTAACAGAAGGAGGAATTTCGTTTATCATAAGTGGTTTCATTTCTGAAGTTTTTAGAGTATCTATTGGTTTGTCAGGACTATATGTTGTAACCAGATGGTTGAATTCTAGTTCATCTGTATCAGAATTATGATTAGATAGATTTTATAATTCTAATATTTTTAGTCTATTTTTTAACTGGTGTACTTCTTTCGTTACTTCATTTATTCTTTGTTTTAACTCAGAAATAGAAGGTTCTTTTTGGACAGTGAGATGTTGTTCACTGACCCTTTTCATAATGGCTGTAAAATTATATTCATCTGGTGTTTTAATGATAGGAGGTGTTTTGGATTTGGTTTTTGTTAGATTAATAAATTTAGTAATAACAGATCTTTTTTCATCTGGATCTGTCATTTTCGTCAATATGAATGGAATGTTATGCCTTTTGGATTAAAAAATGCTCCATCAGAATTCCAGAAAATAATGAACGATGTTTTCAATGCTTACTATCCATTTATGATTATTTATATTGATGAGTTCTTATCTTTTCAGAATCAATAGAAGAACATTTTAAACACATTAATACCTTTATACATGCAGTAAAGCATGCTGGATTAGTTGTATCTTCTAAAAAGATTACTTTATTCAAAACTACTATTAGATTTTTGTGCCCCTTTTTTAACAACAGGGAGAGAGAGACAGAGAACTTTTAGAGAGAGGAGAGAGAAGATGTTTAGAGAATTTTGTAACTGAGGAGAATCCCTTTTTATAGATTTTTATGCCTTAGGTTTTGCCATCTTCAACGAGATCAAATCTGACCGTCAATCTAAGTCAAAAGGAGACTTGAGGGGTGAGAGATAAGAGTCATCCATTCCTTTGATCCACCATCAAGATTCAAATGAAGGTGCTACAACAGAAATTGACCAAAATGTGATAACCACCTTTGGAACTGCTACGAAGACTAGCCTCACGATTCATTTCAAACAACCGCAAGCATGGGCAAGATGATTACATGTCCCGACAACAAGAAGCAAAATAATACTACTCTAAAATAAACTGAATAAAGTCATGGATCTTTCAAACCATTAAACCATCAGAAGTAAATCCCCTAATAAAAAAAGTAATAACCACAAACTTGCAATGAGCTACAAAATCAGAAGAAACATATCCAAATCACAATGATGGCACTCAAAATAAAATCAGTTCGAATCCAAACCGATCAGCATATACAGAAAATAACACCCCCACTCACCCCAAACCCCCCCCCCCCCCCCCCCCCCCTTTTTCCTCTCCCCTCCCAAAAAAATGAAAATGAAATAAAAGCTTCCACTTTCAATCTTGAGATGAGTACATATAACCCATTGAACAACTTCGATTTTGGAAAACAAAACCAAGCAAACTGATAAAACATGATCCATAGAACAAGCATCTGGACAAACGCCATCTAGACAAAGAAATGTGTATCCATGGACTTGACAAAAAGAATTGAAAGTGAATCACTATTGTAAGCCAACAACAAAGATAACAGGTATTCAATTTAATACCCAAAAAAACATCTCCAGAAATTAAATAGAAAGCAATAGAGATAAAAAAATCCCAACCAATTAGTCTGACATCTAAGCCCATCTCTTCATGTCCCATTAAGCAAATTCCCCTTGCACATGTGCGATTGAACATTTTGAGAAACAGAATGGGAGAACCCCATCTGATAAACACCAGACGACATCATTCTTCAAATCTATAACGCACTTACAAATAACAATAATGGTCACTCATCTACAAAAGTCCAAATTTAAATGGAAACAACAATGTAGAATGGAAACTGTAGTACAAGGTAGGTAGTAAGAAAGTTGCTTAAAATATAAACCCCCAATCTGAATGTGAGTATTCCACATGAATGTTTAGAGCTATTTTGCACAACTGCAAGTACCAAAGATATATCTCCAAATTATGACAAACTTGAAAACATACAGCCAAATTACATTGATAGAATTCAGCACGACTCCCAATACCACTTGAAATAGATCCCTATGGCCACAACACAGATCTACAGACTCCACAAGTCCATAACCAATCCAGTAAAATAAACTTAGTTCCCATACCTCACCCAAAAATGATCCAACAAAAATGTTACTGATAAAATGCTGCAACACAAAGCTCACAAGAAATCCAAAAAACTCAAGGAATAACAAACAATACCATGTAAGAATCCATTGCTTCCTCCAATAAGAGCATCACACGAAATGAGCCAGTACTCATGAAAAACAATACCAAACCAAAAAAAATATAAAGAGGATTATCCTAACCAATAGAGCCCATGTCCAAAGCGGATTCATTTCTAGGTTGATATTGAACCCAAGAACTAACATACTCCCTCATTTGAAGCAGGTCTCGCGGAGCTTTCTTCTTTCTCTGCTCTCTCCTGCTCACAGCCCTTTGCTCTCTTCATCCCTCTGCTCTCTTACCTTCTCACAGGCTTCTACTCATCTCTCTATCTACTCTCTCGGTCTCAAGACCACAACTGCCATACTGCTCCACCGTTGTTGTCCTGACCTCACAGCTTGAACCTATCTCATGCTATCCAGGTCTTTTCCTATCTTTTTATTTCCAACGACGATACACCTCTCTCACTTGCACTACAGCTCTTTGAAGCTAATAAGAATAATACTCCGCCTGACTTATCTACTATAAGGGGCACTCGTAGCAATTCTCGTAATGAGAAACGCCCTCTTGAAATAGTACCTGCATTACTTGAGAGTCCACCCTTGGCTACTCTCTCACCATCTATTTCACCTATACACCAAATAACTTACCCAGAATATAATACATCAACTCCAGCATTTACACCTGCTCAAGCAAGGCCATCTCAAAGGCCTAATTCAAATATTCATACAAACGCAGTACAATTGATTAAACAGAAAGTCAAAACTTTACCTTGTCTGTCTCTTCCTAACCCTACTGCTTTTAAAATCATTGAATGTGATGCTTCAGAGTTGGGTTTAGGAGGAATCCTAAGACAACAAGTTGATAGCCATGAACAACTACTCAGGGGCTGCCACACTGACGCCAATATATATATATATATATATATATATATATATATATATATATATATATATATAGGATGATATGATTGGAGTAAGTGGTCAAATTCAATGATATCTGTGTCAGTGTCTATTTCGGAGGTTTTGTTATTATGGAGTTCAAGGATTTGAATCCTATTTTTTAATTGGGTTACTTCTACCTTGACTATATTTACTTCGGCTTTGAGTTCAGCAATAGTAGGTTCTTTTTGTGTGGCTTCATGCTGACTGATACGTTTCATTATTTCAGAAAAGTTATAATTATCAGGAGGTTTGACTAATGGACTATGTTATGTTTTTGTTTTAGTTAAATCGATAAATTGAGTAATTACTTCTCTTTTTTCATCAGGATCAGATATTTTCTCTATTAGTTCTAAAATAAGATTGTCTTCTTTTGTTAATGTATGAATATCAGAAGTTGTAATAGGACATTGACATATTTCGTCTTCGGTGCTAGAACTAATATCTGACCAATAAAAATCATCATTATGTATTGTTCCTATAAAAGAAGTATCACTACTTGAAGAAGTAGTGTCTGTATCTGAACTATCAGACAAATCATATATCTGAATAATATCATATATTTTATTTCTGATGGACTCATCTAATGTAATGGAGTCTAGTTTTTGTTTGACTTTGCATTGGCTTTTATAATGGCCAACTTTTCCACATTTATAGTAAACAGGTAATTTCTTATTATTTTGTTGGGATTTTTTGGAAGCAAAACGTTTAATAAATTTCTTATATTTTTTCTGTTTGGTTGAAAAAGACTTATGTGTTTTTTCGGGTTTATTACTACGATGTTTTTTCTTTTTATATATTTTATGTATTTTATGTGGTTTGTTTTTATCAATATGATAGCCAAATTGTTGGCAGAAGTCTCCTAACTCCTTTTTACCACTTATGTTTTGTTTATCAAGTTGCTTTTTAAGTTTCATATCTGCGCATAGAGCTAAGCCTTCAGCACATATTTCAGAGGATAATTCACCTAAAGTATATTGAGCGTAGATGATTGCACCACTATTTTTATTTTTTGGACGTTCTTTGACCTTTTCAGCGAACAGATATGGTAATCCTGCTACGAACTTTTCTTTCCAGTGGTCAAGATGACTATCTTCTCATATAAGTAAACAAGAGAAAAAGACGTCTTTATACCATTTGTAGTGAGATAGTGTAGGACAACGTAAATTGGATAAAAGATCAGCAGTTCGAGCTGCAAGTATTGAAGTATTTCCTATGAAATGAAGAGCAATTGTATAAATCAATGAATTGACAGCATCACTTTCAGAATATACCATATCTTAATTATGTTCATTTTTTGCTGTCCATTGTCGAGTTTTAGTTAATATTTGTTGTTTTGTTTGTTCATTGAGATAGGAATCCCACCATCCTCTTAGCCATCCAGTAAATCCTAAGACTATGGTTTTTGCTATTTCTTGATCATGACTACCAGCCATTTTACATGCTGAAGCATACATAGCCATATGTTTTATTGTATCTAATATTCGGTGATCGGAAATTCCATCAATGTTCCAGTCTATAATAGTTCGACCAGTATATGTAGAATATTTACATATAGGATTAATTCAAATAGCTGTCAAACCTTTGACTCGTTTAGGATTAAATAATTCTATCCTAGTATGCTTACGAGATACTAGACATAACAGATTTTCTGATTCATTACTAGGAATGGTCGAATCTAGTTTATGTAGTGGACCAATATATTTCAATTGTTTTCCAAATGATTCTGTATCACTTACAAATCCAAATATTCTAAATGTTTTATCTTTAAATCTAAAAACTCAAGGATTTAATATGATGTTAGGTTCTCAAAACATAGCCATCGTTTATCGTATTTATTATAAAGTAATGAATACATTATGTCCAAATGTACTTCAAATAGATACTAGAGGACAAACAATATTTTTCCAAACCAATATGGAAAAATCAAAAATAATTATACCAAAAACAATGTCATGGTCAGATATTGTTCTACCCCAAACATGGTCTATCCATAATGAAAACCAACCATCATAAATATCTACTCAAAACATTCCAAATAAAATTATTGAGTATACAGGTGGAAATATTGAAATTCAATTCACCCCAAAAAATAGAATTATGTTAGATGATGCATCCATTTCAAAAACTTCAAATAATTATTCTTTCCGAGAATCAGAACTAGCAAGAAAGTCTGCTACTACGTATAATAGAATCCCTTCTATCATAAATATTCCATCAACACCAATAAAACCACAAATTACTGACTTATTAAGAACAGTTGATAATATCATTATTCCTCAATACAAA